>NC_137680.1:22169775-22499775 GCF_963989245.1 Nansenia antarctica
GTTCGAATTCAAGCGGTCTTTAAAATCATCGGACATTTAGTTGTGGTCCTTTGTGGAGGAGAGAAGGGTTTATGGAGGAGAGAAGGGTTTGTGGAGGAAAGAAGGGTTTGTTGAGAAGAAAAGGGTTTGTGGAGGAGAGAAGGGTTTATGGAGGAGAGTAGGGTTTGTTGAGAAGAAAAGGGTTTGTGGAGGAGAGAAGGGTTTGTGGAGGAGAGAAGGGTTTGTTGAGGAGAGAAGGGTTTGTTGAGGAGAGAAGGGTTTGTGGAGGAGAGAAGGGTTTGTGGAGGAGAGAAGGGTTTGTTGAGAAGAAAAGGGTTTGTGGAGGAGAGAAGGGTTTGTTGAGGAGAGAAGGGTTTGTGGAGGAGAGAAGGGTTTGTGGAGGAGAGAAGGGTTTGTTGAGGAGAGAAGGGTTTGTGGAGGAGAGAAGGGTTTGTTGAGGAGAGAAGGGTTTGTTGAGGAGAGAAGGGTTTGTGGAGGAGAGAAGGGTTTGTGGAGGAGAGAAGGGTTTGTGGAGGAGAGAAGGGTTTGTGGAGGAGAGAAGGGTTTGTTGAGGAGAGAAGGGTTTGTGGAGGAGAGAAGGGTTTGTGGAGGAGAGAAGGGTTTGTGGAGGAGAGAAGGGTTTGTTGAGGAGAGAAGGGTTTGTGGAGGAGAGAAGGGTTTGTGGAGGAGAGAAGGGTTTGTGGAGGAGAGAAGGGTTTGTGTAGCTGTTGTGTTATTCCATCCGCTCTGTCTGCCTGGACTGACACACAGCTTGATTGACAGGGCTGGTCATCACCTGAGCCAGCTCGGAGGGACAGCACCCCTGTCTACAGTCATTAGCCATCATCCTGTTGGACTTCACTTAGCTCCTCTCACCTCTGCTACTTCTACCCAGAGACACCGTAGTGAACCTTCAGCCCTCCACGCCAGGCTTGACTAGACACCGTGGTGAACCTTCAGCCCTACATGGGAGGCTTGGCTAGCGTAGTTAAGCAGGTCACCAGGGTTGCTAGCGTAGTTAAGCAGGTCACCAGGGTTGCTAGCGTAGTTAAGCAGGTAAGGGTCAGCTCACAATCTTTCAATACTGTACTTTAAGCTGCGCTTGATTTAGTTTCATATCGTAACTTGATGTTGAAACAGAACTTGATCTCCCTACAACCCCACAACCCATACCACAACCCCACAACCCATACCACAACCCCGCTCCTATTCTCAATTCATTTAAAATTACTTTATTTTCCTGTGTGGAAATTGCTACAAAAGGTAATGGTCAACATGAACCAAGTTAAGACTGGCTGAGCAAGCTAATGGTTCAAACTCAGTTAGCCTATGTACAGGAAGTCAGTGTTTAAAATATTTGACAAGCACACACAGGAGATGAATCCAAAATGTGCAGCCTACAGACCATGAAGGTCACACATCAAGAAAGTCCCTACCAATATTTGAGCGGGGCAGGAAGTCTAGAGGTTAGAGGTCAGGTAGTCTAGAGGTTATAGAGGCAGGTAGTCTAGAGGCTAGAGAGGCAGGTAGTCTAGAGGTTAGAGAGGCAGGTAGCCCAGAGGTTAGAGAGGCAGGTAGTCTAGAGGTTAGAGAGGCAGGTAGTCTAGAGGTTAGAGAGGCAGGTAGTCTAGAGGTTAGAGAGGCAGGTAGTCTAGAGGTTAGAGAGGCAGGTAGTCTAGAGGTTAGAGAGGCAGGTAGTCTAGAGGTTAGAGAGGCAGGTAGTCTAGAGGTTAGAGAGGCAGGTAGCCCAGAGGTTAGAGAGGCAGGTAGTCTAGAGGTTAGAGAGGCAGGTAGTCTAGAGGTTAGAGGTCAGGTAGTCTAGAGGTTAGAGGTCAGAGAGGCAGGTAGTCTAGAGGTTAGAGAGGCAGGTAGCCTAGAGGTTAGAGGTCAGGTAGTCTAGAGGTTAGAGGTCAGGTAGTCTAGAGGTTAGAGGTCAGGGAGCCTAGAGGTTAGAGGTCAGGTAGTCTAGAGGTTAGAGGTCAGGTAGTCTAGAGTAAAGAGAGGCAGGTAGCCTAGAGGTTAGAGATCAGGGAGCCTAGAGGTCAGAGAGGCCGGCTAGCAACCGGAAGGTCTCTGGTTCGATCCCCGCCTCAGGAGGGAGCTGCACGTGGTGACTGGAGGGTTGCTGGCATCATATCTAAGGTGCTTAGCACTGCCATTGTGACCTTGAGCAAGGCACTTAATTGCACCCTAATTGCTCCAGGGGGCGCTGACCCTGTGCGTAGAGCAAAAAAGAAATGCCTGTACTAATCTAATACACGCTAACACGCCCTAATGTAACCCTGTAGGCTAAAGCCCCAAAAAGTCCAGTGTTGAAAAGAAAAGCCCTCTTTGGTACAACAGCCCCTGTGCTCCATCTGGGCAGACGTACCGTGTTCCCCGGAGTTCTGCAGCGCAGCAGGGTGAACCTGCTGTGGTTCTTTTTGCTGCGGCTCTTGGCCTTGCGCAGCTCCTCGGAGCGCTCATAGTCCGTCAGGTCCACCACCTCCTGGATCTTCTTCTCATCCTTCACCTGTGAGGGGAACAGAAGGAGCCGTTTAAATAGACGGAACCATATATATGGGTTAAGGAAAACATATGTTCACATTCCCATTTTTGGCATTTAGCAGACGCCTCATTCCAAAGCTACTTACAACAAATACATTTGACTAAGTAAGTGAACCATCTATCCACTAGTCATAGCAGGAAAAAGTCATCTATGCTCAGGCCTGGAGTCATTGGCAGTCGTCGTGCTAAGACATATGCCCTACCACTCTGTTTATGGAAGTCTTTTTCAGTCGCCAAATCACTCAGGCTAAGGCCACAATACAGAGGCCGACAGGCCTGAATCGTGTTACGACTGCAAAAAAAAGTGTAAAGGTTGCAATGATCGCCATCTTCTTGTGGTTCACAAGGAGAAACATGAGACAGCTGTCAGTCCAACCTGCAGTGAACAAGCAGACGTTGGTAGGGGTCAAGGAAGCAGCCAGCCTGCTACAAGTGTTGCCCTCCCAGATCTCAGTCGACAGCAAAAGAGATTTCAACTGACATGAAAAAAACCACACAAAAAAACGTAAATTTGAAACAAATGAGAAACTAATAACATGTGCTCGGTTGTAGGGGGGGGGGGCCTAGGCTAGAGGGCTAGGGGTCAGGTTGTAGGGGGGGCTAGGCTAGAGGGCTAGGGGTCAGGTTGTAGGGGGGGGGGGGCTAGGCTAGAGGGCTAGGGGTCAGGTTGTAGGGGGGGGCTAGGCTAGAGGGCTAGGGGTCAGGTTGTAGGGGGGGCTAGGCTAGAGGGCTAGGGGTCAGGCTAGAATGAGCAAAGCCTAACATACGGCGTGGCAGGGTCAAGACAAATAAACAACCAATCAATTCTTGATTCACATGGCCAGTTAGGATTCTTGCATGAATTCCAACATCACCACTACCACCCCACTCACTCACACATACTACCACCATACCAACAACCACACCACAACGCCAGCAACAGACCAAACAAAAGGCAGTAGACTGGATAACGGCGGCGACTAATTGGATTAGGTGAAGCCGTGAAGGCTGTGTTTCTGTGACGCACCCCCACCCTCCTTCGTCACACGCCTGTCCTGGTCCCCCCCGTGGCAGCATACGGTTCTATTGTTAGGTGTCTTAATGCTATTAAGCTCGGCAGCAGGCTCTGACCCAGCAGTTTTGGGTGAGCGACAAACAAGGTGTCCGAAGCTTTAACGTCCCTCCGTCAATTTAAAGGTGTATGTATTAGGGTGTATAAAGGTGTAAAAGGATATAGAGGCATGCTAGAATGCTTTTTACATTAAAATCTGAGTGGTATTTTCAGCAATAAGATGTTTTTTGGGGACCCCAGAGACCTATATTAACTTGCTGGAAAAGAGCATAATATGACTCCTTTAATGCCCCCTTTATCCCTTCCATCCCTTTAATGTCCTTCCATCCCTTTAATGTTCTTCCATCCCTTTAATGCCCCTCCATCCCTGTGGACCTCTGACCGGGTTTGACCGGGCCACAGTCTAGCCAGGGCTTTAGGTCTCAGGCCAGGTTGCACATTGAGCAAGGCGTGGTTCCCGGAAAAACCACCTCCTTTCCAGGTGGGCGGGAAAGTATGCTGCCGTTCGGCCTGACGGTTGACCCTGAAGCACTCCGGATGTGTAGGTTGCATCAGCAGAAATTGGGGAAACATGAGTTCCAAGTTAATGAGAAGATGTGAAGGGAAATGCTATTTCCATCCTTTCCACTACATACGCATTTCAGAAATAGCTGAGTCAAATATTGATGTAGTTTGCCTGGCACAATTGAACCAGTGGAGTAGTCCAAAAAAAACATCCATGCGAAATCATGCTTCCTTTCAAGTGTTTGACAGGCACTCAAAAGATTGATACATGGCTTCATCATTCAGTGATAAGCATAGCAAAGAGAGACACGATTATCAGTGGTCAAGCTCCCAACAGCTCCCATAGCATCGAATGGAATACCTTTAGCCTTCATAGCAGAGATCTCTGTCTCTAGTAAGATACCTTTAGTCCTCATAGCAGGGATCTCTGTCTCTACTAAGATACCTTTAGCCTTCATAGCAGGGATCTCTGCTGCCCTACTAAGACTAGAGGTTTGAGCCTTGGCTCCTTCACCGAGGTCAGGTCCAGGGCAGCAGTTGCCACATGGCCACATGCCACACAACTCCATAAAATGTTGTGACTGTGTGAAAATAGTAAATCCTCTTTCACTTTTGTAAACAAAACCCAAACTGGCTGATACCTTACTATTAGCAAAAACGTTGAATACTGGTATAACCTTGCATTCTCCAAACAACAATCGCATGGTGTCTGAGAAAATAATTGTTTGTGTGCTATTAGTTTAAGCAGACTGTGTTTGTGATTTAGATCACAATACATTTTATGACAAATGTATGCAGAAATCCAGGTAATTCCAAAGGGTTCACATACTTTTTCTTGCAACTGTATATATACAACACCAAAAGTGGTGTTGATTGTCATTCCTTATCTTGAGTACAAATACACTATATGGACACAAGTTTGTGGAAGCTGTTATACCAGCAAAGGTGGGACCAACTCCATATTAATGCCCATGGTTTTAGAGACGTTCAACAAGCACATATGGGTGTGATGTTCGGGCGTCCCAATACTTTTGTCCATATAGTGTATATTATATAACCTAACCATGCGCTTAGTGTTCAACCCATTTCCAGTTTTAGAGCATTTTTGAATCTGGGTGAATTAAACAATCTTTTGAATACGTTACAAATGATTAGTCTGCAGTGACATAGCACAGCTGTTTTGGGGAGATGTTAGGTTGTTGCGGGGTCTTGGGTGGGAGGGGAGTTGTGAGCCTCTGAGTGAGAGAGGAGCTGGCGCTCGACAGAAGGTTCTGGGAGATATCAGACCCCACCAGCCCCCTTCCTCTCACACCCCTCTGACACATGTCCCCCCTAGTGCTGATGACACAGACTCTGGTTTTAATCATTAGCCCCCCCCCCCCCTCACACACACACACACTCCCCCTATCTGCTGCCCAGCACACACTGTCACTTCTGATCAGGCACATGGGGAGAGTAGAAAGAAGGGGGGGCAGGGCGATTAAAACGGTGTCATCAGCACTGTGTGTGAGTGTGAGTGTGTGTGTGTGTGTGTGTGTGTGGGGGGGGGGGGTTCCCAAATAGAAGGCTCACTTCCCTTGTTATGTTGTTGCTTGTCTCAGTGTGGCTCTCTTTCCTCGCCCCAGTACGCTGGGGCAGTCACAAGCCAGAACCAGAACCAGAACCAGAACCAGAACCAGGGGGGGTCTTCCTCTTTCACCACTGCCCTGGTCTGACTGTGGCCACCGCAGGCTAGGCAGGAAGCCACCACTTCTCCTTCCTACTTGTCTCCTAAGTTTTTCCGCTGATGCTTAAAGTTGCACAAAGTCGCCCCCGGTGAATTGGAACCCTGCCTGTTCAGTGGGTGGATGGTGGTATATACGTATCCTCTCATCGGTTATGCATAAGGCCATCGGTTGTTCCAGACCACACGACCCGACCAGTAAAAAAGCACTTATCTACACCTTGACTGGTCACAACAGAACCACTGGACTTGTGAGACTCTCTGATTGACAGACGAGACACACTGATCCGACACCACATTGTGGCCCCAGAACCTAACCCCTGTCCGTGTCAGAGCCTCAGTCTGGGCCAGACGCGCCTGTCAGGACCCGCTTTGATGTCCTGCCACCCGCCAGGCGCAGACGGCATCTCACAAAGTGGAAATTGATTTCTGTTAGAGGAGGGAGTGGGGCGCAGGGAAGTAAAGCCGCGGGCTCTTTAGCGTGCAGCACGGCTAGTAGACACCAGCAGTAGGGAGGCAGGCTGCTAAGGATAACGCCGTTGTATCGACACCTTTTCATGGTAGGGAATATAGGAAGAACCTGAAACTACAGTAACATGTTACAGTTTCATATGTTGTCACTACTCCTTTGTGCTGTAGTGACAATAAGGTATTTTCCATTATTCATCAGATGTTATGAAAATGAGGATCTGTGTTCTGAAATATGAACAATGTGAGAAGTTAGCTCAATATTTTCTTGAGTGGATCATTTACAAGGCTAGTTTTAATATGACTTGAAGGGAGAGTCTCTCATAAAGGGCACCAAAAGTAAGTCTTTGAAGTCTTTTTTCAGTTGCCAAATGATAGGATTTAGCCTATGAACAACCAACACTATATCAATCAGAAGAAACATGTTTCAGAATAGAACTCTGAATATAGACATCTTACCTTTCGATATTCTAAATTCTATTCTAAAAATGGTTTCTTATAATCTCAAGAGAACAACAATTGAACGTCTGACGTTGTTCACATTTAATTAAACAGATCCTGATGTTCATTGAATCACAAACAGCCACGCCTGCACACTGCGTTGAAAAGACACCTGACCTGCTACCCTTGAGTGGGGCAAAGAACTAATTACTTGGCAAAGTTTAGGTAGACTACTGCCACCTAACGCGATTACTAGTTAGATATACAATCTCTGACAGCTGGCCACTGCAGATCAGGTGGTTATCTAGCTCCTTCATCTGAGTCAAGAGGGGACATGTCACAATCACTCAGCCTGTGATCACTCTGTTTCATGACTAGCGACGCCAGCGTCAGCGCTGAGGTAAAACAGGCAGCTTTTGGTTTCCCAGCAGCTGCCTCAGCGTGCCTCCGCACGTCTGCATGGTCCTAAAGCCAAGCGGTTACCTGCCTGCCTCTGCTTGGTCCGAAAGCTCCCAGAGATGCAGCTTTTAACACTAGAACAGCCATGTGCCAACAGCCAACAAGCCACAATGTTCAAGTTGCTATTTACCCACAACGACCACTAGTTGGCCGCTTGTAAATGAGCCTGCCTCCTACACAGAAAAACTGCAAAATAGCTTCATTCAATAGCTTATCCTGAAAATGTGAGGATACTGGGTGGTAGAACGCACATATCTAGGAAAAGTCATGAAAGTAGGGTCCTGAAATTTGATTGAGTGCAAAGATATAAAACATTTCTTTACTCACAAATGACCCCTCACGGCTGTTCTAGTGTTAAATGTGATCTCATGGATACAGTGGGGGGGCAAATTAAATTTTCAAGTAGTAAGTGAGACCTACGCCCTGCTGATGATCTCTGCAGGCGTCATGCCAGGGGGGTCTGAGCCATCAGTCACTGGGGACGGTGGCAGGACGGAACCACGAGGAGAACGTAACCCAGTTCAGATGTTAAACTCAGGTTCAAACTTCTCAGGTTCAAACAAATCCCACCCGTGCCAACAAATTGCTCGTTTTTCAGCGGCCTAGCTGGTTTCCATCTGGTGTTTAGGAGACTGATGAGATGAGATGTTTGATGAGATGTTTGATGAGATGTTTGATGAGATGATGTCTGTTGCAGTGTGTATGAACAGCTCTCCACCTCCATTTAGATGTTAACCAGACTGTATGAACAGCTCTCCACCTCCATTTAGATGTTAACCAGACTGTATGAACAGCTCTCCACCTCCATTTAGACTTGAACCAGACCGTGTGTATGAACGCCTCTCCACCTCCATGCCATGTAAACTGCACTACACACAGCCACCACGCACGAAGCTTGATTGACATCCAAGCGCCGTGTCCTAAGCCCCCTAATATTAACCGACCGAGAAATGAATGGTGAAACACAATCTTGTCAGGCTTTGTTGAGACTCTTTTGTGGCGCGTGGCGGCCGTTCCATGGCTCAGCTCTATACCGTGTAGCTCCCCCCATTGCTTTTCCTGGGTGGGTCCCCGATGCTGCTGAAAACAAAAGATGCCTGATGCTAATTTTGGCAGAGGACGTGCTGTGCAGATAAACTACAGGGGACCTTTTCCGTTGCGCACCGACTACGGTGGTGGACATGAATAGTTAATAACGCTGCTGTATTACATTAAGTTTTAAGTAGGGGCATCCCTTTTCAGAAAGGGGTTAGCCCACCTCCAAAATGAACGGCTTCCAAAAACATCAATAGGTATCTCTGTTATACCTCTTGATTAAGAGTATTTGATTCGAAATATATCGTCCAGTGGTATCAAGTATATGTTGTATGTGAGGTCACAAGCACTGAGGTCACTCACTCATCATTATGGACTTATTACTTGCACCTGTGTTTGATGTTCACCTTTGCCATCTTATGCCCTCACTCCCCTGCACTCCCTGCTCAGTCTTCACAATGTGTGTTTTACTAGTATGTTCCGCTAAGAAAAGTAAGCCTTCGATATTACGAGTTCAAGTAGAGACTTTCTTCTCTGTGCTTTATTGTTTTTGAGTTAAGTCTGCTATGCATTTAGCCATCTAGGCTACTATTTCTGTTTTGGAGACATTGTTCACTCCCATTTACCACTAAATGCTATTTCTAGCTCTGTAAGTATGCAGTAAATATCTTGTTATTACATCTGACGAATTCCTGGGATTTTTTTTTTCACTGGTCCCTATACATGGAACTAACTACAATTTCCTACCTCTAGCACGCTGACATCCTTGTACACTAATATGTTTTTGGATCGTCATATAAATGTGTCCATCAATAGACGTTTCTTGTGGTTTACAGGGTCTGAATTAGACCAAAGTTCTCTCTCTGACTCCCTCGTGCCGGTAGGTCATATGATACTAGTGTGACTTGGTGCATGCATCCCACTAGGGGGGCTGTTTCAACCCACCTTGGGAGTTGTAATTGTATTATTCATATTTGAATCCCTAGGTGTCCTGAGGACCACCAGCTCCTGATGCACGATTAACCCTGACCAACAGGCCCATCGTTTATGGACCGCGTCAGTGATGATGCGCACGGTCAAAAGAACAGGGACCCTATAGGGTCCGTTGCCTCGAGTGTACGTGCACGTCATCCTACTGTGTGTGAGAACATAAGACTTTGTGGATTCTGTTTCCTACACACCTGTTGAGTCTGAAGGGAGAATCCTTCGCTGACCAAAAACAGCTTTGGCTTAAAAACTAGCAGCTATCACAACGCCACTGAATAGTTAATAAATGATAAGACATACCACAAAGCTAGAACGTCAATCTACACACTTTCCATCAAGCATCTAATCTCCTCCTCCTAAATAAGAGATTAGGTCACCCAGGGAGGGTGAGCGAGCGGCACTGAGCATTCTCATTAAAATTGCATGGAACACTGGTAGGAGCCAATAGGTGAGGGGCTGCATCACAATAGTCCCAATAACTCCAGTTATTCAGACTTGGACAGGTGAACACTCCATGATGGACGTCCATGAGGAAGGTTTCTCCAGTAGTCTTTTCTCTACATGTGTGCAGGTGAGGTGAGAGGAGACAGGGAGAGGATGAGCCATGTTGAGATTGTTGAGATGCACCCAGGGAGAGATGGGAGCATGACAACACGCACCGGTGATATCAATGCTCCAGAAATAGAACTGGTAACACCTTCGCCCCCCCCCCCTCCTCCCATAGCCATAGCTTGGCAGCATTCTCTGGCACGTGTTAGATAAATGAACAGGGGAAGAAGAAGACAAAGGAGGGAGGAAGGGGAGGGTCGGAAGAGCCGACTGTTAAAAGTGTGCTTTTGAGGAGAAAAACTGCAATACTCTGTCTAGAAAGAGAAGAGAAAAAACGTGTAGAAGTCCCTCGGTGCCAGAGGTGGAGTGTAAGGCGAACAAGCAGTGATAGCCTAACGCCCTGGATTGCGTCCAGTGCTCTGTCTTTGAATTTGAGAGTGTTCGCCTATTCCTGATCCTACTGTTAACATCAGTAACATCACAAAACAAGCGGTGGGCCGGCCGTTGGTTGAAAAAATTGTTTATTATCGCACCTTCTGTGTTCTCAGAGCTGTGACACTTTGCTGCGGCTTGCAGGACACGTCCGTTTTAAACGGAATAGAGAACTGTGTCTGCGACGTGCTTCCCCATTGCATTGTCGACGTGAGTAATGTCCTCCTACGTCCACACTTTGACTCATCATATCCTTGTGATTCACAGCCGCTCTATTGGTCTAGAACCAGCCATGGTTCTATTGGTCTAGAACCAGCCATGGTTCTATTAGTCTAGAACCAGCCATGGTTCTATTAGTCTAGAACCAGCCATGGTTCTATTAGTCTAGAACCAGCCATGGTTCTATTAGTCTAGAACCAGCCATGGTTCTATTAGTCTAGAACCAGCCATGGTTCTATTAGTCTAGAACCAGCCATGGTTCTATTGGTCTAGAACCAGCCATGGTTCTATTAGTCTAGAACCAGCCATGGTTCTATTGGTCTAGAACCAGCCATGGTTCTATTAGTCTAGAACCAGCCATGGTTCTATTGGTCTAGAACCAGCCATGGTTCTATTAGTCTAGAACCAGCCATGGTTCTATTAGTCTAGAACCAGCCATGGTTCTATTAGTCTAGAACCAGCCATGGTTCTATTAGTCTAGAACCAGCCATGGCTTCCCCGATGCTTAGCTCAGCCTAGTCCCCTACAGCATCCACGTGTTCAACACAGAGCAGCTGCCGGGAGATTGTCTGTCGCAGACAACATCCTGGTTCTGGTATCCACCACCAACTCTAAATACATCAGTGTTTCCTCTATATGCATTGATTCGTGGCGGGCCGATTTAGGGTGTAGTAAGTTACAATATGTTACAATGTTGCAATTAACCTTGTCGTTTCTGTTCACACTGCAATCGAGACTGAATCGCTCTCAACAGGCGCGCGGCGCGAGGTGACTCGCTTGCAAAACAGTTTTGTGATTGGTCCAAATTTCGCGGGACATTTGGATTTCAGGAAATCACTCTCCTCTCTCTCTCTCTTCGCCCGGCGCCCGTCCCTTTAATCCCGTATCCTAATCGAAAATGCAACATCATCAACGACGACTGTGGGTTATTGCATTTACTGCTGTTCTCTGGTTCATGTTCTTATACCAGTGCTCAGTATACGAGTATTTTAAATGAACATTCGTAATATAGTCTGATGTTCATGGTCAACTAAATCAGCCTATTTTGTGAAACAAATAATGTTCCCGCTAATGGGTTAACCGAGCAGCCTCGCACCTAACGCTAGCTTCGAACTATTCATAGCAATATGCGCGGGGGAAAAATAATCTATTGCCTCTGAAAGGTACGGGTAAGCAGGGCTCATGTCGGTGTCATCAAAGGTAAGAGTTGGTTTTCTTTAACTCAGCTGATGCATTACCTTGCTGTCGGTTGTTTACCGAATGCTTCATCTGACTGTCACACTGTGATTTGACTTGTGTAAACAGTAACATTAGCCGGTTTTGTGCGCGTACTCTCATGTAGGCCTACTTCGTATTGATGAGCTGATGATCTTTCATTGTGTGTGTGTTAGAGATGCTCCGATCAGGGTTTTTGGTGCCGATCACCGATCACCGATCACTGGAACCAGTGATCTGCCGATCCGATATCACCGATCACAGCGTCGAAAATGGCAATTGAAGCTTTTTTTTTTCTTTTTTCTTCTTTCCTAGCACCAGGGGAGCCACCCCTCCTAAATTTCGTTGTTTGGTACCTGTACTATAGCAATGACAATAAAGACCATTCATTCATTCTATTTATTGTGTAGCATTAATTATGTTTTTAATTATTCTTAACACCATTGATATTGTATATTAAGTATTCAAATGAAATTAGGAGATGAGAAAGTATCATGAATTGACAACCATCTGTTTTATTGAATTCACAACCACCTGTAGCTTACTTCAGGAACATACAAATCATAATAAATAAAATGTGAAAATAAAAATCATAATAAATAAAATGTACACTGTCACATCAAATGTGCAACATTCCACTCGAATGAGAGGAACTAGGGGCTCTTAGAGAACTTGGAGCTTATACTGTAGCTTTCCTGAGGAACAATAAACAATAAACATTTCCTGAGGAACAATAAACATACCCAAACTAAAGTGCAACATAAACAGGCTATAGCCAAATATAAAATAAATACTGTTTCAAGTCAGTCAGTTTCAAGTCATATAGGAGGAGATAAGACAGCAAGTCAGCAATAATCAATAAAACAAAACATTGTTATAAACTGCGCAGTCAGGCTCAGCATAGACACAGGACTGACACTCGAACTCCAAATGTCAGTCGTGAAGCTGATTGACGCGATGTTGTCCTTCACTAGGCTCCCGATGTATGTGTAGACAGTGTTATATAATTCCGGCAGGCAAACATCAGTGAAATATTTTCGCCCCGGCAGCGTATAGCGTGGATCCAGGCAGGAAACAAGGCGTTTGAACCCGGCGTCTTCCACAACAGACAGGGGCTGCTGATCAAGGCATATGAATTCTATTACTTTCGCATTTATTTCCTTTCGTTTCTTGTGGTCGTTGCCGTATGGTTGCTGTCGTTGCAATGTCTCGGTAACAGTAAGCTGAGTGAGTGGTGTCGAACGTTCTTTCGACGACTCTTTCTCTCTGGCCTTAGTGCTCGCCAATGTATTAAACTCGTTATATTCCTTCGTGTGACAAGCCTTCAAATGCCGTATTATATTCGTTGTATTGAAAGACCTTGCGTGCGTTCCTCCCCGAGGTATTTCTTTTGAACAGGCATTACAAACGGCATATTTGTTGTCTCTTTCCGACACGGTGTAATATTTCCAGACTGGCGACGCCATTTTTTTTTTTGTAAACTGATCGGTCGGGTTTGATCGGCCGTTTTGAGAACTCCGATCAAAACCGATCAAGGCCATATCGGCCGATACCGATCAGCGCCGATCAGATCGGAGCATCACTAGTGTGTGTGTGTGTATGTACAGTATGTGACTGTCAGTCACAAGTTTATATTCTACGGATGTTGTTCAGTGCTGTATGCGCATTCCCGGTTCGATGTGTACTCTTGTGTACTTCATATTCGATGAGCTGATTGTCTCTCGTGTACTTCATATTCGATGAGCTGATGATCTTTCTGTGTGTGTGTGTGTGTGTCATGCACGTTCCGCATGTTCCGCTGCAGCTGTAGGATATCTTGGTATTTGATCACCTTCTATATAAAATCACGTGCTCGGCTTTAATGACTTAACCGCTATTAAAAAAATAAAATAATTGCCACCCTCTAGTTTTGGTGAAATTACGTCTTTGTTTTGAGCGCCAGTGCACGTTTTATGCGCGTGCACGTGAAGAAAAATGTGCGCGCGCTGTGCGCGTGTAAACTGACCACCCCACCACTAATGTGGAAAATCCTGGAAGAAACACTGTACATCAATACCAAAGACAATGTATTCATTGCTGCCGGCTTCATTATGGGACTAAAACTACTCCCTGGTGTAAGAAACGCCTGACCTGTGATTCGAGGCCCAACAGTGTCAGTAGGAGGAACTAAGAGGAAGCTGCTTCCACGTTGAGGACAGTTGACAAGGAAGGAAGTGGTTGTTGAAATCGAGATGAAATATTGTGTCAACGACGTCGACATCTTGACTCCAAGTAAGAAACGTGTTTAAATGAAGCTGTGCAGATATGTTCTCTCTATGGAGAGCTGGGGTAGTGGTTGATGCTGCTACTCTCTGGGGTGTCTTTCTTATCAAGGCAGCAACACAGTTGAATGATCATTCATAGGGCAATAAGGTCAATGTAGTGGTCAAGGGTGCATAAAACAAACATGCGCACTCACGCACGTACACACTAACATACATACTTGATGTGTCATTCACAACAGCTGACTAACTGACTGGCAAAAAATAAACAACGGTGCCCTTTCTTCTCTCTGATGTCATGATTAGGTTGTGTAAGTAGCCATATTGCGTGTCCATGTTCAGACTTCTTTGTTTGTGTTTGTGAGTGTTTTGCCCAGATGTAATAAACATGGCAGTCAATACTCTCTTTTTACTCAACCTAAAATACATCCATTTGATAACGGTCATGATAGTGAATGCTTGTGTTGGTTCCATTGTTAGCCTATACAATAATCATGCGTTTCCAGAGAGCTGAGGCTGAGACACAGCAGCATGGTGCATGTGTTGTACATAATAATAATAATAATAATAATAATAATAATAATAATAATAATAATAATAATAATAATCATCATCATCATCATCATAATAATAATAACAACTTTTATTTGTATAGCACTTTTGCTGCAAAGTGTGGGCTGCAGCAGAGCTGACATGATTGGATGACAGGAGGATGACTCAGATATAGCTGACGGTGAGTCACACTTGGCTGGTATCTGAGGGGCTCACAAAAAGCTGCTGGATGAAGAAAAGAAAAAAAAGATGTTGAATCATGACAACGTTCCATCTTTCATGGATTTTCTTAAAGTGCTGCCTGGACTACCAATGTTGTGTAGTTGAGTTGTGTTCACATTTCACCTTGACCACTGACTGATACGAAAGAACGCAGAAAAACCTAGACCGCTCTTCCCTGACCACCAAGGGTCATGCCTATGAATTTCGTATTGTGTTGACTCCATAGTATCAATCAACAAACGCTGAAAAAAATCTAATCTAGTGTAATGAGAGCAGAAATGCACAATTTGGGCATACAATTTTTTTTAAATATTGTTTTACTGTTGTCCAATTGGTTCATGACACAGTCCTTTGTCTAGTCATGTCACTGACACCTTGAGACCAGTCCATTATCAGAGTCACCATGGCGGGTTGCCATGACATCGGTGTTGACTTGAAGGTCTACCCCCCCCCCCCCCCCCTGGCAGGCTTTGAAGATTTTCTATAGGGTTGGCATGGAAACTAACACCCCTGCATGCCCTCTCTATCATCCTCCTGATTGGCTGCTGGACACTGGTCCTAGAACATGGTCTAGCACATTCAAATCGCAGAGGGAGGGAAGGAGAGGGAGAGGAGGGGGGGTGTGGGTCGTCAATCAACCAGAAACATTAGTTCCATCAAAGAGAGAGAGAGAGAGAGAGAGAGAGAGAGAGAGAGAGAGAGAGAGAGAGAGAGAGAGAGAGAGAGAGAGAGAGAGAGAGAGAGAGAGAGAGAGAGAGAGAGAGGGTTAGGGTTGCATCACATGGTTTGTTGGTGTCACTGCTAGAACACGAAAAAGGCCCACTTCCAATGACACAGTGTCCTGGCCCTGCCTGTTGGCATGTTAAACCTGGTAAACCTGGCACAAGAGGCCTGTTGGCAGACAGCCAGAGTTAGATCAGCATGCTGCCTCGCACCATCAGACAAAGAAGTGGACTTCAAAAGTAAGTGCCCTATATACACTATAATTTTCCATTACACCTTCCAATACCTATAATCACATGGCTAACACCACCCCTTAGCTGTGATATGATACATTCAACATACCACATCCAATCATGCCTTACTGCTTCATTGAATTATCATTATAATTGTTATGTTTATTATTATGATGTTTTGCTGTGTCACACAGACACACACAGACAAGACAAGAAAGTTGTGTTCTATTTAGGGGTGGGCATCGACGATCGATAATTGATCGATAAGGATCTTGGTCGATCACAAAATAAAAAATTTGGTCGATCACAAAACAAAACAAAAAATAAAAAAAATTTGGGTGATCGACCAAATTTTTTCTTTTGTGATCGACCAAGATCCTTATCGATCAATTATCGATCGTCGATGCCCACCCCTATATTGAACAGCTAAATAAATCCCAGAATACATGGCCCAAATGTTCAAGTGAAAGCCAGTGTCTGTCTTCACAAGACACGGAAGACGTCCGGAAGCCTCGACTTGTGGCCTTTGACCCCATCCCCCAAATCAAACAAAAGGTGTGTGTATCACAGCTTAGGATCATCTCTATCGCAACCAAACTATTTGTTTTGTCTAATCCTACCATTACTGTGCGTACATTACAATGGCTGCACAGACAGTATTCCAAAGATTACTACGGTAGGATAAACCGTAAGACTCACCGGACAACAGTTTTTGAGAATTGTTGTTTTGTACCCTAGTTCAAGTGGCACAGTGAACTCTCAGAATCAGAATCAGAATTTGATTTTTTAGTATATTCACATACAGGGAGATACAACTGACTTGGTGTGGTTGACGCATAGGACATAAAGATCCAAACAACAATATCGGCCTAATAAAAAACAATGTAATAAACAACAATATATAAGCAAAAATTGTTTATATAGTTATATAGTTTAGACAATGACAGTAAGGGGGAGTAGGACAATAATTATGTCTCTCTGTTAGAAGGGTGCCTAAACTAGGACACATGTACAGAAAGGCATAGCGTGGGCAGTTTGTTTCAGTTGTTTTGGTGACTAATTTGCAGAAGAGAAGGCAGTCAGTTGATAGGAGGAAGTGCCATACATGTTTCCTCATAACCACTAGCTAACCACACAATGCAGAACAGAGACAAAGACCAAGAGGCAATGACCAAAAGGGAAGAAACATCATCCTTATTTGGGCTATGAACCAGCAGTTCATAGAAGAAGTCCAAGAAGATGTCCAGAAGAAGGAACTGAGATTCTCTCAACATTTCCATAGCTCATGTGTCTGTGACGAGTGTCACATTGTCCCCGCCTGTTGAGGACAGGTGTCGTAGTGAAACAAGTAGCATGGAAGTGAATCTGGTCAGGAATCCCAGGGAAAAGGAAGAGATAAGTCGACAGACTGCAAATGACAGAAAACAGAAATCTGAGCTCTTCCACTGCCACTTGTCCTGCCTTCTGACAGCTGTCCTAACTGGGGAGGCCTTTCCCTGCCGACCTCCCTGAAACCTGATCTAGCCCACAACGGCTCACAACATAATGCTGGGCCCTAAATCCCACTTGAGGATAGTTGAGGGAGGCATTTTTCTTTGTTTACCGTGGACCTGCTAGCCACATGATATGGTTGCTGACTACTTCCCTCACACAATTTATTAAAGGTAAAAGGGTCATCAGTTGTGTGATTTCCTTATGGAGCAAAGTAAAAGCAACTTTTCTGGTATGTAGAAGCATCTTTATTTCTTTCAACACCATGGCAGCTTTTCAGTAAAGCATCCGCTGTATGCAAGTGGTACAGTGTGCAGATGCCATGTATGGAAAGGTCATGGAGACAGATGTCCCATGACAAGCTCGCTCCTGAAGCTGGGATCGAACCAGCGACCTGCTAGCCGGCCTCTTTAACCTCTAGGCTACCACCGCCCCCTCTCAGTTGTATACGGGGCAAGAGGTGACTAAAGCTGGACACTAAAGGTTGATGTCCATTAGGCTTGGGGGGTTTTTCGGTTTAACCGAAAACCTTGGTTCATAAAAATAGCAACGTTTTTTGTCAACACCGTCATAAAACCGGCCGTACATTTTCTATATATAATCAACTCCTTATGAGTGTCCCTCTTCCCCTCCACTTCCTCTTCCATTCACACAGACCGTGACACGTGTGTTTACAACTGTCAACAAAACTTTTCAAACTTAACATTCTAGCTATGTTCTGTACGCTGTAATTCCGGTGACGCTTTCTAACAATAATGACCGAGGCAAACAACAAGACTTTACCGTGCGTGCCCTCTACTGTTTACCAAAAGAAAGGGGGGGGGGGGGGGTGCCCATGTTGTTTTTGTTTGAATTACAGATTGCACCATGATGTGGCTGTTAAAATAAATGCACTGAACATGATCATCCACCTTTACTGGCACCCTGACAGAATCTTAACAGGGAAGAAGAATGATGGATTCAACGTGTTATCAGGCTTCCTGACGGGTGGTTCCTTGTCACTGTCAGTTTAGCAGGTTAGCTCTTATGGGTGAGAAATCTGTGAGACATGGTGCAAAATGTTCTATAAGGGCAAACCTAATTTGATTGGTGTCAACTCATGTGGTGAACCGTCAAAGAGCATTCCTATGCGGCAAACACCTTTTTAAATTAAACTACTGGAGGTTATATTCTATGAAACAGGTGTGAACACGTCTAAACCTTGATTGTATCGTAACATGGAATCTTCCTGTGTTGTCAGATGAAGCTGTGATCCCGGGAGTTGTTAAAGCAGCCAACACATCCTCCCTTCAGCTGAGCTTGGCAGAAGACTGGATAGAGATAGAGTGTATAGATTGTATAGATGTAGAGATAGAGTGCCACTCTCTTGATTTACTATTGGTTTTGTGAGACGGGGGAGATTAGTTAGTCCCACAATTAGTTAATTGGCCTTAGTGGGAGTGGCCTTGGTGGGAGTGGTCTTAGTGGGAGTGGCCTTGGTGGGAGTGGTCTTAGTGGGAGTGCCCTTGGTGGGAGTGGTCTTAGTGGGAGTGCCCTTGGTGGGAGTGGCCTTAGAATTGTATGGGAGGGAGATCATTTCAGGTCATTGTTGAGATGTGGCTCTTTGCCTAATCTGAGCATCTTTTTTGCCATTGTTTTCCTATGAAAACGGTCCTAATAATCATTTTTAAAATCTGTATCGGACCCAAAAATCCAGCATTGGTCAGCCTCTACCCAGAATAGAGGCAACCAGTTCCAGACTTCCTAAAAGAGTTCTGATGTTCCCGCTTACAGCTAAATGCAACAAGCTGTAAACTGTCAGGAGTTGCTCAACCCTAATCCACATAACAGGACAGCTTGAAAATGACATCTTTGTCGAATCAAGCAGCAGAATGACACTGACTGAGTGTAACCCCCCCACCACACACAGACACACACATTCACACACACACACACACACACGCACACACACACGCACACACACACACACACACATGCACACACACACACACACGCACACGCACACGCACACGCACACGCACACGCACACACCCAAATCACCCTGACACATCACACACTGGCTTTGTCACTAAGTTACTAGAATAACACTGTAAGTAAGGTCTTAATACTGCAGCTACACCACCACACCACGCTCCTGCAGTGTAAGCTACGCCTGGAGCCTGCGTTCTGTTCTCACACCTACGTTGAGGTCTCATCACACCTACATTGCTGCCTTACCACACATCTGTTTATACTGCTTATGACCATCAAGGGTTATCAACGTGGACAGCTTCCCCTCCGTGACAAGGCTAGAGTGAGGTGCTATATAATAATAATAATAATAATAATAATAATAATAACTTTTATTTGTATAGTGCTTTTCCTGCAAACGTTGCAGCTCAAAGTGCTCGATATGTCCACAAGGGCTTCCTTCCCCTATTAATACATGTCCTGTGTGTTTTTGAGCACATCTGAATTGTGTTTTATTGCACAATAATAACTCACAGGCTACCGTTCTGTTGGAAATAAATACAGTAAACGCATACGCATGACTCAAAATACCGTATTGAGACAATTTTGCAATAGTGATATGACGTGTGATAGGCTATATAAAAACACATGGTTGAAAACTCACATGGTTATGAACAAGTGTCAAAGTAGTGCTTCTAAAAATGCTATTAACTAACAGGCGTTCTAGAAGATACTATTAACGAACTAAATACAAAAACAGCAGATCTCATTGGAGACTATTGTGTCCTCCAGTTGTTGTTTTATTGAGTGAGTGTCAGAGAAAGGGGAATCCTCTTGCGATAGTGATATTAGTATTCATATCACCCCCCAAAAAAATCACTTTCCCAAATGTTCACTAAAACTAGTTTGCATTCGGAGCACCGCCTTGGTACAAAACTCCAGATCAACACACATTGTGTCCTTTTGACAACTGTAGAGGACGAAAAAATTATTTGAGAGACAGGGGATTATAGAAACTAGCCAGAGTCGTAGTATTTCATGACATCTCATTGCACACAAACTACTATGTTCTGTTTTGTTGCACAGAGAGAGAGAGAGAGAGAGAGAGAGAGAGAGAGAGAGAGAGAGAGAGAGAGAGAGCAGACTGTTGTCCCACAAATCCTGGGGATGATAGATGCCATTTTGATCAAAAACCCTAGTTTCAAGTGCATTTCATGCACTCATGCACCCACACTCATCGTGACGTTAGAATTATAAGGTTCTATCTCTATTTTGTCAAAATTGAGCTTTTTTTTGGATGACATTTTTTAGTTAGTAATTAATAAAATACAAAGGTTCCATCTCACAAAACATAATGGAATGTAAAAACTTTGACGCTCAATATCTCTGAACTACCCTAAACAGAGACCTTATAATTATAAGCTCACGACATGCTGTTAATACATGCTGGTTTAGTCTAGTAAACCTGAGTGAAACCTGAGTAAATCCAGAGCAGAGAAAAACATATTTTGTGTCCCATGGGACTGCTGCAAGTCAAAAGGTTAAACATCGATTAGTTGAACGAGCTTCCCACTACTGTCAGAACTGCAGGCTACACCTTAACTGTCCCTCCTGAGACATCTACTAACCCCCCTGTACGGTTTCTCCTGTGTAATAACTTCCTTCTTATAGCACAACGACTGCCAATGGCCCCTGGCCTGAGCATAGATTACCTTTTCCTGCTATGGTGGATAGATGATTAACTTACTTTACTTACTCAAATGTATTTGTTGTAAGTCCCTTTAGAATAAGGCATCTGCTAAATGCCGAAAATGTAAATGTAATATTGGCAATACTCTCATTCATGATCCACACTCAGTTATAGATGACACGCTGTAATAAAGATCTCAATATTCCCTGATGAAATGTGATTATTTGAATGATGTTTCCTAATTCAATAAAAAGATGAATCTAAGAAAGGTCTATACTACACATGCAATCAAAATGTGATCAAACAATCAAACATTTGGACATTTGGAGATAGGTAGACCAGACACTAACAACACACTTATTATTTGGCTATACCTACCTACCGCCAGTAGCCTACATATTGTACCAGTGGTAGGCCTATTGTCGGTTTTAGCACCCAGGTTTAGTCCAGACTTAACAGGCCAACCATAGTTATCATATGAAGATGAACTTGTTAAAGTGCATTAAAATGACAATAACTGTTCTGAGTAGCCTATTCTAACGCTGTGAAACATACAGATCTGCCATCGTCAATGCAGAAACTATTAATACACAAGAGGGACCATGAAATGCTTTTAGACCTGTGAGGTTTATGATGTTTGCTTCAAACAAAACATTGGACATGTCCAACTATGAAAACGTCTGCTTGGCAAAAATAAAAGGCCACTTCACTCACCTCTTTCTCGGAGATGAAAAGCTGGTCCCCTTTAAGGATCACATAACGGTTTTTCCAGATCTCTCGAAAAATCCCTTTGCCACAAAACTTCCGAATCCAACCGACTTTGTCTGGCTGTGTGGGGTGCTGGTTCGCGTCCAGTAAGCCCTGCATTTCAGTGGAAGGGCAGAATGAGGTGGTGGTTAGAACATAAGAGGACACTGTGTGTGTGTGTGTGTGTGTGTGTGTGTGTGTGTGTGTGTGTGTGTGTGTGTGTGTGTGTGTGTGTGTGTGTGTGTGTGTGTGTGTGTGTGTGTGTGTGTGTGTGTGTGTGTGTGGAGAGAGAGAGAGAGAGAGAGAGAGAGAGAGAGAGAGAGAGAGAGAGAGAGAGAGAGAGAGAGAGAGAGAGAGAGAGAGAGAGAGAGAGAGAGAGAGAGAGAGAGAGAGAGACAGAACCTCATTAAGATTCACAAGGGGCGCTGCGTTTAAAAGACAGAGAAGCGCGTCTGTGTTGCCGGTGATCCAAGCCTTGCTTGTCATGTCCTTTGTCATGTAGATGCTGTCACATTCCTCGGGCTCAGTTTTCTTGAGCTCATGTTTTTAGTCACCCCTTTATAGTTCTAGTGCCTGTCCTGTCCAGCTAGCCACACACACCCCAAGACACAGGCCATGGCACCTCGACTAGCCTACATGATCACAGGCACACTGGAGCTCCATGATAAAACCATTGTCTTGGACACAGCATCCTCCAAGGGATGGAGGCTCAACTGGACAGCTTTAGTCCCATGGTATTCTATTTAATCGGGGGGACATTTGTTAATCAAGTCTTTAAGAAGATCATATCGCCACTGGTGTGAGTGTCCTTGACTTAAGATGAATGGGAGTAAAGCAAGCATGTCGAACAAATGGACACTTTGGACCCAGCAGGCTTAGAGTAACTGAATCAGCCATGGATCAAGTATCACACTGCCTGGGTTGGAGCAGAAGCATAGCAGATAGTCTTTATCTTGTCGGGTTTTTGGTTACGGGGGGATGTAGTTGGAAACTGTTGCAGCTTTGAAACCCCCCAAAATGTTGTTACCCCACATTATACTGGCGACGTTGATCAACGCTTACCCGTTTAGCTGAGTTTTTCTTCATCGTGGAGGGGAGACACAAAAGCTCTCAGCAGCAATTCTCCAATTCACCCACAGTGTTAATATTAGAACTCCGTAATGTTGATTGCCCAAAAATCACAGTCAATTCGAGTTCGGGGGTTACAATTCCCCCCGTGAGGATGAAAAGCCCTCCGTTGTCTTGCCCAAGTCTTTCCTCGCCTCCTCACGACACCGAGAGACAGTTCAGTTCCCCCCCCCAGTGTGTGTGGCTTCTCTCTGGGCTCCCACAGTTGGAACTGAACGGCTTCAGTCTGTCTGGCTGTTCGCATTCGTCTCACACGGTCTGGACACTGAATTGGTAGTGTCTGATTACGCCACACTGAGTCTATCATTGTCGTCGTCCCCCTCTCTCTCTCTCTCTCCTCCCCACAGACTTCGCTGAGGCTGGGTACTCCCTCCCACTATGTGACTCTACAGCGCCACCTAGAGCTCGCACACAGGCGTCATGTCATCGCAGAATACAGCTGGGATCTGTGCGACACTCCTTACGGGAACATAGAAAGGGGGGTGTTCCCATCAGTTGAATGACTTACTAGGAATTTAAAGAACCATGCCACCTCGATGGGGGGAAACCGTGTATAGGCCTAGGTATATCCTGCTGGATGATGTCAAGTTTAGGCATAGTGTGGACACTTTAAATGAATGTGCAATAATACTATGTGCAATATGACAACCCTCGGGTACACAAGGTTCAGAGATAGGGAATGTTAGGATATTTATAGCATAGCATAGAGTACAGCACAGTGTTTTATTTGTATTGTATAGTATAGTGGATAGTGTATATAGCCTTTATTTATGTAAACCAACCTTTTTCCCTTCTTGTTGTTAGTATTTTTTTCCTAGCACCAGGAGAGCCCCCCCTCCCAAATGTCGTTGTATGGTACCTGTACTATATAAATGACAATAAAGACCATTCATTCATTCATTCATTCAAAACGTCCACCCAGTGAACTGATATCATGTTTCGTGACCATATCCAATAATAGGTAGCCTTACTGTAGGAAACGCATAGGGTCTAAAAGCTCAGTGTCTCAAAGCTAACCAGCTTTTAACAGGTTTTAGATTAGGTAACAAACAAGTAAATGTGTTAAAATGTGCTTCAAACTGTAGGCTATACATAACCAATCTCAATTGAATGGGAAAGTGTGTCCAAACTTTTGACTGGTAGGCTACTGTACATTTTGTCTCCACAAGTAAGTGAATCATTTAGCCTATATACGTCAGTCATCATTGGAAAACGTATCACCTTCTACAGTATAGTAAGACAATGGATATAAAAGTGAGGAGGAAAAGGGTGAATTGGAAACAAAAGAGGAATAATGGTGTAAAAGGTGAAGTGAGTAAAGAGTAAAGTAAAGAGTTGTCTTTTATGTTGTGTGCCGCACACACATTCAATTTACGCCACGTGCCGTTGACTGCTCAATGAGATGGTGTGTAAGCAGGGGGCAAGTAGGGGTCAACAATACAGCATGTCTGCTATTCTGAGGAGGTTGTTGAGGGAGATCAATATGTTCATACAGTAGGCTACTTACACTGTCGCCACTTGGGACATTTGAATAATACATACGCAAACATAATCATACTGTACAGCATAAACATATGTACATAAATGCATTTAAACACATGCTAAACAACTAATACAGAATGCCTTGACTCAATGAATGCCATGTTTCTCTGCTGTTTAGGGCCAGCATCAATATCCACTGCACAGACTGTTCTGTGTAAGAGCTAAGAGGTGTATGTGAGAGAGAGAGAGAGAGAGAGAGAGAGAGAGAGAGAGAGAAGAGAGAGAGAGAGAGAGAGAGAGAGAGAGAGAGAGAGAGAGAGAGAGAGAGAGAGAGAGAGAGAGAGAGGGGGAGAAAAAGAGAGTGGTGCTTGTGTGTTAGTTTCTCCAGACAGGTTTCTTAAAGTACAGTACATCTTTTCAATTGCCTTACCACTTGGGAGTGCATTGACAATGCCTGTTGTTGACATGGCCCATGACAGAAAGCACCACTAAAGAAGCAGGATTCCATATCAGTAAGGGCAAGATGGGATTGCCTGTAGGGTTTCTCCTGACAATGGGAGCTGACCAGGAAAAACTCTGGGCCCTTGCAGATTACATGGCCAGGAAAAACTCTAGGGCCAACTCATGACCATCACTCATATCTCACTCCTTTTTCTGTGGACTGGACACAAAGAAAAGGAAATTCAGTTTTCCAAAAGTGGGAAAAGCGGGATTAGGACAAAATAGCTCCAAGCAGCATGAGTCCCTATAATCCTCCCCAGCAGTCCACTTGCGCAACCGCAACGGAAATCAGCTTACCAAGCATGGCCTCACATAGACATGGGGAGGAGGCTGTGTGTGTGTGTGTGTGTGTGTGTGTGTGTGTGTGTGTGCGCACCCCTCCCCCCTCCCCATTTTGACTTAAAGGACAGCAAGTTATTACTGGTCTTTGTTGTCTAAATAGCCAGGAAAAGGTGGCTTGCTAAGCTAAGATTCACAACAGTAAACACAAGTGATAGATGTCTGCACTAGCACAGTGCTTATGGATGTAAAAACAAAACAGGCAGAAGCTGATTCAGAAATGATAAGCTCACTCCACCTTAAAGCTCCCTGTAGTTTTTAAAACCATGTGAATACCATACAGAATGTCATAAATACATTTTCCTCAAACTAGCAATACTTAGATTTTGATCCATAGAACATACAGTTAGGTCCGTAAATATTTGGACAGTGACACAATTTCCATAATTCTGGCTCTGTATGCCACCACAATGGATTTGGAATAAAACAATCGAGATGTAATTGAAGTGCAGACTTTCAGCTTTAATTCAATTCTATTTTCAGGAGCTCAAAAGTAATTTGACATATTAACATAATCATAAATAAAATGTTCATTTTTAATACTTTGTCGAGAATCCTTTGCAGGCAATGACTGCCTGAAGTCTGGAACGCATGGACATCACCAAATTCTGGGTTTCCTCCTTTGTGATGCTTTGCCAGGTCTTTACTGCAGCTATCTTCAGTTGGTGTTTGCTTGTGGGTCTTTCTGCCTTTAGTTTTGTCTTCAGCAAGTGAAATGCATGCTCAATCGGGTTAAGATCAGGTGATTGATTTGATTTAATTTAATTTTATTTTATTAATTCATGCTTGCAGTGGAGCCAAGGCCCCACTGAAAAACTGCAGAACTTTACAGATAATTCATACATGACAATAAAAATATTAGCAACGTACACAACAATTTGAAGGTTAAAAATATTTCAGGGCGGCAAAGCAAGGGCAGGTAGCAGTCATGGTGGCCATGCTGTGTTATTTGTGGGTCTAGATACTGTCATTGTACAGCCTAACTGCAGTATGAAGGGTTGAGTTTTTCAGCCTGCTGGTCTTGGCCTTTGGTTCAGCCAGCTTGTGCTGGTTCCTCAGTGTCCTGGCAGTGCAGCTGCCTCGTGTTGGAGGTAGCAGGTCATGCAGAGGGTGTTGCTCATCATGCATGTTCCTGACCAGCTTCACTGCAGCCTCCTCCCTCCTGGTCTGGAGTAATGACTCGGGATTGACTCGGCTATTGCAGAATATTCCACTTCTTTGCCTTAAAAAACTCCTGGGTTGCTTATGCAGTATGTGTTGGGGCATTGTCCATCTGTATTGTGAAGCACCATCCAATCAACTTTGCTGAATTTGTCTGAATCTGAGCAGACAGAATATCCCTAAACACTTCAGAATTCATCCTCTGCTTCTGTCTTCTGTCACATCATCAATAAACACAAGTGACCCAGTGCCATTGGAAGCCATGCATGCCCATGCCATCACACTGCCTCCACCGTGTTTTACAGATGATGTGGTATGTGTCGGATCATGAGCCATTCCAAGCCTTCTCCATACTTTTTTCTTCCTATAATTCTCAAAAGAATGCTCTTCCACAATAGGGCTGGCTTTTTTAGATGTTTTTTGGCTAAATCTAATCTGGCCTTTCTATTCTTGAGGCTTATGAATGGCTTGCATCTTGTGGTATTTGTTCATGTGAAGTCCCTTTATGGTACACTTGAATAATGCCTTCTTCCTGGAGACTGTTCTTCACTTGGCTGGATGTTGTGAAGGGGTTTTTCTTTACCATGTAAAGGTTCCTGTGATCATCCACCACTCTTGTCTTCCATGGACGACGTCCAGACCATTTTGTGATGCCGAGCTCACCAGTGCGTTCTTTTTATCTCTTGAATATACTAAACAGTTAATTTGACCACTCCTAATGTTCCCGCTATCTCTCTGATGGACTTTTTGGTTGTTTTTGCAGCCTAAGGATGGCCTGTTTCACTTGCATTGAGAGCTCCGGTGACTGCATGTTGTGCGTGTACAGCTAAAGCTTCCAAATGCAAATGCCACAAGGAATCAACTCAGACCTTTTACCTGCTTAAATTATAAATAAATAATGAAGGAATAGCCCACACTGGCCCATGAAACAGCTCGAAACAATTGTCCAATAAAACTGAGAGTCTGCACGTTAAGCCCATATTCATTATATAACTGTAACTTGAAGATGTTTTGGTAAACAGCTCAAATAACTGTCTCTGTCCGAATATATATAGACCTAACTGTATTTTAAAGCTGTTTTCACATGCCCACACTTTTGTAAGGTGATCTGGACAATGATTTTGAGGTCAAAAACTGTGAAATGTCCCTTTAAAGATATCCAATGTCAGAGCTCCCCAGTGTTGACACAGGATATGATGACATCTTTGAGGTCATCCTTTCCAACGATCGAGTGGATCATATGATCTAAAATGTTTAATTACAAGAATGTGTGTATATATCATTTGCTCAGTCTTGGCAAAGGAATACAGTGCACAAGTTTAGGATGTTTTTTAAGGACACACATGATCACTGTAAAGCGGAACACTTGAATATTATAAGCAATGTACTGTATTTAAACTGTGTTCATATAGTAATGATTCCATCCAATAGTGTTTAATCACGGTACTGCATTCATTATAAGCAGAGTGCATGTATTAGAACATTAGGAATATTAGAAGCATTGGTTTCAATGAGAACATCCCCCATAGGAAGGACTGCATGTATTTGGTTCATCATTGATCCTTGGTGTTCACCTTCAGGCGCTTATTCTTGTGTAAAAAGGTCATCCCTATAAATAGTGACCAGAAATATAATGACATCGTTCCTCACCTTGTCAAATGTGTGTGTGTGGGGGGGAGTTAACCGCAGCCTGTTGCTCTGTAGGGGGGGGGGGGTTAACAGCAGCCTGTTGCTCTGTAGGGGGGGGCGGGGGGGGTTAACTTGTTGCTCTGGAGGCACACAAACAATTGGAGCCAGTCCAGGAAGATCAGGCAGGGAGGGTGGAGCGTTACAAACCTGAACCAGCAGAAATCAACACATCCTTAACTACCTACCTACCTTTCCTACCTTACCTACCTACCTTACCTACCTACCTACTTTACCTACCTACCTTACCTACCTACCGTACCTACCGTACCTACCTACCTTACCTACCTACCTACCTACCTACCAGGGACGTGCCGTCCATATAAGCAGAGTAAGCAGTGCTTACCCAACGAAAAAATAAAAAAGGACCGTGAAAATATTAAAATAAAAGTGCATGTAACCGTTTGTTTGTTTTCATTAAAAGAGTCGTATTTTAGGTCCCAGGGCAGCAGGAGTCATTCATTTTGACGTTGCATTTTTAGCGCCACCTGTAGGAGTAAGCACTTCCTACTCTGCTTGCATTATAAGCACTCCTCTCTCTGCTTTCCCTCGTGTACATTCGAATGCGTGAAAATGTCTTTTTTATTTTTTTTCCGATGCCTCAGCCCGCTGTTTAATGTGGCCAGGGTAAGCATGCTTACAGCCAATCAGAGTAGGTCTTTCATTCCGATAAGAGCTACTGATTGGCTCTTATCACTTTCAAGTTCACTTAACATTTCACCTTACTTTCTCTCGCCCGGCAGAATAGCTTATGCCAGCTAGCTCAAACGATCTAAATAATAATAATCAATAAGGATAACTTGCTTGATTTTGTGAATATGGACATTACTGTCAGCGACCTAAAGGGATTTCGTAGACTGTACTGGACTGGAAAAACAGAACTACTGGCTAAAGGCCGCCCGGGAGAGTCGCTAGGGGCTACAGCAAGCCTGGTATGAGCGGTTTATATGATTTATATGATTGGCGAGGCTGGTGGCGATCTGTGCTTGTTTATATGGTTTGATGTGGTGTCAAGTGCCTGTGTGACAAAGTGTGAAAAGAAAGTGTGTTGTGAGTTTACTATGGAGGATGGAAACGGTGTGTGTCTGTGTTGTGTGTGTGTGCGTTTGCGATGTTGAAACTGGACTTGTAGATTTCAGCAGGCTGGCTACTTGAAAATATCTTTGAACAATGAGCACCCCTGATATAGTCGAAACTGGCAACTGTTTTTTTTGTTTTTGGTAATCTGATCACAAAGTGACACTACGTTTATTAGCGGGTTCTAGGGCATCAAAATTGTGGTGGCCTGGGAAAACCCGTCGGATGTCGCTGGCGTTCGTTCGTGGCAAAGAGCAAATATAGATGGAAATCGCGATTTTGGCGATTTTGATATTGTGTGGTATTCTAGTACTTTGAACTCCATACTACATTATGGTGAATAAACATTTTAAGAAAACAAAAGAGAAAGTACTTATTTTGATGTTTTTGTGGCGGGTAGTTTGCTAGCGAAACAACATCCGGTTGAACGTGTCTCATTCTCAGTTAAGCAACGCACGCACACATGAGCGAAAGGAGAGACGATACTTCCACCTGTGTTATTGCCAGTTTACTGATGCTCACAATAAGCATAAAGTAATAAAATATTAACTAGAAGACACACAAATGGATCTGTCCCTCGCATACCGACGAGGCAAGCAGACTACCACCGCATCACAAGCAAACAAACGAGACCGGCCGATCTGCATAGGCTCCTCCCCCGACCCGGAGGAGAAAGGGGAGGATTTCTCCCCTTTCACTTTTTTTTGACATGCTACATTAAAATGCTCATAACTTTTTAAAATAAAGGGCTATCTCAGTCATTCAACCAGTTATGAATAGCTGAGAACTTCTAATTTATGGAAATATTAAAAATGAAAATGTCAAAATGCCACCATGTGAAGGGTTTTCCCAGGCCACCACACAGTATATGTAATTACGTGTATTTCTATATTTTATGCTTACCCAATCTAAAAGCTCACGGCACGTGCCTGCTACCTACCTACCTATCTTACCTACCTTACCTACCTACCTTACCTACCTTACCTACCTACCTTACCTACCTACCTTACCTACCTACCGTATCTTTGTTTAACACTAGAACAGCCACGAGGGGTGAGTAAAAAAACATTATGGGCCCTATTATGCACTTCTTAACTTGCCGTCTTAAGTCTTAATTAAGACGCACCGCCAGGTTAAGACCTACCGCCACCCTTATTATGCGCTTCATACGCGCTACTGCTATTATGCAGGTGTCTCTAGGCGCCCACACATAAGACATAAGACTCCCGTGCATATATGACTCATTGTGGGAGTGTTCATATGTTAATGAAGTGCGTTAGGCGCCCCTGCTATTATGCGATCTGACTTTGCACCTAGCGCTAAGAAGTGGTTTGAAAAGTTCTTACGCGGTAGACTTCATGCACGTTTTGAAACACGAGCGCGCCTCCGCGGTTTGCGCATGCGCGCCGACCGACTTCTTAAGAAGTGGGTCAGCGCGCATGCGCAAACCGCGGAGACGCGCTCGTGTTTCAAAACGTGCATGAAGTCTAGCGCCTATGAACTGCATAATAGCATAGCGCTTATGACTTAACGCAGCCGGTTCTTAAAGGGAATGGCACCTGGCACGCTGATTGGGTTGATTGAGAAGACACCCAAAACACACCCATGACTAATTTCTGGGCTTAGCGCCGGGTCTTAGGCGCCCACTACCGCAAGCATAATAGCAAAGTGGCCTTGACCACGCCTCCACGTCTTAAGTTTAGATCTACCGCCTCGTCTTATTGCTTAAGACTTATGAAGTGCATAATAGGGCCCTATATCTTTGCACTCAATCACATTTCAGGACCCTCCTTTCATGACTTTTCCTAGATATGTGCGTTCTACCACCCAGTATCCTTACATTTTCAAAATTACATCAGGATAAGATAGTATACTATTATACTATATAGTATATATATTATATACATTATATATTATATATTATATATATATTATATAGTATATATATAGTAGTATACTATATAGTATACTATTTTGCTGTTTTTCTGTGTAGGAAGCAGGCTAATTTACAAGCGGCCAACTAGTGGACGTTGTGTGTAAATAGCAGATTTACATTCTAAAGAGGCGGCTCTTTTAGTAGGTAAAAAGGCACGGCTGTTCTAGTGTTAAGCATGTTAATACTAAGTGTAACCATGGTCTTAGATTACAACATAGACTCAAAGCATAGGAAAAAGCAAAGCAAACCAAGATCATCAATCCCAAAAAAGCATTGAAAAGTTATGTTTAAAACAACGTGAAATGGGGTCTACCTTTCAAAACAGAACGCAAACTGCCTCTGGTTTTTAACAGCCACAATTTTTTATTTTTTATTTTTTTAATTAAATGTACTCTTCATCCCAAGCTTGAAGGAGAACTCTGCTAAACCCTGTGTTCATCTTAGCCTGATTATTTCTGACGCAGGGCCAACCAAAAAACAACCACAACAAGACAATATTTTCAATAATGTCTACAACATATACTTCAGATTGCAGATAAGAAGATTGAAAGGTCTTGGCCAAATCAAGCCAAAAGCTGCATTCAGAGACATACATTTAATGTAATGTAAATTTAAATGTTTGAGAGAATAACATAATAACCACTGTTTGCTTGAAAACCGGAGGATCCAGATAAAGTGTTTAACTGTGCGGTACTAACAATATAAGAACAATACCAAAACAATCTTTTTTAATTCCAATCACTTCCTGAATTGAAATCGACCCGACTCCAACCCTGATCATGATGATCTGTCACATCACACCAGAAATATAGTATATTATATACAACAATAACAATATGTTGGGCCAAAATGGTCTTTGTATGGCTTTGGAGAGAGGAACCATGACACAATGACCCAGTTTTTTTTATTTTTTTACCATACAAGTAGCGACTTCTGGCTTCACATGGGTGACAGGTCGGGTAGGTTGTAGACAGCCATGGTATTATCATTTGAGAAATCCTACAATTGGGCTTAAATGAAGTACATGTATAGTGCTGATATCCACCCCAATCCTTAATAGGGAATAACCTAGGCTGGAATGTCATCGCTGTTAATGGGACTTTTCTGCATGGCACAGCAGCATGTCCCCTACGCCAGAGGTCGGCCTGTCTGTTTGACTGCTTCTTTGCGATTCTCTGGTGAACATACCAGTAGCTACAGTATTTGGAGTCATTTGGTTAGTATAGTTTAATAAATGCAGAGTAAAGAATCAGAATCAGAATTTAGCTTTTATTATATGTTACTGTACAAATACACATGAGTAAAATTCTTTGGCTTCGGTTCCTCAACATTGACATTGCAGCATTCAGATACAAAAAATACTATAATAATAAGTAGAAGTAAGCTATTGACTCGCTATACCCCTCATCATTCCCCTGCACCAGCACATTCCTCCTAATTGGTATAGGTAGGGCAGCCTGCATGTGCAATGATGTGTAGTTTAATTGATTAATAGTTTAATTGATTAATAGTTTAAATGATTATTAGTTTAATTGGTTCATAGTTTAATTGATTCATAGTTTAATTGATTAATATTGCATAAAAACTGATCCTGTAAAAGTTAAAGGACCTAAACATGAAACCTGGGTCCCCTGTGGGCACTACAAAACTAAGTTCCACCTCTACCTTTCAACTACCTACCTTCTTCTAACCTTTCAACTACCTACCTTCTTCTACCTTCAACTACCTACCTTCTTCTACCTTCAACTACCTACCTTCTTCTGGAACTTAGTTTTGTAGTGCCCACAGGGGACCCATGTTTCATGTTTAAGTCCTTTAACTTTTACAGGATCTGTTTTTATGAAATATTAATCAATTAAACTATGAATCAATTAAACTACGACGGGGATCGAACTGCAGAACTGAGGACATCGGAGGACTCGTTGGAATGCGTGGAACGGTATGAGGAATGGTATCAAACACATGTTCAGACCATTTCTCATTCCGTGTTGATACCATTCCTCATTCCATTCCATGCGTTACAACGAGCCCGTCCTCCGATTTCGGCCTCCCCCCCCCACCATATGATTTGTGAAAGTCGGACTTGTGCACATGTATATCTGGTTAGAATTCAAGCTATTGAGAGGTGGAAGAGAAGGGAGAGAGAAAGTCACCACTGTCTCTGAGATGGAGCCAAACCACTGGATCCCCTCAACTGGATTAGGAAAGGAAGGATTTGGCAGAGATTAGGGCACAACAGTCATGGAGTAGATTTTGTGGGAGCTGGACAGGGACGCAGATGGTGGTGGGGTTTAGAAAGCAGCAATATAGGACACCCAGGCACGAATGTGACAGACGGGTGGCAGGGGGGAGAGGGTGGGAGAGGGTGGACAGTAGTGCCTGGTTGGTATTGGGAGGTAGGAAAGGGGTTTGTTCTCTAGGAGATTTGGGAGACCAGGATCGTCCCAATGGCATGGGATTAGACTAGAATCCCCCTGTTACCTTCACCCAACACACTCTCAATGGATTGGTTTTCGTTGGTCATCCAAGCGTGCCATATGTAAGATAAAGTGAGGCCCTTAGACAGATGCTGAGAAGAGGTTGATCCTCAACGCCTCGTAACTGATCATGTCATTATGCAATGGCAGGCGATGACAGGGCCGAAATGGGTCAATGGGTCAACTATTAGTATATACTACGTAGTTGTTCATGCTCATTAGAGGTTGATATCTCAAGCAAGATGTTGTTGAAAAAAACATGGGTGGGTCTATACCATAGTATAGTCGTATATGACAATTGTATGATTGCGGTCCTTTAAAGAGTGTGATAGCTTGCAATAGCATCACTCAATATTTAGATTGAATTGCCCTTTGCATTTTGCAGATTGTCATCTCTTTGCCATTCTGGAATATTTCTCAATGACGCTTCAGCTGTTTACTCTACTGATGACAGACTTAAAATAGACCAAAATATAGATTTAGCCATTTTATTTTAATGATGGAGTGTCTGCAAGACGGAGGGTTTATGCGCGATGTCGGTAAATGTCAAGTGATTCATGCTATTTGTGCTCTGAAGAGCGGCGTGAGGAAATAACAATCTAGAATATACCTCCCTCATCTGCTGTCAACCAATCATCAGCTCTGGATCAGGAGCTTGCGCAGCCCTGATTTTGGCCAACGCACTTTTATTTTTGGCACCTAGTCTCTCCACGCATAAATCAAGCAGAATTTCACAAAGATAGCAAGAGCTAGAAGGGTGACTCAGCAGCCATTTACATCCACAGTCTGTGGGAAAATAAAGACTAGGTGTCACGCCCTCCACCTTGAGGTAGCGGGCAGTGCCTCTCTTTCTCCCTCTCTCTCCCTAATTGGCAGGAGTGGAGTCAGGTGTGCAGGTGTCCGGCTGTTTCTCATTACCACATCATTAAGTCCTCCATAAAGACCCGGTCCAGCCTTCACTACGTTGCCAGATCGTAGCTTCAGTTCCACTGTTAGTCACGCTTCCAGCCTTACTAGAATTCTGTTCAGTCAGTCTGCTTTGTACCCTTATTCCCTGTGCCTGCAGTCCGTTCAGCCTGACTCCTGCCTACCTGCCTGCCTTCCCTACATGCCCGCCTGCCTGCCCCACCAGTCCTCCTACCTACTCGCCTGCCCTACCAGTCTCGCTACCTGTCCCCCTGCCTAGACCCCTGCCTGCCTGCCAACTACTCCCCCTGCCTAGACCCCTGCCTGCCTGCCGACTACTTCTCCTACCTAGACCCCTGCCTGCCGACTACTCCTCCTGCCTAGACCCCTGTCTGCCTGCCGACTACTTCTCCTGCCTAGACCCCTGCCTGTCTGCCGACTACTCCTCCTGCCTAGACCCCTGCCTGTCTGCCGACTACTCCTCCTGCCTAGACCCCTGTCTGCCTGCCGACTACTTCTCCTGCCTGACCCCCCCCCGCTTGCCTTACGACCATTCTCTGCCTCAGTCCGTAAATAAATTATACTTTATTTTCCTACATCTGTCTCTGGTCTGTGTCTGCGCTTGGGTTCCTTATCTGACCGTAACACTAGGCTGTTTTTTAAATGCTGGAAAATACGCTGATGATGGTATGCTTAAAACATTCCAGTAAGTCAACATGTGATTGCTGACAACGCTAAATGCATGAACCAGGTTATATTCATGGTGTGACGATAAGTAGGATGGCATCAAACTATGTTTACAAATCATGCAGCTGTAGCTGTAGCTATCAGCCCTTAAAATAAGTAAACCTGTCAGGTGATTGTTGGTGTTTGATACCAATACAATGAGCCCGTCTTCTGATTCCCACCTCCACCAGTCTCCTCTATTGTATACAGAACATACAGCTCATCTGGGGGAATCTTGGGGGAAACCCTTCCCCCTTCCATGCCCTGTCGATGGCACACATTTGCATTTGACTCGTGTGATTGGTCTTGGGGCCAAAGGCTTATTGTCTGGCTGTTTTTGTCTGGTTTAGCCCAGACTATTGAATCAGGTTATCTGGTTAGCCCAAGTTCAGACTATTGAATCAGGTCATCTGATTTCCAACCTCTCCAAAACGTTGTCCTTCTTGTGCATTAGCTAAGCAGGTTTGACTAGCCCAGGCGATCAGGCTCATGAACGAGCCCAGGCGATCAGGCTCATGAATGAGCCCACTGTAGACAATTCACTATCATCCCCAAGCACACCCCATGTATACAGACTACGAAAACCTTAAGCTCACAGCCACTTTACTACTGAACTATCTAATATTACTAGTTGCACCACTGGGAGCGTGTCTATGTTCTCACAGCCCGATGATCCCACAGCCCGATGGTCCCACAGCCCAATGTTCCCACATTTCTAAGTAATCTAACTAACCCTAACCCTAGCCCTAACCCTAACCCTCCATGCAATAAGGCCGAAGAATATTTCTGAGCTAGAGGTGTTCTGCCAGGAAGAATGTAAGAGTGTACAACACACGCTGTCTCAGGAGGGCCTCCAAGATCTCCAGGGACCCGACCCACCCTGGGCACGTACACTTTGTCAGGCTGCCCTCGAACAGGAGGTACAGGACCCCGGCCGCTAAGACAAACAGACTGAAGAACTGCTTCTACCACAGGGCCGTCAAGGCCCTGAACACAGAAAAGGCCTAAGTTCTGGGCCCAGGACAGTCCGGACGGATTGTATGGCAGCTAGTGCTGAGGCACAAACATGTACATTTCAAGCCTGCAAACTGTGACACTTTAAAATAACGTGAAAAAACACTTTTGTGCAATATGACAACCCTAGTTGACTATCTGTGCAGTATAGTACAGTGGATTGTGTACATAGCCTTTATTGATGTAAACCAGCTCCTTACCTTACCCGTGATTTTATGCTTTTTCTAAAATGTTTTTTTTTTTTTCCTTTCCTAACACCAGGGGAGCCACCCCTCCTAAATTTCGTTGTTTGGTACCTGTACTGTAGCAATGACAAATAAAGTCCATTCCATTCCATTCCATTCCAAGAATGGGGAGCAATGACAAAAACAAGATTTGAAAGATTCTTAGCTGGCTACAGGAAGCAAGCTGTTATAGTTGCCTGAGGAGGAGTTACAAAGTACTAGCTGACAGGGTTCCCAAGTTTTGCACAAGGCATTTTTCCTTGTTTTATTATTTTTAAACTGTAAAAAGTAAAACAAATAAAAATGTATCTTGCTTTGAAATGTGATATGTGTCATGTTTAACTTTGTACCAGAGGTTAGATTTGCTTATTTTCACTTAGATATTAATTGTAAAAGGCATTTTGATTAGGGGTGCCCACATTTTTGCACCCCACTGTATATATATACTGTTTTAGAATGAAACAATAATGCATTCATCAAACTAATCAGAAAATCTGCAGAGATCCACATTGGAGTGTGTAATTGAGCTATCCTGACGTATGCAGACAGCCACCCAAGGAGAGAGAAACCCACAGTCCTGTAGGGAATGGGCTGACTTGGCAAAAGTTGGGGAGTTCACAAACATAAGGCTCTCTCCACCCTACCCCGCAGAACTCCACCTCCTCCTTAGCTGGTCCACTTATAGAGAAAAAACTAAACAAATGTCTTGAAATGTACGCCATGGTCAGAGCCTCTGACCCAGAGGTAAGGGAGAGAGTTGTGATACCAGCTGTTTCTGGTTACCGTGTTCCTATACAATAAGTGATGCACTAGTACTGTAAGCTGTTAGGAATGATGGAAAATTCAAAGGTATTGTGTGCAGTAGATTTGGAAATACCCTTCAGTGTTCTCTCAGCTTCAGTGTCCTCTCAGCTTCAGTGCCCTCTCAGCTGCAGTGGTCTCTCAGTGTCCTCTCAGCTTTAGTGTCCTCTCAGCTTCAGTGTTCTCTCAGCTTCAGCTTCAGTGTCCTCTCAGCTTCAGTGTCCTCTCAGCTTCAGTGTTCTGTCAGCTTCAGCTTCAGTATTCTGTCAGCTTCAGCTTCAGTGTTCTCTCAGCTTCAGCTTCAGTGTCCTCTCAGCTTCAGTGTCCTCTCAGCTTCAGTGTCCTCTCAGCTTAAGTGTTTTCTCAGCTTCAGTGTTCTCTCAGCTTCAGTGTCCTCTCAGCTTCAGCGCCCTCTCAGTGTTCACTTAGCTTAAGTGTTTTCTCAGCTTCAGTGTTCTCTCAATGTTCTCTCAGCTTCAGTGTCCTCTCAGTGTCCTCTCAGCTTCAGTGTTCTCTTAGCTTCAGTGTTCTCTCAATGTTCTCTCAGCTTCAGTGTCCTCTCAGTGTCCTCTCAGCTTCAGTGTTCTCTTAGCTTCAGTGTTCTCTCAATGTTCTCTCAGCTTCAGTGTCCTCTCAGTGTCCTCTCAGCTTCAGTGTTCTCTCAGCTTCCGTGTCCTCTCAGTGTTCACTTAGCTTATGTGTTCTCTCAGCTTCAGTGTCCTCTCAGCTTCAGTGCCCTCTCAGCTGCAGTGGTCTCTCAATGTTCTCTCAGCTTCAGTGTCCTCTCAGCGTCAGTGTTCTCTCAGCTTCAGCTTCAGTGTCCTCTCAGCTTCAGTGTTCTCTCAGCTTCAGCTTCAGTGTCCTCTCAGCTTCAGTGTTTTCTCAGCTTCAGTGTCCTCTCAGCTTCAGTGTTGTCTCAGCTTCAGTGTTTTCTCAGCGTCAGCTTCAGTGTCCTCTCAGCTTCAGTGTTCTCTCAGCTTCAGTGTTTTCTCAGCTTCAGTGTCCTCTCAGCTTCAGTGTTCTCTCAGCTTCAGTGTTCTCTCATATTCAGCTTCAGTGTCCTCTCAGCTTCAGTGTCCTCTCAGCTTCAGTGTTTTCTCAGCTTCAGTGTTCTCTCAGGTTCAGTGTCCTCTCAGCTTCAGTGTTCTCTTAGCTTCAGTGTTCTCTCAATGTCCTCTCAGCTTCAGTGTCCTCTCAGCTTCAGTGTCCTCTCAGCTTCAGTGTTCTCTTAGCTTCAGTGTTCTCTCAATGTTCTCTCAGCTTCAGTGTCCTCTCAGTGTCCTCTCAGCTTCAGTGTTCTCTCAGCTTCAGTGTCCTCTCAGTGTCCTCTCAGCTTCAGTGTTTTCTCAGCTTCAGTGTTCTCTCAGCTTCAGTGTCCTCTCAGCTTCAGTGCCCTCTCAGCTGCAGTGGTCTCTCAGTGTCCTCTCAGCTTCAGTGTCCTCTCAGCTTCAGTGTTCTCTCAGCTTCAGCTTCAGTGTCCTCTCAGCTTCAGTGTCCTCTCAGCTTCAGTGTCCTCTCAGCTTCAGTGTTCTCTCAGCTTCAGTGTTTTCTCAGCTTCAGTGTCCTCTCAGCTTCAGTGTTCTCTCAGCTTCAGTGTTCTCTCATCTTCAGCTTCAGTGTTCTCTCAGCTTCAGCTTCAGTGCCCTCTCAGGTTCAGTGTTCTCTCTGCTTCAGTGTTTTCTCAGCTTCAGTGTTCTCTCAGCTTCAGTGTTCTCTCAGCTTCAGTGTTCTCTCAGCTTCAGTGTCCTCTCAGGTTCAGTGTCCTCTCAGCTTCAGTGTCCTCTCAGCTTCAGTGTCGTCTCAGCTTCAGTGTCCTCTCAGCTTCAGTGTTCTCTCAGCTTCAGTGTCCTCTGAGCTTCAGTGTCCTCTCAGCTTCAGTGTCCTCTCAGTGTTCACTTAGCTTAAGTGTTTTCTCAGCTTCAGTGCCCTCTCAGCTGCAGTGTTCTCTCAATGTTCTCTCAGCTTCAGTGTTCTTGTTGTGGCTCCCCCTTCGGCACTGCTTGTTCCCTCCTCGTCTCCGGTCGTTGAGCCTAATCAGGCCCAATCTGGGGCAGCTGCGCCGGCTCCAGCAGGTGGTTACAATCTCAGTCAGAGACACCGGCAGTATAAGAACCCCCACAACCTGCCGTCCGATGCTTGATCATTCTGATCCCATGTGGTTAGTCTACTCGCTCCCTCTTCTGAATACTATATCCTTATTATATATATGTTCTCATCCGTTTTATTATTTTTTACCTGTGTTTGTTTTTCTCTCTCACCATCCAACGAACCTACCTCCCCTGCCATCCCAGTGTCACTCCCCGCTCCTCCACCATTCCATCCCATCATCTCCGGACAGCCTTCCCAACCTCCCTCCGTTCTCACTCAACGTGCCACCCTCTGGATTCTCCCCCTATCATCACGGACAGACTTCACCCCCTTGCTAGTCCTCCCGGACCCCTCTCCCTGGATTACCCCCTCGCAGTTCTGGACTGGTTAGTACACGCACATTGAACAACAGCCTCCACATTTACATATCTACACCACATTAGTTTTTGCACGCTAGACACTCGCGCCCAGACACATACTGTAGCTGTCCAATACACACCTCACTTACATTTCGTCTCAGGCACCCACACACTCCCCCCATGTAGGCCCTGTTAGTGTAGGTTTGTTATTTTGTCTGTCTTTATTAAATAAATATTTTATTATCGTCACCCTTGTCTCTGTGTCCGTCTGTTCTGGGGTTCTGCCACATTTGACCGCTTGGTTCAGGCCTAACAGTTCTCTCAGTGTCCTCTCAGCTTCAGTGGTCTCTCAGCTTCAGTGTCCTCTCAGCTTCAGTGTTCTCTCAGTGTTCACTTAGATTCAGTGTTCTCTCAGTGTTCTGAGTGGTCTCTCAGCTTCAGTGTTCTCTCAGCTTCAGTGTTCTCTCAGCTTCAGTGTCCGTTTTTTTAAATGATTATTTTGGACTTACCTAGAGTTAATCAAGATGGTGTTTACTTCCATTGAGTAGTTATTAAGCCCAGGTTCACAATTTGACCAATGTTAGGACACCACCGGGAACAGCACATGCTTACTGCTGCCATCCAACAGGTTTAAACACTTAGTCTGGATCAGGGGTGCTCACACTTTTTAGGCTTGTGAGCTACTTTTCAAATTACCAGCTCAACAAGATCTACCAACCAAATAAAACATATTGCCATTGCTGCGAACACAAAAATGTACTGTAATAATAACAAATTAAGGCCACGCTACACTGTTTCAAAATCAAAGAAGAGATTTATTAAACTATATAACAAATATTCACACGGGTAGTCCATTAACATTAACATTAACTCAGGAGCTCTGAGTGGTTTACACCAGACTGGCCAGTGCCAAGCCAGGTGCCATCGACGTCTCCGGGCGGCAGAGTGTGTGTGTGTGTGTCTGTCTGTCTGTCTGTCTGTCTGTGTGTGTCTGTCTGTCTGTCTGTGTGTGTGTGTGTGTGTGTGTGTGTGTGTGTGTGTGTGTGTCTGTCTGTCTGTGTGTGCATGTGTGTGTGCTTGTGTCTGTCTGTCTGTGTGTGTGTGTGTGTGTGTGTGTGTGTGTGTGTGTGCTTGTCTGTGTGTGTGTGTGTGTGTGTGTGTGTGTGTGTGTTGTGAGGCGGCGCGGGGCTGAGTGATGCCCTCTCCTGTGTGGTCCAGACGGGAGGCGTCCCCGGCTACTTTTCAAAAAAAAAATATTTAAATGTTTTTTTTTAAACTTTTTTTTTTTTTTTTTTCAATGCCGTGTGATCTACCCACACTACCGGTCGCGATCGACGTAATGAGCACCCCTGGTCTGGATGAACCAACATACCCTAGTTGAAGCAGAAACAAGATAAAACTTTAAAAAGCATGAACATGACACACCATGACAACCTTTTCAACATATTTAATGGAATATCATATGGACATTTGATCTTCATTTTAATGATATTGAGAGATGGAGGTAATATAACTAAACAAATAAAACTGATTTATTTATTTATTTTTAAATCCATTGAATCCAATAAGCATTCAAGTTTATGTGGTTTGGAGTTGGAAAATTAGCAATTTTATTATTATCACTTGCCCAATAATTGTGCACGCAGTGTAGTTATCCTTAAAAAGGATGGCCAGGTTACAGTTTGCAGGACCTAAAAGCCTCAGAGGTCTGAAATATTGTGGACAGAATGTCATGGACCGGAGTGATTACAAGAGGAAAGTGAGGGAGAACCAAAAGTATCTGGCCAGAATCTACAGCATACCTCATCTGTAAAACATGGTGAGATTGCTATGGTTTACACATATATAGCTGCTACAAGGAACAGTGTACAGAAACATCTTGTCTGCTCGAGTACGAGCAAATGCCTCCAAATTCATTGCATGGTGCTTCATCACACAGTAAGAGAATGACCCCAAACATATTTCCATAGCAACTAGGGAGTTTTTCAGGGCCAAAAGGCAGAAGTGTCTTGACTGGCCAAGTCAATCAGCTGATTTAGCTCCAATTGAACATGCATTCCATTTCCTGTTGATTCGATTTTAGGCAAAAAATACCTAAAAACAAACAACAACTGAAGATGGCCGCAGCACAGGTGTGGCAGAGCATCACCAGAGAAGATACCCAGTGTCTGGTGTGGTCAGTGGTTGGCTTCAGGCAGTTATTGCGCACAAAGGATTGTTGACCAAATATTAAACATGAGTACTTTATTTGGACATTATACACTTTTTTCCAATACGTTTGGAGCTCTAAAATAGGAGGAGTATATATTTTTTTTTTTAAAGTGTACTTTCTCAATGGTGAACTCAATCTGAAAAACCCCATTGAATTAAGGCTGAGAATCTCTACTTTGACCCCGTAGTCATTGTTTATATGTACACTGGCTTCGGGAAAGTATGCAGTTTCATAAGTCGTAATGACAACCTGATCCACACAGTGTGTAATTGATGGTTTCTATGCAAACCCGCGTAGACAGTGATACAGCAACGTGCTCCTAGCAGCCCAAACTCAAGGGCTCTTGAGTTTGCTTTAGTCTGCTACTCTGTTCACTTCACTCTCTTGAAAAACATCAACTGAAACTGCACTGGGTCGCTTCTGTTTCCCCTGACGTGCAATTGTAGACACCCAAAATAAACATCTCTGCCAGAGGGAACACTGATGATTTAGAGGAGGGTTTTGGTCACGGAATGTGAGGAACGCAACCATGAAGGAAGTTGTAAGGTCTTTCCATCTGTTGTGTCTGCATGAGTGTGTGTTGGTGTGTGTGTCTGCATGAGTGTGTGTTGGTGTGTGTGTGTCTGCATGAGTGTGTGTTGGTGTGTGTGTCTGCATGAGTGTGTGTTGGTGTGTGTGTCTGCATGAGTGTGTGTTGGCGTGTGTGTGTGTGTGTGTGTGTGTGTACTGTATTCTCCCTTGAATTACTGCTGTTGAGGACTTGGGTTGGTCAGTGTGTGTGTGTCATATTGTTATGTCAATGTGACTGTGGTGCGGATGCAGTACCCATGTCTATACTGTATACTATGTCCAGAGTGTGTTTTGAGAAAATGCACACTGTTTACAATAAAAGGAAAATAATTCAGCCTTTCTCTCCTTGAATAGCATTGGTGAGATTATCATAATACCCTTGATTCTGTTTTGGTGCTTGGTTCTCACTTCTTGGCTTGTATGATCCCTTCCATTCAGAAACTTGTGTGATGACTTGTATAATCATGCAAATAATCATGCATGAGTAAAAACAGAATTTCAAACCTGTCAAACCTGGAATTCCCTTTCCAGATGCTTTGGGGCTTCTCTCTTTAACTCTATCTTTCTCTCTCTCTCTCTCTCTGTCCCTCCTTACTCTGTGGTTCTTTGGAGCACTGTTATCTAACACTGAGCAATAAAACATTCAGTGTAATGCTATCCCTCTCTCAGACCTTGGGCTGCTGTCATACGTGTGTGTGTGTGTGTGTGTGTGTGTGTGTGTGTGTGTGTGTGTGAGTGTGTGTGTGTGTGTGTGTGTGTGTGTGTGTGTGTGTGGGTGTGTGTGTGTGTGTGTGGGTGTGTGTGTGTGTGTGTGTGTGTGTGTGTGTGTGTGGTGTGTGTTTGTTTGTGTGCTGGTGACTGTGTGGGTCCTGTTCTCCCTAGGAGTGTGCTGTGCTGTGCTGTGCTGTGCTGTGCTGTGCTGTGCTGTTCTGTGCTGCGCTGCTAATCTATCAATCAGTCATCTCCAATAACACCTCCTTTTTATGTTCCCCTGGTATGCGCTCGCCAACCTAGTCTCCTATCTAATATGTACAACTAGTACTAGCCTTTCAGCTAATGGTAAGGATGGTTTTGGGAGCCAAACACAGCCACGGGCACTGGAGTTGATCCAATGCAGAGTGTGACAACACAAGGGGGTCATTTTGGTGACGGGTGTGACAGGTGACAGGTGACATGAAGGGAATGTGTTGTTGACTGAGCGCATATTCTCACTTCCATATCTTCATACAGTATTGCAGCAGTGAATACACATAACCAAGAATCTGCTTTCCAATGAAAGCCAATTTGAACATGTTTGACAACTGCTTTACTGAAGTTACTTTCAGAAATGTTCAAATCGTTTGGAAACATCCGTAGTCTCCGCAATCCCCACATCATAAGTTTCATGTTGAGAACTTGGGAAATTATTCTCTGAAATGATTCCACTCCATGTCATGTAAGGCAAAGAACATAAGGCTATTTAGTTGTAATGTTTTGCCAATAGATAATGACATCCAGTGTCCAGGTCTCTTTTAAAACACATTCAATAGACAACAGCAACATACAAAAATACACACTAATCAACCAAAATGAGCATGCTGTGAAAATATGACCATATATACCTGTGTGGGACAAAGTGCTGCAACCTCAGTCTACCCTGCAGGTAATTCCATGTTTTATGAGCACAGTTTACCATCAATCCATATACCAAGGTACTAATAATAAGGGACAATATGGACACCCCCCAGGGTACAGACATGCCCCCCTGCTTGTCCAGGACATTGATAGATATATAGATACAGTATGTCATCATCGACCTCTTTTGTCTCTGAATGGCTGTGTGTGTGTGTGTGTGTGTGTGTGTGTGTGTGTGTGTGCCAATGTTCATTTATTGCCCTGCCCCAGACAGGAGGGAACATTGTTTGTTGCTGGAAATCTCTGCACGCCATGTCAGGTTACGTAACCCAATCACAGCCAATTAGATCAATACAATAGCTCTCTCTATCTCTTTCTCCCTCTGCCACCGTGTCTCTCTCTCTCCCTCTGTCTCTCTCTCTCCCTCTGTCTCTCTCTCCCTCCCTCACTAGGTCTCACCCACTCATGGAACAATGTCAAACTGACTGTCAACAGACTTCTCTGATGCCTGGATGCATTATACAGGGCAAACGATCCAATGGAGAGCCTTTGTGGTTCGGTCGACGAGGGAGGTCGCTATGGTGGAGAACTTGGGTACAAGTACAACCGGCCACATCACCCAGAAAGTCCAAGGAACGGACTGCACCTGTCTCTTGGTCCGTGGTGGAGGACTAGATGGCTTGTACCTGGTCCACTAGGAGCCGTATCTCGCCGTTCCCTGGCCCGTTCACATTTATGGGTCTTGAGAATCAAGCCGACTACTATGTTGTTGAGAACTTGGTGCACACTTGGAACAGATATTCCTCCCAGGAGGTGCTGAAAGGTGACCAGATCATCCAGGTACAACACACTGACCTGGTCACATCGTTGTAGGACACTGTCCATCAGCCACTGGGACACCATGGAGCCTGACAGGCATAAGGGAAACTGATAAAGACCAGAGGTACTACAGAAGACATAAGGTTAAACTAGTACAGACCAGGGGGGCTACAGAACAGTGTTAATTTCGTTAACGAAAATGTTGATGAAAAATATGCGTTAACGAACATTTTTCCCATGACGAAGACGTGACGTTGACGTGACGAAATTGATCTTTGAAAATAAAAACTGTGACTAAACTATTTTGACTTTCGTTGACGAGACAATGTTTGTGGTGGACTAATGGACATTCACATTTTTAATGAATTATCTTTTCGAGTGCAGTGCATTCTTGGTTGTAGCCTGGTCTATCCATCCTCCGCGCACTCATTCATTCATGCCCAGACTCGCGCGCGCTCTCATTCATGCAAGAAGTGCGCCAAAGCAAAAGGCTACATGATGGTGTAGTATATTTCTGTAGTATGTATGATCTATGTATGAATATGTGGTATGTTTTAGACACACACACATGCCAGGGCATGCAGGGACACAGATGACCAGCAGGGACCTTTGGGGGGTGGGCAGGGACACACATGCACGCTGGCCCCTCCCCTCTGGAGGGGAACGGGGAGAGAGACACGACAAGCGCTCTCTTGCAGCCCAGGATCCACGGGGAACAGATGTAATGTATAAACCTGCCTGTAACTAATTAAATTATCTTAAACTAACTGTTCTTTGATTCATAATCAATAAGAATACACGACAGTAAATGGCGAGCCAGCCAGGAGATAAATGTAACTTAATTTACAGTATTTTGCGAACTTCAATCTAACAAAGAAGGTAGATTTTCTGCAGAAATCTCTCTCTAGTCGATTGGTGTGTTTAAAATAAACTGTAAATCTCAGATAAGTTATAGTCAAAAGAATCTGTGTAACGGTAATCTTGTTGGAATAGATGCAAACTTTTCATAAATCTTTGATGGGTGGATTGTGAGAGCCGGACTTGGAAGCCCGTTTTTTGTAAAATATAGTGTTTAATGGTAAGGTTTGTTTGTACGGTATTGGAATATCGTGTGTGTTTGTGTAAAATTCGGTGAGGTTGTGTTTATGTGTTGGAGTGTGGGTGGACTCGGTAGTCTATTTTGTATTGTAGCAGAGAGTACGCCATTACTCTTTGTCTGTGTGAGAGGACGCCGTTGTGTGGGCGGCCATTTGCAGTGTGTCAGAGCAGCGGAGTTTAGACGCCATTTTTATGAGGGAAACGTGACGCCATTTGCAGTGTGTCAGAGAGTCTATTCTTAGACGCCATCTTTATGAGGGAAACGTGAACGTAGGATATTTGAATGAGATCTGCCTCTGGCCTTTAGGCTTCGGACACGTAGGGGGATTGCGTGTGATTGTTGCATTACATAGACTATAGAGAAAAGATAGAGATATAGTGAATTGATCTCGGGGTGTTTTAAATAGTTTAGAGTTACGGTTAAAACATTCATAGCCTTGGCTAAGAGTTGGCGCATGCGCAATCGATGCGCGTTAGCCGGAGCACAGCTCCATCTGCTGGTCGAAATACGACAATACATTTTAAAACACTAAATCCTCAGGGAAATGCAGCTGAGGTCGATGAAATAGTCTTTTACAATGATAAATGGATGGTTACTTCAATTAATTTAAGTAATTACAAATTGATTGAATTAATTATTCAGATTATTTCATTTTCAGTTTTTACAAAACTTTGATCAATTGGTTTATAGTGGTCTAGGGATGACGTTTTCTTCCACAGGATTACATCAATGAAGTAAATGACTAAGTCTAGTTAATTGTGCATTCCTTCCGAGTAGCAAGTCGATTTCCTTACAGATTGTAATGAATAATTAATCATTTTATTCCTTCCAAATGACAAGTCGATTTCTTTAAGTGTGTAATTAATAATTAATCATTCATTCTTTTCCAAATAACAAGTCGATTTCTCTACAGGTTATAATTAATATTTGTAATTTACATCTTTTATTTTAGTTAGGTCATTTCCACAGTGTTTGATTAAGGAATAGCAGAATAGTACATATTTGATAGTTGAAGCAGTAAAAGGGTTTTTGTGGATCGGTGAATACTTAGGTGTTGATCAGCCTTTGTGATTTAATAATTGTGTTGACCAGAACTGTAATTAGTATTGAATGAGTAATTAAGTGACACATTCATAAACAATTAGGAAACACATTTAAGTATAAAGTACTTACACAGCTATTAGATTTAAGTTAATACTGCACTGACATACACAAGAGGCAAGTCTGTTATTCTGAAGTTGCAGGGTTTTTGTGGGGATGGTCAATACAGTTATATTGGACTAGCATTTGTTTAGCAAACAAGACAAAATAAGGTGGGTTGTAAGAAGCGTACACCTTATCTAATATAGAATATTGTCAGCATATTGAGCCAAGTAGAATGGGGTCGAATTCCACGAAGCTGTTAAAAGATATTAGTGAACATCGTGGAATGTTGGCTACGTTATCCCCTATGGCTGTAGTGGAAAAAATGAATCCTCTTGTTAGGGAAATTAGCAAAATGTCTACGAAATGGAATAGCCGTTGGGCATACATTGAACAGCCGTGGCCGAAAGAGGGCAGCATTAATTTACAATTAATTGCAACATTGGAGATACTTATCAATGGGCACAAAGCACATCAAAGAGGAAAGATTAGATCAGAGAAACGCAAGTTAGAGTTAGCTATTTTAGATCTATTTAAGGTAGAGGGACAGAAAATAGCTCAGTGTCCTGCCCCCAGTTCCCCTCCCTATGCTAAGGCACTGGAGGATCATTCCCAGAAGAAGAAGAAGGAGCCAAGGGGAAAAGGGGACGACAGGAGTGACGAGGAAGATGACAGCGAAGATGGCAGTGCAGACTCAAGTGATGACGACAATGCAGATGGAGGCTACAACGCGCAGGGCAGGAAGATGATAGCCACAGCCGAAAGGAAAGGTGGGAGAAGACGCCCGGAGAAAGAGGGAGATTGTCACCGAATGTCATCAAATACATTAAAGAACTGTCCAGTGCTGATTCGGGGTAACAAGATGGAATATCATCCGTGGCATCATACAGATTTGTCTGAAGTGATCGAGAAACTCCCAGTTCTTCAAGAGGGAGGACATTCTTGGACGGCGCAAGTCGACGTGATACTGATAGGAACGCAGGCCGCGATGGGAGACCTGAAAAGACTCTTAGCTGTTATTGCAGGATTGGATACAATGCAGGAAATATTGATGAAGGCAGGACTTCATAGATATATCAATACATCAGTTTATGATCCAGAGCTTTTCGCAGCAAACAGAGGCAAACTGTGGAAAGCAATCAGGGAGATCTACCCTACTCACATTCACCCAGACAATATCATTGTGAAGCCACTGGGGGGGGATGAGAATCCCAGGGGTTATATTGCCCGTATGCACGCTCAATGGAGAAGTGTGACAGGGAAAGACGCTGAAGATAACCCCTTAGAAAAATCCATAATCAGGGAAAAAATACAAGAAGGGCTTCCTACCCCAGTTAAGGATAAGCTAGCAGAAGTGGTGGGGCTACGACACATGAACAAAGCTGTTTATATAGACCACGTAGCTCATCACGTGGAGTTATATCGAAAGAACATTCAGATACAGAAGGCACGAGACGAAGAATCCCTCAGAATATTGACTCATTTGCAATTGACTGAAAGCGAGAGGAACATAGAGGGAGTGCAGGCTTTAGCCCCACAGCAACAGCCACCTGGAGTGCAGACTGCTACTTACCAGTCCTACTCACAGGGGCCACAAGGGGGGTATCCTGCTACTTACCAGTCCTACCCACAGGGGCCACAAGGGGGGTATCCATACCCACAAGGGCCACCAGGGGTGCAAGCGGTTCCATACCAGATGTACACACAGCCTGGCCAAGGACCACCACCAGGGGGATGGACAGCAGCAGGGAAGGAGGTGCTAGAACCATGCCAATGCGACCAGAATGGACATCTAGCCTGTGCCTGCTGCAACAGGCCCCAGGGGGGCGCAGGGGGGAGCCAAGGAGGAGGATATTGGCCCCCTACTACACCTGCTCCAGGAGTGATGAACCCTTACGGAGGCCCAGCAGCTGGCCTATAGGGGTGCCCGGAAGATCCGAGTGGGAGGTGCCAGCTGGTGGTGACACAGAAGCCTGAAGGCGCCACGCACCTCCCTATGTCTAGAGAATATGTGAAGACAATCGGATTTGAGGGAATTAAACAGCTGATTCCTACAACTGAGCTTGTAGACTTAGAGTACAAGGGACAGAGAGCAACTCTGTCAACGCTTGTGTCAGAACACACGCCAGCAGGGCTGCTAGGGAGAGATGCTCTATGCCAATTGAACTGTACAGTAAAATGCACACCTGACGGCTGTCAGGGGACGATGCCATCCGGTGCTCAGGTTCCATCGACAGCCAGAGTGATTAAGCATAGAACAGACCTACAAGCTTTGCCTTTAAAGGGAGCTGATATAGAATATTGGGTTGATGGGTCTTGTTACGGGGTAGGAGAAACGTTGTGCGCTGGGTATTCCTTAGTTAAAGCACAGAATTCAAAGTTTATTGTAGAACAGGCTGAGGCAGTTCCTCAGCCTTGCTCAGCCCAGTTGGCTGAATTGATTGCCCTCACAGAAGCATGCAACTTGGGAACCGGACGGAGAGTGACAGTGTACACCGACTCTGCCTATGCACATAATGTTTGTCATTTTAATGGAGCTGTATGGAGGGGGCGGGGTTTTAAGAGAACTGATGGTACGCCTATACAGCATCACGCACAGATCATGAAGCTGTTACAAGCCATGATGAAGCCAAAGGAATTAGCTATAGTGAAGTGTGCCACACACAGGTCTGACTCATCACATGTCACACAAGGTAACAGGGCTGCAGAAGATGCAGCCAAAGCCATTACAGGAGCAGACAAGGCAGGTAAAGGTCTTCTGGTCACACATGAAAAGCAATTACAGGGCATGGTCACACTTGAGGATTTATTGATGTTACAGAGTAGAGTAACTACGTTAGACAAGAGCGTTTGGCTAGCAAGGGGGGCAAGTCAGGATGACACAGGTCTATGGAGGAATCATGAGGGGTTGGTTGTAGCACCCTCAGATTTATTAGGCATGTTAATACAGGAAGCTCATGGATTAGCACATGTGGCTAGGGGGGAGGTAAGACGCAAGATCACCAAGAAATATGGGTTTTGGAGTCCATATTTGATGGAACAGATTGACCATGCTTTAGGTCAATGTGGGGTCTGTTGGAGAAACAACTTCAGAGTGGGTACACCAGTGGTGTCTGGGCATATCCCTACCCCAATAGGGCCACGGGTGGTGGACAGGGGGGTGGATGTACAGAGTAGGCAGGATGTTGTGCCAACAGGTGCCGAGGTCCACAGAGAACCTGAGAAGGAGGAGCTACGAGGAGATGCTGTGGTGTTGCCAGAGCCAGTGGCAATGCCAGTGTTACAGCCAGTGACATTACCGGCAGTGCCTGAAACCGAGGGGACAGTGGAAAGCTGTCCAGATGCCAATAAACCAGAAACCAACGAAGCAGAGAGTGTTGACAGTCTGGAGGTCCAGCCTGGGGGTGTCCAAAGCCTGGACACCTGTGCTACTGGGGATGCTGGCGAGTGCCTGCACCATGCTTCAGATGATGCTGAGGGCGACTCCCCAGACCTTGATCAGCGTGGGAGGGGACCAGGCGGTTGCCTTAACCTCAATGACACTGACGGACGACGACCAGTTAGGAAAAGATTAAAGACTATGAATAGGGTAGTGAAGCAGCAGATCGAAGGGAACGACGGGAATGGACAGCAGATGATAGCATGGCTGGAAACGGTCTTAGGGGCATGGGAAACTTATTTTGCCAAGATAGGAGCACCTATTATAGCAGACATGATTTTTGACTTTCTTAGGAGGCAGGGCCTCATTGACTGTTTTTGGAAAATCAGTCACTCAGTCCACGTTAATGAACTTTTCAGAAGACTAGTCCTCACCTGAGGTGAAGATCTATGCATTAATGCATTCCCTTTGTCCTATGCTTACTGTTGGAGAATTATGTGTTATGATAACTGAATGTCATTATTTGTGTATTGTTTGTTTGTTTCTATATCGTGTGATTGAGGTCAGTTGAGAAGTGATGTGGTGGTTATACAAAGCTAGGAGAGAGGTTCTGTTCCTAGCGCAACGAAAATGGAAAGCTCCTGACTATGGAAGTGTTATCAATCTGAGACAGCGGTAAAGGCTGTTCTCCAACTGGGTACAAGTGCTAGTAACCTCTGACCCCGACGCTTCAAGGACAAAGAAAACATCGGTCGTTGGAAGTTTCTGTATTGATTTGTGCATGATGAACTGTGTTTAGTTTAATTGTGATTGTTATTTTCAAAATTCTTTTTATTATTGGTTGTTTTCTATTTTTTGTTTATGGTATCTTTGGTTCCTAATACTGGTCCTGGGTTGGTCTGTGTTATTGTGCTTCTTGTGTTGTGTGTTGGTGTAGTTTTTCTGTCTGTTGTTGTTTATTTTTTAATTTTTAATTTTATTTAAAAAAAAAAAAAAAAAAAAAAAAAAAAGTTTTTTTTTTTGGGATGTTTTGTGGGGTTTTGTGTTTTTGTTTTTGTTTTATGGTAGTTTAGTTTCGGAACACCCTCTGGGTGGTCCGAGGGGGGATGTGTAGTATATTTCTGTAGTATGTATGATCTATGTATGAATATGTGGTATGTTTTAGACACACACACATGCCAGGGCATGCAGGGACACAGATGACCAGCAGGGACCTTTGGGGGGTGGGCAGGGACACACATGCACGCTGGCCCCTCCCCTCTGGAGGGGAACGGGGAGAGAGACACGACAAGCGCTCTCTTGCAGCCCAGGATCCACGGGGAACAGATGTAATGTATAAACCTGCCTGTAACTAATTAAATTATCTTAAACTAACTGTTCTTTGATTCATAATCAATAAGAATACACGACAATGGCTTAAGTTCAAGCGCAAGCAGTTGCCAGTTGGTATTGGTATTTGATACTGGAAGAAAGAAAATAATAGATATATGGACACACTTTAATTATAACGCAACAGAAAATAAAACACAATGCACCGTAATAGCTGAAGAGAAACGATGTGGCTTCAAAATAGCTGGGAAGAACACGACAAACCTAACCCTAACCTTAATGAGGACAACACAGCAGCATTGCATCGATGGGAGAGAGAGGCTAGCTAGATATCCTGCTAAGGTAAGAATATTACATAAACAGTTAGATCAAATGTTGCTGTAAGACTTATATTGTAGTGCCGAGAGACGGGAGTCGTAGGCGGCGTATCAAATGACAAAGCTAAACGTTTATTGAAGGACATGAACGACTGTCAACAACACACTCAAGCAGTAAGTAGAACTGAATAAACAACTCGGGTACTGGACTATTATGCTGTTGTAGACAACGCAGGAAGAAGGGAAGGAAAGGAGTTGAATGTCGCTATAAGATGGACTATTACATGTGACTAAAACTAGGCTAAAATGTTATGAATTCCGTTGACTAAAACTAGACTAAAAAGTTATGAGTTTTCATTGACGAAAACTAGACTAAAACTAAGAAGGATAAAATTAACTTAGTGTGACTAAAACTAACATGCATTTTCATTTAAAGACTATCTAAAAATGCTGCCAAAATGAACATTGCTACAGAAGACATAAGGTTAAACTGGTACAGACCATGGGGGCTACAGAAGGCATAACTGGTACAGATCAGGGGGGCTATAGAAGACATACGGTTAAACTGATAAAGACCAGAGGTACTACAGAAGACATAAGGTTAAACTGGTACAGACCAGAGGTACTACAGATGACATAAGGTTAAACTGGTACAGACCAGAGGGGCTACAGACGACATACTGTTAAACTGGTATGGTATGCATCTAAACTGGATACATTTCCATTTCCATTTTTGGCATTTAGTAGACGCCTTTATCCAAAGCGACTTACAACAAATACGTTTGTGACAGCAGTTGGTGAAACCGGGAACAAGTGACCAACCGACGGACATACTCGCTTAGTCAAGCCAAAACATTGCAATGCAATGGATTCGGTGAATAATCCCCAATACTACCTAGTTAGTGTAGAGTAGTGAGGATTACTCGAATACATTGCATTCCAATGTTGAGCCAATGTTGGCTTGACTAGCGAGTGTGTCATTGATTTTCAACAACTCTGAAATGTATTTACATTTTTCAGAGTAAAAGTCAGAACATTTTGATTGGTTGGTGACTTGGTGTTTGGGGGCTCACCATTGCTTGCATGTAGGAAGGGGCAGTTTCCTTTGCTGCCCGGTAGGCAAGCACCAGGTTCTGGAATCGGATGTGAGCTGCTACTGACATCAAGTGAAGGGTTAGAAAAATAGGGGTAACACGAGAGAATTTCGGGAGGTTGAAGACCAGACAGGTGGCAGCATTCTGGATGAGTTGCAAAGGTCTGATGGAGGAGACGGGGAGCCCGGCCAAGAGTGCGTTGCAGTAGTTAAAGCGGAAGATGTCCACTGTCTGGACCAAGAGTTGAGCTGCTTTTCTGTTGAAGAATGGACATATCCTTCTGATGTTGTAGAGGAAGAATCTGCAGGAGCGTGCTGTCGCTGTGATGTCACTGTGCTGTCGTTGTGATGTTCGCCACACAGGATAAGTGGTTGTCGAGGATCAGCCCAACGTTCTTGGCTGTCTGGGAGGAGGTCACCGTAGAGTTCTCTACTGTGATGGAGAAGTCTTAGAGAGGGCAGGCTTTTCCAGGGAGGCAGAGTAGCTGGTTATGGTTGAGCTTGAGGTGGTGGGCTGACATCCAAGCAGAAATGTCTGCAAGACACGGAGAGACACATGTTGCCACATGTAGGTCAGAGGGGGGGGGATGACAGGAAGAGTCACACATCACCTGGTAAGAGCGATCAGCCAGGTAGGATGCAAACCAGGAGACTGCAGAGCCAGAGATGCCCAGTTGGAGAGAAGGATCGGGTGGTTTTCCATGTTGAAGGCAGCAGACAGGTCCAGCAGAATGAGACCAGAGCAGAGTGAGGAAGCTTGAGGAAGCTTGAGTAGAGTGGAGGGCCTCCGTGACAGCAAGGAGAGCCGTCTCAGTTGAGTGCTCAGCCTTAAAGCCAGGTTGGTGAGGGTCAAAGAGGTTGTTCTGAAGGAGATAGTGAGACAGTTGGTAAGATAAAGCGAGTTCAAGGCTTTTAGATAAGGAGAGAAGGGATACTGGTCTGTAGTTGTGGACAGCAGACAGGTTTCTTGAGAAGAGGTTTGCTGTCACGGAGGCCCTCCTCTGTGGGTCAGTGTGTGTGCACTAGAAGTGCATGCACATGTGGGCAAACATGTAAGCATCTGGCATGGATAGAGCTGTGTCTGACCTCACAGATGTTGTCTTACATTGTAGTGTTAACAGATTTGTAAATTGTTCGTAATGCAAGTCAATGATGCGTAATCCCCATGATCTGTATGTGACCCGACTGTACTGCCATTGTCTGTCTATACCAACTCCCCTCCCCCATACTGGTTGCTGTGGTCGATATTCCTGTAAGAATTTTTTAATTTCCATTCATTCTATTCCTGAATCGCTATTTGAATTTGAATGGAAACATATCAAATATAATATATTGATACAAACAATGTTTAGCAGGTTCAGGTTTCACACTGATTGATCTAATGCATTCATGGATATAACAAAGTAGAAGTGATTGGAAACAAACAGAAAAATATTAGAGGATGTTCCCCTTAAAACCAATGAGTGAGTGAATGAATGAGTGAGTGAATAAATGAGTGAGTGAGTGAATTAATGAGTGAGTGAATGAATGAGTGAGTGTATGTGATTTTTTTTCAAGAAGTCTTTATAACAATAAATCATTTATATATATAAAAATAGTTTATAGTTATGTATACTTATATACTTTAAGTTAGTGAATTTCATAGAATTCAAATCCTTTACCGCAATTCTCAACCAAATTTAGATTTGACCCCAACCCTATTTTTCATCCATACCTTTGGATCGGACAGAACATTTATACAGATGCTACGGGATGTTCGCTGCTACACTGTTTTTGTTCATACCTCCCTTTATACCTTTGGTCTCTAAATTGAGCTATAGACTGAAACAGGTATAATCCATCATATGAAATACTCGCCTTCCCTAAATATGGCTGTAATATGTGATGGTAGCCTGTGAAACCGGGAACAAATCGGAAACAAACTTTAATACATTTCAACGTTGTTGAAAATCAATGGCACACTCGCTATTCAAGCCAGAATACTGCAATGGATTCAGTGAGTAATCCCCACTACTACCTAGTTAACTATAACACTACTTTACATTGTTGTATTTATTTGGTTGAGGGATGAGGCTGGGGAAATGTAACCACTCTCAAATTAATAGACAGAGCTATGGATGGAAGGACTGACCATCCATGAGGTCAGAATGATACCATGTCGTACATACATAATGACTTATTGGAACGTAAAGGATAGCGCTCAACTTTGACATCATATTTGGACATTTTAGAGACCAAAACTACATGTTCCATTCCGTCCACCTATTCTTCTTCTCTTCTCGTTACCAATCTATCATGTTTAGAGCTTTTTAAAGCTGACATTTGACATTTGACATTTGACAAACTTCTTTAAAGTGCTTTTAACATTGCAAAAACACAATCACAATATTACACTGGACAGTGCTCGTCATAAGGACACAAGAGTCCCGTTACACAAAAATGCTCCCAGCCCATCTTTACTCCAATAATGGGTTAGAAACATAAACTGTGGTACCAGTCAACTCAGATGGGTTTGACCCGCTGACTCAGAAGAAGACCCCACCCTCCATGACACCTCTTCCATAAACCATTTAGGGGTGAGAACAAATGATTATTCCCCAAGACAACACACATACACACACATGCACACATGCACGCATGCACGCACAGATACACACAGCACTGATCGAGCCAGGAGCTGCTGTGGTAATGACAGATGGTAAAGAGAAGGAGAGGAACACGTTTGTGACTCTGGCTCTAGGGATATGAACTGACACACACTGTAAGTAGTAAGTAAAGCTTTATTTATATAGCACCTTTCATACAGGAAATGCAGCTCAAAGTGCTTTACAACAGGAATAAGAACATAAAGTGAATATAAAAACATATATAAACATATACAAGCATAGAATGAATATAAAAGCAGGGGAAAACAGTAAAAAGAAAAGGTAAAGATATACATTTAAAAAAAAAAGGGAAACAATGTACAACCTCTGCTCATTAATCCAACTTTCCATATCCTTTTCATCTCCCTACCTTACACAGTCTTTCTGTACTTCTCACCGGCTTTCCACCAGCACCACAAACATCAGTTTTTGGAAAAGGTCCGTCTCAGTCTCTGTGTACGTTCTCAGTCTCTGTGTACGTTCTCAGTCTCTGTGTACGTTCTCAGTCTCTGTGTACGTTCTCAGTCTCTGTGTACGTTCTCAGTCTCTGTGTACGTTCCCAGTCTCTGTGTACGTTCTCAGTCTCTGCTGGACCTTGCACCAAAATCCAACTACTCAGTATCAACATTACAGTTTCTTTCTTTTGCACAATGCACAATCACCTCTTTCTCAACTAGTCTGTCAGTCTGTGTACGTGAATATAAAAGCAGAGGAAAACAGTAAAAAGAAAAGAAGAAAATACAATAAAATGATTTTTTTTAAAAGGGCTAGTTGTTAAACCTTTAAAGTGCAGTAGCTGGCAAATGACCAGTAGGCAGGTGCAGATGAGCTAGTTGAAGGCTATATTGAATAAGTGGTCTTACTTTAGCAATGTTTCTAAGGTGGAAGAATTATGTTTTCGTCACCTTGTTAATATGGGACTTGAAGCTTAGGTCTGAGTCGAAAATAACACCTAGACTTGTAACCTCAGATTTAATCCATGATGTCAGTTTCCCCAGATTATTAAACAGCATTTCCCTTTTTGCTTTAAGGCCGATCAGTAGGACTAGCTTCAAGCTTCAAGCTTCATTTGGTTCAGCAGAAATGTACAGTTGCGTGCTATCGGCATAACTGTGGAAACATACGTTGAAAGTAGTGTCACACACACCGCCTCACACACACACACACACACACACACACACACACACACACACACACACACCGCCTCTCTCATGACAAAGGGCCAGACAACAACAAACCCCATCTGATGAATATCCATTGGGTATGCATGTGTAGCAAACAATAATTTGATTGAGTTGTTATAATGTTCGTGTGTGTGTGTGTGTGTGTGTGTGTGTGTGTGTGTGTGTGTGTGTGTGTGTGTGTGTATGTGAGTGAGTGAGCAGCCTCATTGCTGGCACTGTTCCTTTAATAGATTTCTGATCGCAAAGCAGTTTTTTTTCAGAGCTCCAATACTGCAGTAAAGCTTAGAGCAGCAGTAGTGAGATTACCCCCCCATACACCCTCACACACACACACACACACACACACACACACACACACACACACACAATAATAAGCTGTGATTCTGAGCCTGGTGTTGATTACACACCAGACATGATCTCCAGCTCTATCTCTTTATCCATTCCCCTTTTTGGCAGCACTCAATCACTCTTGTAAGAGAGGAGGCAGAAGGAGAGAACAATAAAGAGTGTCAGTATTTCAAAATGTTATGCTCCCTTTGTGTGCATTGTGCACATTTTATAAAGTAATCGATTACAATTACTATTATTTACTATACAACAAGAGCGTGTTACCAAACCACGACGACACAGAGAGAGGGAGAGGGAAAGGCCACCAGAGAGATGGCAGTTGGTAAGCTTTGCCCCTATGACCTGGTCTAGAAAAGTAATGTGTGTCTGTGTGTGTGTGTGTGTGTGTGTGTGCGGTCCAATCACATTTCTTATTTTTACCCCTACCCCTCTTTTTCGAGTGCCCCTCACTTTTCGACTTGCCTCTCGGAACAGAGTTACAAGGGGTAGTGGTGGTATGAAATGGGAGAATCCTTAAAAACCCTGATATGTCATCAGTAGTATCATAGAAAATTCACAACTTCGTTCACAACTTAAGTTTTGCGCTATCAATGGATCAAACAAGTCATCAAATAAAAAAGAACAATGCTTCATTATCAGGCCAGTTCATGACAGAATAGCGGTGCTCTGTAGGCTAGCAACCCTGCTCCTACCCTGCCAGTCTGCGCTGATATTACAGGAGTGGTAACAAGTGCAAAACAGAGGGGTAGGGCTAAATTGTAGGGGCAAGGGATGTATTGGGATTGGGCCCAAGGTTCCCTACAGATGTCCATCATCGTACAGCATCACTACGCCTCTATCCTCGTCTCTCTCTGTGCCCCTGGCACGCTGCCCAGGGGGATTCCCATCGTCTGGCTGGCCAGGATCAACCGCTGGGAGACAAGGAATTTAGGGGGCAAACAGAGGACCAGGCGGGGGGGGGAGCACGGGGTGGGGCTGAATTTATTTTCAGAGTGGAGTGAAAACATTTGAAGGGTGAGAAGGAGAGGGGAGAAAGATGAAAAGAGGGAAAGAAAGAACGAAAGAAAGAAAGAGGGACACAATTGAGGAAGCTGAGGAAAAGCCACCATGCTGTACTGACCTGCTGTCTCTGGTCTGGATAGCGCTCTAGAAGCAGTTGATTCCCCAGATTCAACCTCTCCAACACTGTTTCAACCTCTCCAACACTGTTTCAACCTCTCCAACACTGTTTCAATTCAATTCAATTCAATTCAAAGATACTTTATTTATCCCCGTGGGGAAATTCGTTTTGCCGCGCCACTCCACTAAAAACCACACATAACAACACAACACAACATAAAGGACAGACAACAACACTGGGCCAGCCATGTACAGTATATAAAAAACAGTGAGATCATGATATAAAAGTGGATTAAAAAGATGGCTATAGTTATTATATTAAAATACTAAAAAGTGATGATGATGATTAAAATAAATAATAAATACAAATTCAGGAGCCTTGACCCCGACTGCTACTTCGCAAGGCATGCAATCCTGCCAAGACCTTTTATAAAAGACCTTTTATAAAAGCATGATTCCCCATTGAAACCAATGTTAAACTTCATATTCCATCTGGACATATAAGACTGTCTTGAACTGCGATTTTTATTTTATTTATTATTATCTCAAAACACGTCCTGTCTTCGGAGGACAGTTTGATTCATTTTATGGATTTTATCAAGTTTAAAACATTTGTCCCTTTATCAAGTGAGAGATGAAGATATTCTTTGCACTTTCTCCTCCACATCTCTATCTCCCCCTCTTTTCTCCTTCCCCATCTCTCTTGTTCTAACTATCTGTCTCCCCCCCCCCCCCCCCCCCCCCCCTCTCCATCTCTTTCCTCCTTTCTCCTCAAAAGTATTTGATTTGCATGACAAGTGCCTAAGCACACACACACACATCCAGAAGACAAACACATGTAATGTTTCCCTCCCCCTGGCTGTTTCTGGAAGCTCTCATTCGTCTAGGCACCCTGCTGCCCTTGCATGCCCTGAGGAGTTGGGGGGTTGCTTGTAAATGAAGCAAGCTAAAAAAGATGACTCTCTTGGGGTGGAAACATAGGCTGCAGATCACCCAGCCAGTGTCCTGAGAGTGGATGTGCACTTCAGAACTATGCTTAATTAATAAGCTGATTATTGTACCTTTCTTATACAGTTGTGGTCACCAAGTGCTTAGCACACCTAATAAAAACAATGAAATTAGATAATTAAGAACCAGAAATAAACATAAGTAATGAAAGTCAATCAGATATGAACAACTCAACAGCTATACAACGCTCATATTAACACGAATAGAAACGATTCATCTTAAAGTGGCAGTTTACCAAAACAACACATTTGGCTGTCTTTCTGGTTGGAACACAGTTTTATACGGTGACCTTTCGCTTTTTCACAAACCCAAGCACTTTAGATATCACACTGGTCTCTCTCTCCCTGTTCACTCAGATCCATGATGTGTTGTAACCAGTACTCAAGTTGTAAAAGAAAATCAGGGGGGATGGTAGATTTTATCATATGCGGACAATTTTAGCATCCCCACAGCGTCAGTGACTTCACTGTCAGTTACTTGGTAAAAATGTCACACATGTGTGCACCCTCGCCCGCAGTATTTTACTCAATATGCGCAAAACCAAATGATGAAATAGCAGTAATACCACGTTCATTGATAAAATGACATAAGGGATGGAAAGGGAGGATCGCAGTTTTAGAAGGGGGATGATTTTTACTGTTTTTGACTCATCCCCCCTCAACTCGAGTGCTGGTCGTAACGTGTCTAGAAAAGAGACCCTTTCTCCACTCTTACAGACCCTTGCCTCCCTAAAGGCAAAGAGCCCACCCAACATGCAACTCTGCCCAGAATGTGAGCAATGCCTTGTGGGGGTTGAGATGTCATATGGTCATCTGGATCAGTCTGATAATATCAGAACGAGATTCCAAAGGCGTTACCGATTAAACAAACAGAAGAACTCTGAGATGGAGTGAGTCAGCGTTGCATTGAAAGCAAGTTGATGAAACCTCTGGAGCGGTTAGTGTGTAGACTGGAGTCCCTATACCACCACTACTGCTGCATGCTCTGGAAAGGTGTTTTCCTTCAGAAACAGGTCTAGCTCCCCCCGAGGCTACACTGTCTTACAATGACCCCTCAGGATTGAGGGGAGGAGGGAAGGAGGGGTGGCGGATGTGCAAATGCCCAGTGGCCTATCAAGGTGTTATTTATGAGTCTGTCTGTGTCTGTGAGTGGGTCTATTAAATCTGCCTGCGTGCACTGGTGTGTCTGTTTGGATGTGTGTGTCTCTGTACAGGTGCGTGAGTGTATGTACAGTCTGTTTATCTGTCTATGTGTGCGTGCGGACATGTGTGTGTATGTGTGTGTGTGTGTGTGTGTGTGTGTGTGTGTGTGTGTGTGAGAGAGAGTGTGCATGCGTGTATGTGTGTGTGCGTCTGTGTAAAGGAAGATGTTGGCGTGACCTTTAGGGACCTCTAGGGTCAACATAACAACAACGAGGGTCAACCATGAATACGTCTCCCTTTCAGCCGCCCCTGACTCACCCCCCAGTGCTCTCTCCTCTGGTGGGGTTAAGTGCGTCACTAGCCACCATTAACATCCTGTTAGGCCATAATCTCACATTCCTCCATCACAGCCTGGCTCACTGTGTTCTGCAGACACTCTTGACCTCTCTATGTATCTCTCTGTAAAGTGCACCCCCAGACTCATACTACGGCTGTTGGTGACCATTCATTTGCTTTGCTAGTGAGTTGAATAGGATTCTAAATAGCATTTAATAGAACATTATAATGTTATAATATGCATGGTTGACAACATTGGGTTTTGTACATTTATTCCAAATAATGTTAAGAAAAGTTGATTGAATGATAAGGAAGAATAGAAAATAAAAAACATTTTCAAGTTTATAATGTACAGTATGCAGCACATTAGACATGGGTACATTATATGATGAATACATTGTTTCAAGGTTCAAGTTTTATTCTTATGTCACATTACACAAAGAGAGTAAAGTTCTTAGGCTTCGGTTCCTGACATTACAGCACAAAGACAATAAGGCAAGATAAGTCAAGATAAATATAGTGGCAATAGTTATAAGACATAAGTGACACAATTGGACAAGTGACAAGTTGTAGGAGACAAATAGACAAATAAGACAGGACACAATTGTCAATTGAGCAGTACAAATTATTTAGGAGGGGAGCCACCCCTCCTAAATTTCGTTGTTTGGTACCTGTACTGTAGCAATGACAATAAAGTCCATTCATTCATTCATTCATTCATTCATTCACAAATAGTAAAAAATCAAATAGTACAAAGTAGAAATGTCATGAGTATTACACTCGGAGGCAGTGGGAGTTACTGAGTAAAGTGACTGTGTGCTTAAGGTTAGGTAGTCCGTATACATGGGATGTGCTTGGGGATAATAGTCATTTGTCTTCAGTAGGCTTGTTTTGAGCCTGATGGCCTGGGGGAAGTAGCTGTGGGTTAGCCTCTGAGTTTTGCCCCTGAGGTTCAGGGAGAGGCTTTGTCTTTTGGACGGCATCAGTTCGAACAGACTGTGGTTGGGGTGGCTAGGATCTTTCATGATCCTCTGAACTTTGCTGACACACCCTTTATTGTATATATCCTGGATGGAGGGAAGCTCACATCCACTGATACGCTCAACTGTCAGGGCTGTCTACCCTCTGTAGCGCTCTGCGGTTGAGGGCAGTGCAGTTGCCGTGCCAGGCAGTGATGCACCCAGCCAGGATACTCTCACTTGTGCCTCTGTAGAAGGCCCGCAGGATCTTGGACCCCATGCCAAACTTCTTCAACCGCCTGAGGTGAAAGAGGTGCTGCTGGGTCTTTTTTCACCACCTGTTTGGTGTGCACGTCCCAGGTGAGGTCGTCGGAGATGTGGACGCCGAGGAACTTACAACTGCTTACCCTCTCTACGGCTGACCCGTTGATGGTGATGGGGTCCTGTTCCAGACCTTTCCTCCTGAAGTCCACCACCAGTTCCTTGGTCTTGTCAGTGTTGAGAGAGAGGTTGTTCCCCCTCCTATACTGAACCAGGCGGTCAACCTCTCTCCTGTAGGCCGTCTCATCACTGTATGTGATCAGGCCAATCACTGTCGTCAGCGAATTTAATCACTGAGTTGGAGCCATGCGTGGTCACGCAGTCGTGGGTGTACAGGGAGTAGAGGAGGGGACTCAGGACACAACCGTGGGCTCCTGCGTTGAGGGTTAGAGGGGTGGAGGTCTTTGAGCCCATTCTCACCACCTGTCGTCAGTCCAACGACAAGACATATGGACGTATTGCAACACGTGTAGCTTCATTTATGAAAATGTAGAGATATATTTCATAATATAATTATATATTCTATATTCTATATGGAAATATAGAGATATTTTTCTGGAATTGCTTACTGTATTTTCTGCCTGACAATACAAATGTAGTTCTTATGTTTCATATGCTTAAACTGAATTAATTCGATCTGGGACTGAAAATGTACTAAAGCAGCAATGTACTGTACCATTGTCCAGTACATTGGGATAACCACAAACTGTGTCGGCAAATCCCTTCATCAGCAATGTTGCCAGTTATCATGAAGTGATAAAGTTAGTGTTATCATTTTGAAACACATTCAAGATCAATGAAGAACGATATGGACACCGTTAGTAGAGGAGGTATGTTGTCATCGTCTAGACATGTGCTCTGCCAGCTAATTAGCCGCTTAGTCTAAGGAGTGCTTTATAGCCGTCAACAGAGGTTGTCGTCCCAATGGTCTCTCCTCTATCCCTCCTCTCCGATCTACACGCTCCTTCTTAAAACGTATCGGAGGAGAGTATCTAAGAGGAAGAACATAGGAGCTTCCTCTCTAATGCTTTTGAGAATAGGAGAGGAGAGACTATTGGGATCTTGCATGGAGCTCCTCCCTGTGTTGTTGTTGACACAGACAGAGACAGATCAGTGGAGGGGATTGTGGGAGCCAGCCAGGCAGACGGTGGCGCTCTTTAGACTGATCACCAAGGGAAAGGTGCTGAGACTGCAGGTGCTGCACATTCCTCACTTCCCCAAATTAGTAAATGCAATCAATATCTATTCACTCATAGATGAAAACAGTTTTATTTTCAGGGGGTATTTTTACTCACATTTTGTCATGTTCAGCAATTAGCACGCTGTGGAAAATCCAAGGTTCTTCTTTAAGATGCACCATTGACATTGTTTACCTTGACTTCTGGTTTGAATTTAAATAGCATGGTTCATACTGTGCACATACTGTGTCATTTGAATCAGTGTCTTACCTTAACACTAAATCCTCAGTTTTATGTAACCAGACAAAACAAATTACTTTTTGGGATTTATATTTGTTGCTGATAGGCTGTTGATTGGTGTCCCTCGAAGAGCATAATTCTGTCCAATGACGTCCAATTTCAGGGACACTGTTTATGAGTGTGCATCCGTACTGAGAAATTAATCATTTGTACCATATACCTACTACAGGACGATTATGAAAGGAAAGGTCAATATGAATAAATAACTATGGGGACAGAACTGATTTCAAACTGCAAATGTGCTTTAAGCAAAAAAATATGAACATTACAATGATACTAATTATATAGATTTTATATAGATTTTCCACCTTTATCTACATATGGCGTTGCCCCACCTACAGATAATATCTGTTCTAAGTGCAGCAGCCTCGTCACCTTCAGAAGGGTGTATAGAACCACGTAGACGGACATGTCATGAATAAGAGTGATATGACTCATTACTCTACATGTGAGAGAGGCAGGTCTGTTCTACACAATACACAAGTATGCATATTAACATTAAACCCCATTGAGCCCTTACTGAATGAATGCAACCCTTGTGGATCTACAAACATGAGACAGAGGTCAGGAATGATCTGGGGGGAGACAGGGGGCTTATAAAATGAACCGGTAAGTGTAGCAGTAAGAGGAAAAGCTGGTGCCACCCCCCCATTACCTCCACTAATGCCCAGAGCAACAGATCAATGTTGCCACACCACCAGACTGCATTAGCCCAGAACACATAGGCCTTCTGGGGCTGGGAGAGGCACTAGAGTGTGTGTGTATGTGTATGCTAATGTGCGTGTGTGCGTGTGTGTTGTGGGGATCTACCCTAATAGTCAGTCATTGATTGAGCAATAAAGACTTTATTTACTGTAAAAGGTGAGTGGGGCAGAGAGGGGGAACAGACTAGTGGGAGGACAGTGTGGAGAGCTGGACCCAGGACGAGAACCAACAACCTCAGTATGTGTGTCAATATGGGCCGTGTTATGGGGCTTTTGTACAGCAACGTCTCCTGTAGCGTTCAACATGATGAGGCGGTGTTTGGAAGTATGTGTAAACGGTATCTCACGCTGAGAATTGGTTTCTCTCACACAAGCTCACAAGACTCTGGGACATGCATCATTTGTTTTGTAAACACACGTGACCCACCAACACACCTGATGTCAACTAGTTATGCCACAGCAATCGATTCAATATCGTGTGGGGTATTTCAACTGGATGAGGGAGTTTACCATCCCAACTCGGGTTATGCAGTGAATAACTAGCAGACTGTCAAGGATTGTCAAAGAGATATATAGGGCCGGTTTCAGAGACAAGGCTTAAGCCTAGTCCTGGACTAAATCACACTTTCAATGTAAAATCTCCATTGAAGATGTTTTTTAGTCTAGGATTAGGCTTAAGCCTTGTCTGTGAAACCGGCCCTTAGTGTTTTTCAGACTAGAATTGAAGGAAAACTGTATCGTACTGTAAATCTCAAGAAAAAGCTGTGTTCAAGAAAAAGCAGTGTTCAAGAAAAAGCACCTAACCCTAAAAAATTTTTTAAAAAAATTAAGACTTTCCAGGAGTTGAACTGATGGGGCTGTGAGAATCTTTAGTCTTCATTTGGTCTATGTAAAATTCTCTCAATATACGCAAGTGAGGTGTGACCTCCTTTTAACATCTACATTATCACTGCACCTCCCTGTGTGTGTGTGTGTGTGTGTGTGCGTGTGTGTGTGTTTTATCGTACTGGATACTGCGGGTGGTCATGGTGTGTTGTTGTGGGGTGTTCCAGGGGTGTGGGTGGTCATGGTGTGTTGTTGTGGTGTGTTTAACTTGTGTGCATTCGTCTCTTCTGGATCATCATACTATTTAAGCAACCTTCTCCCTTTGATTATGACTCCAATGGCCTCACAGCTTTGATCCCCCTACTGACGCCAGTGTAGAGAACGGTGACAGTCTGGAACCTGAGGTCTTCTAGCCTGTAGGCGAAGTCGCTGCACTAAATAAGGATGTCCAATTCATCTGAGACCCAAGGATGGATCTAACTAATGATGTGGTACAGGGACACATGTTGACATTACACAATTTTAAGTCTGTCCATAGTGTTTTGTTATAACTTTGAGCATATTACTGTTCCTTTACATAATAGCAAGCACTAAAATACACAGTGGAGATCATTATAGCATTAATTTAAGGTTGTTGCAGATTCCCAATTTGAGAGCCCTTATACGTTTCTCTGGATAAGATGACAAGTATGTACACCTCAATTCTGTTCAATTGTAGTGTTTGAAATCCTGGAAAGAATCTAGTACTACTCTACCTTGCCTTCACTCTGTATGAATTGCTGGATTCTTCTGCTCTCTAGTGGCTGAATTATCAATGGCACCCCGCCGTTGGCTGGTATTAGCATGGTATTAGCATTAGCTGGTATTAGCATATTAGCATAGAATAGTATTAGCAGTGAGTGACTGAAACCATAATGCGCATGTCAAATAAAACACTGTTGGAATACACATGGAATAAAAGGTTAAAACCCACCACAAACACATTTATTATTCAAATAAAGTAAAATGCACATGATAACAGGAGTTTTTCCTCCATAACATTTTTGGTCTAAAACACAGAGTGACCCCCATCAAATAATAGATTACATTTGATGTATTTGTTCATAAAAGAATCTTGCAGTTTCACCAAAAGAGGAATAAAAACATGTGTACACCACTAAGGGTAAGTCCCTGGGTCTCTTACAATTGTAGGAGAATAAGGATAACAAACCGATTTCATTATCCAGACAATCTGCAGAAAAATCATTTGATACACCTGCTCACGGTTGAACCTCACCTGGCGACAGATTATCTTCTGTAATTTAGGTTTCCAAAATGAAGCTTTAAGTAGCATGCCTAACAGAGTTCCAGTATGCAGTAGTAGGCTATTATTTCTATATGAAACATTTCATTGCCAACATATTTTGGTCTAATACTTTATTTAGGGAACTACTTATCAACATGCTTGGCGCATTATAGCTTCATGTTAGGTGGCGCAACTTTGCTGAGTGTGTTGTTGTTATAAGAAGTGAAGACGCGAGGTATATGATTGTCTAACTGCTTTCTATGCAAGTAAGGGAAATTGTTTGATCTCATAGAGTGCTGGAAAAATAATTAAACATTCTATATGCCCGCATGTCAACATGTTATGTTTATGTTATTATGCTATTCAAGTACACAAAATCTACTCCTGACTTTTCACAGTCTGAATTCCATATCATGACTTTAAAATTGTACAACATGCTTAGTGTTGCAACCACATAACTTGGATTACTCATGTTTTGCATAATTCTCCAAATAACATAAATGAATGGCACAAATCAAATTTACACACCCAAATCTCAAGATGGGGATTCAGCCTGTAGGGATTGTTGCCTATATTTTGAATCCTCTCCCTTTCAGTAGTCTCGAGACATCTGTACTAGCTAATTCATCTTTTTAAAAGTTTTTTTTGATAACTTAGAGAAAAGTCTTCTGGGGGGGCTAAGAATGAATAGAGGAGGCTCAGAGTAATAACACTAGCCAGTTTGCTGTGTGTGCATGTCCCTCACCTTCTGTCTGTAGTAGAAGTCAGTTGCTGGTCAGATGGTTAGCTAGGAGCATATGTCATTTGTGGGAGACAACACATGTGATTTTAACCCTTTCAGAAGATACATACAGTATAGATGTATCAGGGATATAATGGAAGTTAAACAAACGTAAACACGCCTTTTTTAAAATGGTGGATAGCAGTTACTCTCCCAGAGTTTTAACCTGCATCCACCAGCATCCAGCGTTTCTCCAGCATTTGACTGTTTCTCTATCGCTACATAATATCACTTCCTGATTCATGGTCATAGTCATTTTAAAGACTGTTTCCCAGAGTGTGGGAGTACTGAGGGGTTAGAGAAGGGTTGGTCCTGGGTCTAGTGGTGGGGGAGGTGTCAGTCTTTGTCGGTGTAACCCACTAGACGAGCGCTCTCCTCCCAGAGCCTCCTGGCCACCGCATCGTCTCTCCCCTCTGGGGTGGTCTGCTTCACAGCACAGTCACTGCAGCACACACACACACACGCACACACATACACACGCACACACACACACACACACACCCACACACACACACACACACACACACACACACACACACACACACACACACACACGCACGCACACACACACACACACACACACACACACACACACACACACACACACACACACACACACACACACACACACACACACACAGACATGCACAGACATGCACAAACAAGAGACATGAAGACCAAATCATACATAGCTATATAATACAATATATAATAATGAAGTCATTTTTGATCTGTCTACTTCAACACCAGGCAGCAACTCTTTGCTCTGTTTACTTGAATAATCATTGGTTTCTCAAACACACTGTTAAATACAAACTACCATTTAAAAACAACATGCTGTTTGTAGAGTATTCTGAAAGCGCAATGAAATGTACATCATAAAGTGCAGAATGCAAACATAACTAATAACAAACATAACTGGAGGCACTCGTCGTTTTTGGAGACGGGAAGTAACGGTTTCCAGCAGAGAGTCAAAGAGGTTTGTGATTAATGATAACTACAAATAAATTACTATTTTTCCTTTAACTGAAAATGTAACCTTGGGGCGAAACAATCCACATATTGACTTAGTTAAGTCTGGACTTACCAGTCGGGCTGGCCTGTGTTCAACAGTGACGAGTGTCTTCAGTGATGTATACATTCTGCAGTTTATGTAAGTATGGACTTTCATAACGTATGATATGAGGTTTCCTGTTTGCACAGCTAAGTCCTATTCTGCCCAATACCTCAAGTTAGGCATCATTCAGACAGGATGTTCGTCATGTATGAAGCTCATATGTGTCAATGGACAACAGAGTAACGCCGTCTGTTACCTCTGTTTTTACATACGTATTTTACAAAAAGTAGAAATGAGTCAAATTTATGGTGGATAAGCGTAAAACACAATCCGTTTTCCCTGCATTTGGTCCTTCTCTGTCTGACTGGTGCAATGAAGGGTTCACAAGCCCACAGTCCTGACCTGAAGTAGCAGCCGGACTGGGCCTCCAGCCCGGGGGAGACGGCACAGTAGATGGAGGTCTGAGCGCCCTGGGTGGGGGTCTTCATCAGGAGCAACGAGGGGGCCGTCAGGATGGCCCTCAGCATGGGGAACCAGCTCTCCACGTGGCGACTCAGCTCTGTCCTGATCACGCCCGGGTGCAGGCTGAAGGACGTCACCCCTGTGTCTGGGACCACCGCGGTGGTGGAGAAATGAACGGCTTTATTTGACAAATTGTAAAACTCACAGAAGTTGCCTCAGCCATTGGAGTACAACAATACACACATACAATATTAAAAACTCAACAAAGTCTACACATTTATTTCCATTGTAGGTCCTCGTTATAATCTAGTCTGCAGCGAGATGGGACAGCTGATGGTCATAGCCCCCACACTCGTTAAGACTGCCGGTCTTGGATGGAACAGGAACCTTCATGTCACTCATAGAAGAGTCCCTCTGGTAAACGTTTCCTCCGTCTCACCTTTGGCCCGGCGGGACAGCTCCCGGGAGAACAGGACATTGGCCAGCTTGCTCTGGCTGTAGCTGACCAGGGAGTTGTACGGCCTCTTGGCAAAGAACAGATCGTCAAACTGGATCTTGCCTGGAGTAAAAAAATAAAATAAAATAAAACCTTTCACATTTAATCGTTAGTAGACACCTATCAAAACTGCTTGAACACATGCTCACTCATTTGAAAGTGATCAATAATAAGCAGCATCATTATAACATTGGTATAGTACAGTACAGTATAGTCGCTGTAGTATAGTAGTGTAAATTACAGTCTAATTGTCATTTTGTAAAGAAGAGCCCTAGTGACTGTAGTAACCTAATGGATTTAAAGGATTAGTTCACCTAATTACAAAATCACATTTGGTTCCTTACCCTGAACGTCTATGGAATCTACTTTTGGTTCTGTACCGGGGCACTGTCACTAACCGCTAACTGATAGCATTTGTAACCAAACACCAGTGGTAAACACTAGAGGACAGACACATTAAACACCAGTGGTAAACACTAGAGGACAGACACATTAAACACCAGTGGTAAACACTAGAGGACAGACACATTAAACACCAGTGGTAAACACTAGAGGACAGACACATTAAACACCAGTGGTAAACACTAGGGGGCAGCCACATTACCGCCTCTGTGTGCGATACTGGCCACGTTCACCACCCGGCTGGGGGCAGAGCTCCTCAGCTTCCCCAGGAGGAGGTTGGTCAGCAGGAAGTGTCCCAGGTGATTGACAGCCATCTGTGTCTCAAAGCCGTCTTCTGTTATCCACTTTGGGCACATCATCACACCTGATGGACAACCATGAACATGATGATCTGGTGCTTTAAAAGCCATGTGCAAGGGCGAAACTTTGGTTGGGGAAGTGGGGGAGACACAATAAAAGGGTCACAGTAAAAATGTTCATCCCCTCTCCAAAGAAAGACAAGATTCAAGTGTTTTTGGCGCTTCATTTTTATTGGTTTGCAGTCTGCACTCTACACATGTGGGTCAGCACCTTTCTCATCTTGAGCATTTTTTTCAAGTGGGCGTGCCTGATGCCCGTGTCCAAAGATGCCATAGGCATAGCATAAAAGCAGGGATGGTAGAAGCTGTCGCTACTCCTCCGTGGCAATCTTTTGGAGTATAACATATCAGGGGCTTAAAAAATCTGCAACTCAATTCACATTCTCAGCCAGAATATGATGGCTGGCCAAACAGTGTATTAAGCATGTTTACGCACGATTTCTTTCGTTTAAAAAGTGGGGGGGGGGCAGAATCAAGGATTTGAAAAGTCTCTAGTGGAGATTTCGCCGATGGCCATGTGTCTGACAACATCATCTTCAGCATCTAGATATGTGTCTGTCTGAGAGGGGCATGGCTCCTGCCCTCTCTCTGCCATTTCCTGAGCAAGTGTCTTCGATGGTATCTCTAGTTTGGCCTGGAGACTAACACGAGGCAATTGTTTTATATAAATAGTTACCACTTTAATTTTCAATCAAATCTGAAAGAACACCAACGCTGGACTGGACAGCCCAGAGAGGAACAATGCTACAGGTCTTGGAAGAAGCTGGAGGACTCAGATTAGCACTCTGAGGCTTGACTAGTCTCGCGTAGCCAAACCCCCCAAAGCACACACATTTTCACTCCTCCTTTGGAGTTCAGGAGGATTGTTGATTAGCCGATCTGGCTTGGATTGAACCGAACGGAGTGATGGGAGAGCCTTAGTATATTCCAAGAACACCCTCCCACACGGCTGTAGTTGATTGCTTGTTGTTATGTCCATCGTCTTTTCCGACTGGGTAGGACTATTTTACAGAGACGTTGTTACTGGATGGTTGTTTTCAACGTAGACTTACGGTTGTCATTTGATGCTCATCATCTAACATTGCTCCATGATTGCACATGGGTTGAAGATGTACGTGTTCTTAACATTGGCAGTTGACGAAGTCAGCATCAGACCATATCACAGTTGAAAATAATAGTTCATTACCTTTTTGCCTATTTACTTACTCTGAAAATCTGTATTTGACGGTCATCACACAACACTGGAACAAGGTTGCATGTGGACTCTAATGGAAGGTTTTCTACATGTCATTATGTGACAGTCATGATGCAACATTATACCACGGTTGCCCATTGATTCTTAACCAAAAGTCAGGTAAAAAATAACATTTCATTAATAGAACTTATTGGATGTGTTACCTCCTTTCCGCCTTCCTTTGCAATCAATTTCATCATGTCTATTAGTTAAATTAGTCAGAACCACCTTCCCCTGTTATCATTTTATGATGGATGGAAGATATTACAATGACATTGCACAAAATGTAAAAAAGAAAAAAAAAGATACTGTATTGTTTGCTTTGTTTCACTGACACATAGGACTGTCAGCATGGATCAACTTTCAACATGTAATAATGCATTTGTGACACAGCAGCCCCGTGTTGTACTCACCAGCATTGTTAATGAGTATGTCCAGGCGGTCCTCAGTGACAACATACTCTTTGGCAAACTCCCTGACAGAGTAGAGAGAGGCCAAGTCCAGGTGACGGACCACCACGTTCCCATTCCCTGTGGTCCGTCTGATCTCCTCTGCAGCCCTCCCGGCCCGCGCCAGGTCCCGACACGCCATCACCACCCGTGCCCCTGGAACACCCCAAAACAAGACAACATGACCACCCACACCCCTGGAACACCCCAACACAAGACAACATGACCACCCACACCCCTGGAACACCCCACAACAACACACCATGACCACCCACACCCCTGGAACACCCCAAGACAACACACCATCACCGCCCACACCCCTGGAACACCCCAAGACAACACACCATGACCACCCACACCCCTGGAACACCCCACAACAACACACCATGACCACCCACACCCCTGGAACACCCCAAGACAACACACCATCACCGCCCACACCCCTGGAACACCCCAAGACAACACACCATCACCACCCACACCCCTGGAACACCCCACAACAACACACCATCACCACCCACACCCCTGGAACACCCCAAAACAACACACCATCACCACCCACACCCCTGGAACACCCCACAATAACACACCATCACCACCCACACCCCTGGAACACCCCAAGCCAACACACCATGACCACCAATGACAAGACAGTTCCTAAAGTTCCAGGGCCTCCACCTCCACCGACTATCCCTTCATCTGGGCCTCCCTGCCTACCCTCTCTGCCCCAGTGCTAATGGGCACCTGGTATGTCCTGTGTTGTCCTGTTTTTGCATTTGCATTTGTATTTGTATTTGTTTTTGTTCATGTATACATGTGAAAAAAGCATTAATGCACCTACTGTATTTTACATGTATTTGTATGTATTTGTTCATGTATACATGTAAAAAAGCATTAATGCACCTACTGTTATTTATTTATTTATTTATTGAATGTTTTCTGTCTGCCCTACTAAGCTGTTTGACAACAAAATTTCCCCATTGGGGACAATAAAGGTTTTCATCATCATCATCATCGTAATGCCAAAACAAATGTGTCAAATGTGTCAAGCATAATGGCAATAAACGTTATCTGAATCTGAATCTGAATCTGAATGTACCACTCTACCTCCCACACTCTAAGTCCTACCAAGACAACACACCATCACCATCCATGCCCCGGAACACCCCACAACAACACACCATGACCACCCACGCCCCAGGAACACCCCACAACAACACACCATGACCACCCACGCCCCAGGAACACCCCACAACAACACACCATGACCACCCACGCCCCAGGAACACCCCACAACAACACACCATGACCACCCACGCCCCAGGAACACCCCACAACAACACACCATGACCACCCACGCCCCAGGAACATCCCACAACAACACACCATCACCACCCGCAGTATCCAGTACGACAAACACACACACAGGCACACACACACACATACACATACCATTATGAACTACTATGGTATACTGTAAACACTGTGGTTGTATACACTGTGTGTTAACATACCTCTGCGTGCCATGTCACGAGACGTCTCCTTGCCAATGCCTGTGTTGGCTCCAGTGATCAGCACTGTCTTGCCCTCCAACCGAACTGGACATTGACACACACCACCAGCGATCCATTTTCTTAGCAGAACCAGGCCTGGGGGTTCCAATAAACAAATAACACGCTGTTAGGAAACAATCCATTTCCTCCCACATAATAATTTGAGTGCAGCGTGTTTCAGTATTCAGTATAACATACAGTATGTACAACAACAAGAACATGGACTGGATCTCTTGCAGAGAAGCTAAACAGAGTTTAGGATGTTTAGAAGAGGCAATGCTGTTTTTCAAGTGTCTTTTCTGACCGTTTTTGTGTGGTTACACCTGTGCTCTTGGAATAATAGTATGGTACATTTAGCTGAAAACATGTTTCTGGGAATGATATCAACGACAAAATAATACTGTAGTCATAATACTGAAGTCGTTGATGCAGAAAAGAAGAGGAGTGTCATAACATAATGTATATGGTAACTGTTGCAAACAATGGATAAAGAAATGCAAGATACTACTCTCATTTAATTTCAAAAGGAATATTAGGTTTGAACATGTATATTATAGTTTGATCATTAATATTTAACAGAAAAGTGGAATATTCTCCTGTGAGTGATTGAGAACAAGATAATCAAACATAGTGAAAGAACTACAATGATTAAATAGATGAAAATTATCCATCCTGATTGTTTTGACTGTTTATTTCATTTCTTAATATTGAGTCTCTTTATAATTTCTCTATAGACAAAAAAAAAATCAGCAATACCAACTGTATTCACTGCTCTCTTATTCTCAGTTATGTATTTAATCTTCGTATTTGATTTGAAACGAACATTATTCAAATTGATGCAACAAAGACACATGAGCCACAAAGGCCATGACTTACAGATCCCTGTCACCGCTATGCCAGCGCCATACATCACCGGCGCAGACGGCGCAGACGACACAACTTCATCCCACATTTTCTCCGTCGGCGCAGACCTGCCAAACCATCGGCTGATCGAATCCCCTTACTGGAAGAGCCCTCTCTTTCATCGAGGAATGGTTATGATGGTCGATGCTCTCGCTCGACAGCGAGACTATGAATAGGTTTAGCAACTTAACCAGGCTTTAGCGTGTCTTCAGATTACAGGCGATTACGACGCGATTCTCCTGTGTGTAATGTAATGGACAGTAGAGAGCCGCGGTGGTGGCCGATACCATTTTAGTGTTACTGCTCTAGGACTAGGTAACCTAAACCTGACCTTACTTCAGCGAATGAAAACGCTGCAGACAGATGTGTACACAATACCAACGCCAGGACGTAACGCCATGCATTGCATTTTATTCGACTCCAATTCCTGATGTATTATCTGCCATGCCTGTTTCATGCGATTCGAATAGGTTGAATTCCTTTTGCAACTGGTGTTGCGAGTAACGAGTAGGCCTACAGTAGCCTACAGAAATAGATACTATTGACAAATGAAGTAACATCTTAATTTAGCACTAAGTATTCATCTGAAGAAGTTAGATATTATTGCAGCTGATGTTGTGAATTTAAAAAAGAAAACATAGAAAAATAATATTTATGCATGCATAATCTTAAATGCACAATCTGGGATTTGTTTAATGTTCATTTCAAGATGATCAAATATGATTATATTATTGTTGAAGAATATGACCTACAGTGTCCTCCATAAGTATTGGAAAGAGGAAGCGTTTTGTGTTCTCTCTATACTCCAACAATTTCTATTAGGTTAAAGTAGATATTCTCATCAATTCATCATTTAGAAATTGCAACCCTTTTTATACATAGTCCCCTATTTCAGGGCACCAAAAGTATTTGAAAATTGGATTGACAGGTGTTTCTGGTCAGTCAGGTGTATTCTGTTACATCATTTGTCTAGTAGGCCTATTGATTTTAGGCTTTGCATTTACCTTTGAAGTGTGCTATTGGTGTCTGTCAACATGAGGACCAAAGAGACGTCAATGAAAGTGAAGGAAGTATTTATAGCTTACCACCTCATCTGTGAAACATGGTGATGGGGGTGCTATGGTTAGAGCATGTATAGCTGCCACTAGAACTGGCTAAAACTGTCTAACTGCCACAAAAATCGGCTAACTAATTCGGTGTACAAATTCATTGGATGGCGCTCCGTCATCCAGTAAGAAAATTAAACACCATGCCATAGCAACTAGGGAGTTCAGTTTTTCAGGGCCGAAAACCAGACATTTGTTGACTGGCCGAGTTAATCTTCAGATTCAAATCCAATTGAACGTGCATTTATTCTTTTACGTAAAATCTTCTTTTTTTTACCTAAAACCTCCCCCCCGAAGATGGCTGCACTACAGGCCTGGTATAGCATCACCAGAGAACATACTCAGCCTCTGGTTGGGTCAACTAGTCGCAGACTTCAGGCAGTTATTGCATGCAAAGGATTGTCGACTCAACATGAGTACTTATTTTGATATTATTTATTTTTTTCCAATACTTTTGGAGTATGTTTTTTAAAAAGTTATTTCAAAATGGTGAACCCAATCTGAAAAAAAACAACAACATTGAATTAAAGCTTAGAATTTGACCATAGTAATTGTTTAATTTCAAATCAAAACTGCTGGTATAGAGCTAAAATATGAGAAAATGCTCCTTCTTTCCAATACATATGGAGGGCATTAGCCTATATACATTCCTAATGAGCTTAGTACAACTGTCTACCTCAACAAATGTTGTTTTACTACACTAAAACAAATCTTCTTAACAAATAATGTATTGCTCGAAATACATTTAAAGCTATCAATTCAATATCATGGATTAGTCCTCACAACCATAGCTCTGGCCATCTCTCAACTTTATACCAAAACAAACAAGGGGACAGCCTTTTTGTTAAAAACAAACAAATGTAGCCTACAGTATAGACTCAGTGGTGTGACATGAAGTGGGATGACCTCAGAGCTGTTTTAGCCTCACCCTTATAGGGATATGTTTAGCATTTCAACAAGGGAACTAAATATCCCAAAACTGTATTGGAGAATCGAACTGGGTGAAACCTATTCAATCATAAGATCTACAGGAGTGCATAAAGGGCAGGGGTTACTAAACACTCTGAAACACGCACGCACGCACTTACTTACACACACACTTACACGCACACACAACCAATTTCAAATGTACATTTCAGACATTGGTTGGCCTTATCTAATCATTGTGCTTCATCATTAAATGATGTAAAACCTGAATTGTTGAACACAACAAAATGGCTGCCTGCAGTCCCCATAATTATGTCTTTATCAAGTCTCAAGAAGTAAGTATTGATAAAACTATAGTTTTAAATGATTCCTTTGGATGTGATGACTGTACATGACCGTGTTGCCAGTTACTGTACAGAGTAAATTTACGTTTACAATGCAATTTCTGAAAACACCGCAGTTTTGAAACAATATGGCTATATTTCCTGAATGTCTTGTCCCGCCCCTTCTTTGCATGCGTTGCCAATCAGAGTGCAGTTTGCAAAACGGAAATGAGATAGAGCTTTGTGTCGACCAATGAGAGCTGATAAGAAGGGAGACGTCGACTCCCTCCGAGCGCAGTGATACGGCTCTAATAGGAGACAGTAGCCCGCGCGTACTTTCCCTGTGTTCTCAGATTAGTGTAATAGTGACCGTAAATTTCACACAAAGAAAAGGTAAGTCACTTTTATGTTCTATCGTCTACTTGCAGCTTGTACCTTTCACGTAGAATTGCTACTATTCTGTGGTGAAAGTCCAATGTTTAACATGGAATATCGCAGTGCAGGGACATCAGCACAGGACACAACACGCTGTTGTATCATTACGCCGACATTATACGTTTTTCCAAATTTGAAGAATATCGTTTTTTGAAGAAGAAGACCATGTCATTCTTTTGGAATGCAGCAGTTATAGAACGTCCACTACAATATAGGTGTATCATGAGTTTGAATGCAGACAGGCACATCCAGTCTCAAATGCATGAAGGGATCTATTTTTCTCCCATGGAAAATGCCTGGTTGCCAAGGGAAATTTTGCGAGGACTTTTATTAAAAGGAACTCAACGTAATTGTTCTTGTTTAACGGTTTGATTGCAAATTCTTGGTCTCAATACCACAAATAACCTTGTTTATCTAGGTAAGATTACTATTGATCGATTTTTACATTCAAAATAGAACAAAATAATATGTACATTTACAGGATACATTGGAGCTTCTCCTGACAAGTCTGACGTCAAAAGTGACGTTTAGCCATTTCCGAGTCCAAACCAGAAATTCCCTCCACCAGTGAACTACAGCGGTAGAATGACAGTTTAATAGTTTTTTAGACTCGGATCTATTCATACAACAAGGGACACAGCACTTTCCCGTTTTCTCCATATTGTCAGGGTATTTGAGCCTCGGAAAAGCGCTATATAAATATAATTTATTATTATTATTATTATTTCGGCATTTCGAAGACAGCGCCTCAGCCAACGTTGGACCCGGAAACACGTCACGACTTAACAAGCGGATAGCTCTGTCCACTGTAATGATAATAATGACACAAAATTAGTATATGCTAATTCATATTAATCCATATTATCATCACCAACATGATAGAGATAATTGTATTATATGTAGCATCTTGCAAGCATTGATTAGTAGTAAGATCACTAATTAACAGAGGAAGTAGAAATTAATAGGTGTAATTAACAATCAAACTGAGTACTATTACAATAGTATAGTTAATGTCAGTCAACCAATAAATCGCCCAATAGCCTAAAACAACCAATCATCTAATAGTAGCCTAAAGCCCAATTTATACTTCTGCGTCGAATTTACGCGCTACTACGCCGTAGCCTATGCAAGGGCTCTCCCAATTTATAGTTCTGCGTTGGTCGGTGTACTCATAGCGGCATAATAGCGATTTTTTTTGTTATGCTTGTTGTAAAGAAAATGTCTATAATGCATTGAAATGACATTAAACTAAGATAATAAGATGGGTATCATAATTTTTCTAATCTTTATTAATAAGTAATTACAGAAAAAGTAAATGACATTTCTGTCATGGCTTCCGCATTAAGGCCTACGAGAGAGTCGGAATGTGACACTACCAAGCGGACCAATCACAGTTCTTATAGATAACTTTACATTAAATATGTCTATCATCCGCTATCAAATGCCACAGGTAATAATTTATTTCGAAATAAACAGGACAGTGTTTCCTCCAGGATTTTTCACATTAGTGGTGGAGTGTTCAAACTTCGCGTGCGCATTTTTTCCCGCGTGCACGCGCATGAAACGCGCACTGGCGCTCAAAACAAAGACGTCATTTCACCGAAAACCAGAGGGTGGCAACATTTAAAATAAATAAATAAATAGTGGTTAAGCCATTAAAGCCGAACAGCTGATTTTATATAGAAGGTGATCAAATACCAAGATATCCTACAGCTGCAGCAGAACATGCGGAACGCGCATACAGCACTGAACATATAGCCTACATGTGACTGACAGGCTAAGACACACACACACACAGAAAGATCATCAGCTCATCGAATATGAAGTACACGAGAGATAATCAGCTCATCGAATATGAAGTACACAAGAGTAGAGTACACTCCAGATATGGCCGAGGCACACGGGAAGCGGCATATTGGCCGGCCGCTTCCGAGGGGGGTATAGGAGTATTTCTGGACTAGGATCCGTCGCGCAACACCGCCCCCTGGGGTGCCGGAATAACGGTACTGGGCTCGAGGAGCCAGTCAGCCTAGTCTGCCTGGCGCCCTCCTCTGGGACTGCCGGCCACGGGGTCGGGCGGCGGATCCAATGCAATAGGCAGGGGATAATTGGATGCTAAGTTGGGTTAAATTGGCTACCAAATTGGGTGAAAAAGGGATAAAATCTGAAAAACAAATAAAAAAAAAAAAAAAGAGTAGAGTACACAGGGAATCGGGAACGCGCATACAGCACTGAACAACATCCGTGGAATATAAACTTGTGACTGACAGTCACATACACACACACACACACACAATGAAAGATCATCAGCTCATCAATATGAAGTAGGCCTACATGAGAGTACACGCACAAAACGGGCTAACGTTACTCATTAACTGTTTACACAAGTAAAATCACAGTGTGACAGTCAGATGGAGAATTCGGTAAACAACCAACAGCAAGGTAATGCATCAGCTGAGTTAAAGAAAACCAACTCTTACCTTTGATGACAGCGACATGAGCCCTGTTTACCCGTCCGCCGTTCTGTTGGTGATTTTAGAGGCAATAGATTATTTTTGCCCAGAGCATATTGCCCTGTAGTTAGACCACGCGACCACAGCTCCGTTGTCTCGTCCAAATGTTCCCTGAATTTTTGCTGCACGTTTTTCCAGCATGTAAATCTGTTGTCAATAAAAATTCGACTCCCCTTCTTTCCCCCTGCCAATACTGTGTCGTTTGTGACATTTACCAACGTTTATGCTATGAATAGTTCGAAGCTAGCGTGCGAGGCTGCTCGGGAACATTATTTGTTTCACAAAATAGCCTGATTTAGTTGACCATGAATATCAGACTACATTACGAATGTTCATTTAAAATACTCTCCAGTGGTTTTCAACCCTCTCCTCGGGGACCACCAGCCGTTCCACATATTTGATTTGTTCCACCACCAGCACACCTGATTCAACTAATCAAGTACAAACCATAATTGCTTTGCACTTGATTAGTTGAATCAGGTGTGCTGGTGGTGGAACAGATCAAATATGTGGAACGGCTGGTGGTCCCCGAGGAGAGGGTTGAAAACCACTGCGCCTAGTCTATAGTGAGCACTGGTATAAGAACATGAACCAGAGAACAGCAGTAAATGCAATAACCCACAGTCGTCGCTGATGATGTTGCATTTCCCATTAGGATACGGGATTAAAGGGCCGGGCGCCGGGCGAAGAGAGAGAAAGGGATTTCCAGAAATCCAAATGTCCCGCTAAATTCGGACCAATCACAAAACTGTTTTGCAAGCACGTCGCCGACGAGGTTAATTCCAACATTGTAACATATTGTAACTTACTACACCCTAAGTCGGAACGAAATGTAGGTCTGAAAGCGGCCTAAATTAGCTTCAATCTGCTTTTTTTCTGTTCTCCGGTCATAAAGTGGACTGAATCAATTAGTGGCGGAGAAAAATAATTTGTGGCGGCCCGCCACGAATCAATGCATGTAGAGGAAACACTGCAGGATTGTACATCTCGTAAATGTGAATCGCGCTCCTTATGGGAAGGCTGTGCTTGACGCTTCCATTTGGAACGGTGTAGGTACTCATTAGGGATGCACGATATTATCGGCGCCGATATTTATCTGCCCGATATTGGGAAATTAATGTTATTAAATATTTTATCGGTTTTATTAAATTTTAGCCGATATAGAGCCGATAATATGAAGCCGGAAATATTTCCGGTTCCGGTTGTCGCGCTCATGATGCTGCGCCTGCGACGCGAATCTATCGACATTAGTCAAATACATGCTCACATCCAGTCATCCGCTCACTGCTCTCCATCAAAAATGGCACATCCATCAATAATATTACATAATAACAACTGCTCTGATTAGATTGCTTAGATTGTTTAATACATCAACGGGGGTGAAAGCGAGATGAACTCGCGAGTATCATGCTTCCTCCATTGAACGGAAAGTCCTATCTATTCCATTCAAAGTGTTTTAGCCTTCCCCCTTTCCACTGGTAATAAGGAATAGGCAAGAATAGATCTATATAAATAGATCAACATAATGCAGCACTATCATGCACAGATCAGCCTTAAAACATGTAACGTTAGATATATCGATGTATTTCTACGGAAAGGCTGACTGACGCGGGGCTCATACAATCTCCGCGTTTGTTATAGATATGAGTGCTCCGGTGTCTTGCTGGTAGTCAAATATATTTATTTATATATACAGCATATGGATGTTACGTGCCCGTTACCCGCCGCTTTCAGTTCTAGTAGTTTAGATCTCGCAACCAGGGAAACGCCGACATGTGTTAAAGGGAGCAAGACGCGAATCTACCGGCATTTGACTCATGAGTGAACGGAGAAAATGGCTGGACGGCACAGCTTGGGATTCCATTGAAGTTACAGGGAACTATGTGTGAAAGAGGCTTAAATGTTGAAATAACAGTAATACAATGTTCATTGATAAAATGACATAAGGGATGGAAAGGGGAGATGGCAGTTTTAGAAGGGGGATGATGAAGCGCGCTAGACTGAGGAACAGCATAGGACAGCACAGCACATCGCCATAATAGCGATTTTTTTGTTATGCTTTTTGTAAATAAAAGTTCTATGATGCATTGAAATGACATTAAACTAAGATAATACGATGGTTATCATATTTTTTCAGAGTTATCAAAGTTATTACAGAAACAGTAAGTGACATTTTCCGAGAGCGAAATCTGTTGTGGTATTTAAAAATGGCGGTTAGCGATGAAATCTATGAACATGGGATGACGATTTCCATTGACCAATCAACGGTGTGCAGCGTCACACGTCACACGCAGCCTGGCAAAAAAGTACCTTTCGCTCCTGTAGTTCAGCTCGCTTCGGCCCAGCTCGGTTGGCAATGGAGAAAGGATAATAAACCAAGCCGGCACGGCTCGGCTCGAGTTGGCCCGGTAGTGGAAAAGCGCCATAATAAGAGGTATAAATTGATCCATATCAATTTATAACATAATTATAATTGAATATTGGATTGCTGTGGGCAATCCAGTCAGATAATGTCATTTTCACTTTACTCTCTCACCTGAAAAAAATATGTCCAACTATAAAAAAAACAGACAATTCCAATGTCCAATCCACTGTCCATGTACTGTAAATATGCCATTATGGTATTACCATGAAGCCCAATTCTACCAGAATAAGAAAGATTGTATATCTACTTTAAGTAAAATAATAAAGTGCATAGCATAGCTCTTTAGCTGGCAAGTGTGCAAGCAGACTAGCTCATCTCATCACCTCTGAGCTAGCTAGCTTGCTAGTTCTTCTTGCTAGGTATTTTACAATTTTACCAATTTTAACCAACTTTCTCTGTCAGAACACTCAGCAAGTATATTTGCTAACGTTTCAACTTGCTTACTTTCCATCTGCAGACATCTCACCCTGCAAAAACTCTCGCGTCGCGTGCACACACTCATCTCGCACACACTTGCGCAACATCTTGTATTATTCTCCAGTGCGAAGCGAAGTGTGGAGAGATAGGTCTGGCTATGCGAGACTACTGGCGGACTAACGTTACCAACGAGCCCATGGGCTTGCCACTCGCCAGATTCGGGTTGGGTGCGTTTAAAAAAAAAAAACGTGGATATTTTAGCCTGCTTGACAGATGTTTGGTGTCTGTCTGTAATAATTCCTCTTTCTTGGGGAGGCGGGGGGCGGCCGGCCCCCCCAAGGCAATTGTAGGGGAAACACTGCTGTGTGATCATCTAATTATGTGTAGTAATGAGTGTTTAGCATGTTGATGTTCTATCAGCATCTTGTGATGTGCTAATCATGCAGTTAGATGTTCATAGTAATGTTCGTCATTTGAAAGCTTAAGTTCTGCACTTTTGTAATCTGTAAAAAAACTGAAAATGACCTTGCCCTACTTGGGGACTTTTTCACCAGACCCTGTCACGTTCTGAATCAGCACCATGGACGGAGAACTGTTCATGGAGTGTGAAGAGGAGGAGCTGGAGCCATGGCAGCAGGTGTATGACGAGGTGGAGGAGGAAGAGTTGGAGTTTCCGGAGGGTGACACTGATAACGGTGAGCATGCCCTATCTATCGCCGTGATGACAGGCACCTTAACGGCTAACTGTGTACATGGCTGGATGTGTGTTCTATAACCTCCCTGGATGTGTGTTCTATAACATGCCTGGATGTGTGTTAGGGCTGGGCAAACGATAAACATTTCTTTTTCGATAATCACAAGAATTAACGATCAATTATCGATTAATTGATACGCTTTTTTTTCATTAAAACAACGCCTAGGGCAGAAATAACAAGTTTTCCTTGGGGAAAAAACGTTATTCTTGATTTCTATGCCCCTGGTTATGGAACGTCGCGATGGAATAGGATATGCTGGCTCGACTATTTGCGCACGAAATCCTCTACCCTCGACAAAACTGAGCGGCAGAATATCTGTTTAGATTAATTTGCAGATGGCCATCGTTACTTTCTCTTCTCGTTGTGCATCACACCTCCCGCGTATTAGATGAGACGTGATGGAGGGCTGAGAAGGTAGCGAAGGAGCAATCAGGGTCGGATGTACTGTTTGCAGGTGGTATTTCATCGGGGTCGTGTTGTATTTATATGTCACTGCGCAGTGTTTGCAATGAGCGGCGTAACTTGTTGCATCATGCCGTACTGCGTTGCGAAATTCAATGCGAAGGCAAATGCAAAGTTCATTTCTCACACATAACGTGGACAAACTAATTTCCACTCAATTTATTAATGATTATTGAGCAAAATATTTTGTGATCGACCTAGATCCTTATCAATCAATTATCGATCGTCGATCATTGATGCCCACCCCTAATGTGTGTTCTACAGGGTTCCCACGGGACCTTGAAATCCTTGAAAGTTCGTGAATTTGAGAAAAAGAAAATCAAGGCCTTAAAAGTTTTTGAAAATAGACATGGGTCATTGAAAGTACTTGAATTCCCCCCCCCCCTCTCTCTCTTTTTTAACGTAATTGTAGTAGATAAGTCTCTGTATTGCTTTATACAGTCAGTTTACACATATTTCACAATATATTGTTCTGCTGTGCTGTGGTAGAGAAGGCAAGAGACCATCTAATGTTCAAGCCTCGACATTCAAAAGCCTCTCTTTTTAATTGTTGTCTGTGAGCGGATAGTTCCTATTCTATAAATTCTCATCTAGATCTGTCTCAAACTATGCCGTGTTGGGTCCTTGAATTTGAGAGAATTGAGTCTTGAAAGTCCTTGAAAAGTGCTTGAATTTGATATTTCAGAAGGTGTGGGAACCCTGGTTCTATAACCTGCCTGGATGTGTGTTCTATAACCTGCCTGGATGTGTTCTATAACGTGCCTGGATGTGTGTTCTCAGCAGCGCTTCAAGCCTCCTCCTCCTCCTCATCTTCCTCTTCATCTTTCCGTGAGACTCCACTTCCCAGCATGCTCCCTGCTGCTCCACAAGCTGTGCAGTGTTCCCAGGCAACCGTTGTTAACACTAGCGCCTGGCCTGGCAGTGGCCAGAATACGATCGTCTCACAGCTCACCACTATAACACGTGAGTCGGTTTGCGTTGCGTGCGTGCGTGTGTGTGTGCGCGCACAAATCTGCTTTCCGCAGAAACAAATCATTTGTACACGTCAACACCAGAGACGTACACCCAGGAACTTAACTGGCCCTGCCTATGCACTATCCACACTCCTCCCATCCCCAAAAAACGCTATAGAAGTATCAATTCACACACCACCCGCCTCAGAAATAGTTTCTTCCCACGGGCAGTTAGGTTGCTGAACAGCTGAATCACTTGGCACTTTACACCCTGCACTACGCACCTTGTACTGTATTGTTGTTTTGTTTGTATTGTGGACTATGTTTGTTTGTGTGTAATACTACAGAGAGAGACGATGCTGAAGAATTTCATTGTATTAATACATATGACAATAAACATGAACTTGTGTAGTTGAACCAGCACACTCCTCCTTTACCCCCCCTTCCCTTTTGTCTTTCAGCGCCAGTCATGGCGTCGTCCCCTCTACCTCAGACCATCATCCCCACGGTGGCCCCCCCGGCCCACCTATCCGCCGTGCCCTCCTCCCTGGTGCCACGGGCCCTCGCCCAGGGCCAGCAGCTGATCCTGACTCAGACGCCCGGCGGCCTGGGCACCATCCTCCTACCCCCCGGCGGGTCCAACACCCAGCCCTTCTTCTTAACAACCCAGGTAAGGTCCTTTTTTTCTGGTCCATTAACTTCCATTGAGGACCAAGCCACGGGTTCAAGTAGAAGATGATTCTCTTGCTGGGAGATGAGGTGTTACCTCTCTGCTGTGTGTCACAGATGTGCTGAAGTCAGAGTAGTGTGTAAGAAGAGTGGCGCTAATGAGCTTCCCGGTTAAACTTCCCAGGTGATTTGTTACTGGACTAACACCTGGTCGTCTGGCAACATGCTCTGCTGCTATAATGTAAAGGAACTATTTCAAGTTGGCCTATAGAAAATGGATGCCGCCATTGGCTCTGCTGTTAACACTAGGGCAGCCGTGAGGTGTCATTTGTTCTCAGTGAGTACAAAAAAAATTCTACCTTTGCACTCGATAAAATTTCAGGACCCTCCTTTCATGACTTTTCCTAGATATGTGCGTTCTAGTATAGTGCGAGTTATAGTATAAAGCGATTTTGCAGTATTTCTGTTAGGGATGTCCCGATCCGATACTGAGATCGGATATCGACCCGATATTGGTCCTGAATGCTGGATCGGAGATCGGACCAGAAAAAAAAAAGGCTCCGATCCGCGTGCCCGATCCGCGTCTGTGTTACGTCTGTGTTTACGACAGTTTGGGCTTTACGACATGTGCCGTATTACGTTTTGTGTTACACTCGTGTTTGATTAAATGGAGTTGCCAGCTCCGACTACAAGCTCTGAGTTCGACTCCGTTATTGAACATAACATTGGCGAGATGCGAGAGAAACTCCCCCCAGACAGCAAAATTGCAAAAGCAATAACGGAGAAATTGGTTCGGTTTATTGTGCTCGACGACCAACCACTTTCGGTGGTAGAGAATGTGGGGTTTCGGAGTTTAATTGAACACCTAGAGCCGCGTTATACTTTGCCCAGTCGGCATTATATAACCGAAAATGCCATCCCGAAAATGCACAATGAAGTGTGTGAGTTCCTCGCCAAAGTATTGGAGAATGTCGATGCTATTAGCTTCACAACGGACATTTGGAGCTCAGACGTGTGTCCAATGTCGTTGTTGAGTCTCACAGCACACTGGATAGACTCTGATTTTACTTTCAAGAAAGCGGTGCTGCATGCCCGTGAGTTCCGTGGCTCACACACTGGGGATTCCATTAAGGCAGCCATGGAGGAGATGCTGCTCGAATGGAAAATTAACAAAAGCAAAGTCCATGTCGTTTTAAGAGAGGTGGTCACTGAGTACTGCAGAGTACTATTTTTGTTGCTTTAATAAAGGCTGGCAGTCTTTAATTTAACTGTTGTTGGTGTGGACTATATACTGGGGAGGTATTTGAATGAATGAATGAATGAATGAATGGTCTTTATTGTCATTGCTACAGTACAGGTACCAAACAACGAAATTTAGGAGGGGTGGCTCCCCTGGTGTTAGGAAAAAAAAAAAAATTAAAAAAAAAAAATATTCAGGGGTCAAAAAATTTATACAAATATCGGATCGGTATCGGTATCGCCGATACCCGAAGCCCAGGTATCGGTATCGGTATCGGTAGTGAAAAAGTGGGATCGGGACATCCCTAATTTCTGTGTGTTTCTGTGTATTTGCCTTGGTATTCGGCTGCCATCTTTTTCTCCAAGGCTGCAATTATCTTTTATATCAGCAGAGGTAGCAAGGGGACACACACTGTGCTCAATCTTCAGGCTTCAGTGCTGAATTAGATACAGTGGATAAGACTGATATTTGTAACATAATGTGTTTATATATAGGCTATATATAGCAATAGGGATACATAAGATATGTATATGTACAGACAGTTATGAAAATGATAAACTGTACAGTATGTCTCCCAATCCCTTCAGATTTGTTGGAGCTGAGTTGTTTTTTTTCACAGCGGGTTTACCCAAGTTCCATGCAATAGTGATAAGATATTATGATATGTGTAGCAGTTATGAATGATACACTGCACAGTATGTGTGTGTGTGCATGCATAGCTACCGCAGCAAAGTACCGTAATTGCAGTAGCCTACGTTTGATTATGCCTGTACTCATCAACGAATATTATAACGAACGGATATTTATAATATTGTATTATATTTGTATATAATGTTGTTGTATAATGTTTTTTCTGAGTGGGGCAGTCCCACTCATAGTTTTCATTTTATTGGACTGATACAGTGAAGACAGACAGGAAAGTAAGGAGAAGAAGGGCCGACATATGTGTGCACGACCACGGTGCTAGACCACTGGACCACCTCAGGCCACCAGTATATTGATAATTGATAATAAGATATTGATAATGTATTTCGCTGCCGCAGAAAGTCGATCAAAATCGTGTGAAATGACGTGCGTTGTGCATTGAATGACACTATTTACAGCGCTGTCAATTTTCAAATAATGCGGCTATAGGCTATATATGAATTCACAGAAACACAGAAATTACATCAAATAAAATGATGTCGGCGATTCCCTGGTTGCGCGATCTATAGAACCTGAGCGGGACGGGCGTGTGCGACTGCAATGTACCATATATCTGATACCATATCATACCGTTTTATATTTGAAAATATTATGATAAATACATGTGGTACATGAGGTGTGATATGGCATATGGATAAATACATGAGGTATGATATGGCAGAGGTGTGGTGTGTATCAGTCTCGCGCGCCTGTCTCGTTCCAGCGAGTCAACTTTATTCCAAATATAGCTGTGGGCTATGCGCGATGTGTTTATATCACAAAATGTACATTTGATAAGTATTTGTATATATATGTCAGATGGATATTTGTACTACTTTTCCAAATGCCGGTAGGCCCTAGATTCCTCTGTTGCTCCCTTTCATTTATCAGTTTATCTTTGACCAACAGATTATTTATTAATCATCACAAATAGAAACACGCAGAGCATGTATTTGACAAATAAACGTGTAGGCTAAGAACTAGTTTCTAAAGTGAGTTACAATCACTTGATGTAATGGTTGATGCATGGGGGAGGGTCATGTTATTCTCGATGATCGCTTCTTGATCGTTTCCGATCAACAAACAAAGGATGCCAATTTATCCAGCAAGCCCTTCAAACCATCCCCCCACACCTCCCACCAGAAAGGTTGTACTCAGTTGTACTCAACTCTCTCAACTCTCGCAGCAGTAGTAATGAAATTAATTGCAGTAGGCTACATTTGATTATGTAATCATCAACGAATATTATGTAACGAACGGATTATTATTTTTATATAACGAACGGATATTTTTTTTTTCTGAGCAGTCCCACTCATAATTTTTCATTTTATTGGACAGATCTAGTGAAGACAGACAGGAAAGTAAGGCCACCAGTATATAATGTATTGATAATGTATTTCGCTGCCGCAGAAAGTCGATCAGTCGTGTGAAATGACGTGCGTTGTGCATTGAATGACACTATTTACAGCGCTGTCAATTTTCAAATAATGCAATAGGATATATATATGAATTTGTGTGTGTGTTGTGGTGACCACCACGTAAATAGACTACACACCACCCAGGCAGGAGAGAGAAAGAGTTTAGGGGCAGAGGGGAGCCAAGCGGGTTTCAAAGCTTACAAGCTTACAGCAGTCGCCAGGGCTGACAGGCTGATGTTACGTCCGGCGGGAAGTTCACGACAAATAAACACGACAGGCTTGTGCATCTCTGTGAAGCTCATAACACAATATTGCAATATTTATTTATTTACTATTATTTTTTAAATTATAATAATCAACCATCATTCGTTAGTAGCCTAATGAAAACTCCTGCAGTCCCGATCAATCTCCTCTCCACTTTACCGTGCAGGTACGCGCTCCAGTGAGATCATTCAAGTTTCAAGTTTATTTGTCATTATACCAAATACAATTATATAATGTAATCAAAATAAAAAGAATGAACATATTCAGCCATTCCATATAATCACATATAACAACCCCTGTGAGCAGTTGCAGGGGCTGACAGGCTGACGTTACCGGCGAATTTCAAGACAAATAAACAGACTTTATCACTGTGAAGCTCATAATTATGATAACACAATATTGCAATATTTATTAGTAAAGCTTAGTAAAGCTCCCGCAGTCACAATCAATCACCTCTCCATATATATCATTTAATTTGTTCCATAGTTCGTTTTCAGCTGACTCAAGCTTCATATCAGATTGCGCTAATAATTTCCCCGCTTCTCTGTTTCTCTGCGCATAGGAACTTTATGCATTTTTAGAGGTAGCCTAGTGATCTTGTCATTTTCTCTTCTTGTGTGGCATCGCCATCCAGCGATCTTTGTTCGTCAGTACACACTCCCCCATTGTGAAGAGTGGTTGTGTGATTCGACACCTCGTTGCGCTAAAAGTAGGTGAAAAAAACGTCGCGCTCGCAGTGTTAAGGACTGCTCTTATAGAACACTTATTGAACACTCTTATAGAACACTCTAGCTTAAGGAAGTGAAAAATCATCTAGTCCCCTACACGACTAATTGTCTATTTTCTTATCGTGTACTCGCGGGGAGAGAGAGGGTTAAAAAATATATATACCGTATTGACCCGAATATAAGACAGGGTTTTTTCCCTGGAAATACGTCTGAAATACGTCTGAAAAAGCATTGTCTTATATTCGCGCCCTACAGTTTAACACGTCAATATTCATTCAGAACAACGTATGCCGCCAAAGGACTGTTCCCCACGAGAGCCACCGTGTTTCTCCCACTCCCTCTCACACACACCCCAGTGACAGGTGCCTGGAGAGATGGAGACACACTCACACACACACCCGCGGAGACACACTCGGACCAGCTCGAAGACTTCTAAAGTTGGACAAGTTTACCTGTTCTTATCAGTCGTATTTTTCAGGTTTTCTGCCCGAAATGACATGCCCACAGTGAATATAGAATATCTCCACAATCACAAGGGCCTTCATAATGATCTTGGTATCAAATGAAAGCTAACACCTGTGGGGTGACTGTAGAAGTGGGTTAGGGTTAGGTTCAAAGAATCAAAATATATGTTACTGTGGGTTAGGGTTGGGGTCAGAATCAAAATATATGTTACTGTGTCAGAGTAAATAGAGCTAGAACATTGTGAAAAATCTCAAATTCACTCTCTGCCTAAAAAAAAAAACAGCTTTTAGAGTGAATATCAGCTTGGAAACCTGACTGAATAAGCCCAAATCATCTAGGAGTCAGTACTCCAGGGTCTGATGAGTACTTGTTCCAAATTAGATGCTAGTAATGTGAACCAGTGCAACTTTGTACCTGTTTTAGTACAGGTATGTTTAGGCGGACAACCAAATTGTGCCATTTGGAGACATTTTGTCACCAGCAGTCTATCAGACTTTCTCATGTATCAAGACTGTAAAATGTATTATATTTAATTGACCTATCACTATAGGTATAAATTGCACCCAAATCCAACTGTTTAGATTCTGTTTCCACCAAGCAGGGCCCTGCTGCGCGCTTGTCTATGCGCGCGTGTGGCGCACCCGCCTTTTTTTCACACCAGGTGAAATTACGCAGTCAGATTTCTCCCGAAACCATTGGTCAGAATGTCATGATTGACCCCTCATTTGAATCGTCAGAGCCAATAGAATCCAGCAGAGGCGGATTTTTTTTTTTAGACCATGGTGATCATTGAAGCAGAGGCATCAAACAACTGTCGAGCAGCCAAGAAATATGATATTACAGAGTGTAATGTTAGAAGATCGGCTTAAGAACGGTAACAGTCAGAGGAAAGCGTATCGCGGTCCACAAAGCGGTGATTCCAGGTGATTGACAGGAGGATGTGTGAATACGTGACTGAAAAAGTTAACGATTGTATGCCCATACCCCGAGATGATAAAAAATAACCTACATTGTTTTATTCAATGTGAATACAAATAAAATTATTTTCTTTATGAAAAGATTTGGTCTTCAAAAAAACTCACTTTCCAAAAATGAGTTGAAAAAGTGGGGTCGTCTTATAATCAGGGTCGTCTTATATTCGGGTCATTACGGTACATAAAAATAAATAAATAGCAAGCTATACGTAGGTGACTGGTGCCATCTTGGCTTCAGTCACTTCACTAACTATCATTCATAACAACATTTAAAAAACAAATAGAAAGATAGAGCTACAAGAGGCAATTAAGGGTGCAAGGGTTAACCCCAAATTTGCCTAGATTTTTGCCAGAAATTTGCCAAAAATGTCTAGGTTATGGCACTGTCTCAAAGCACACTAACTTTGAGATTGATTCATCTAGGTGATGGCACTGTCTCAAAGCACACTAACTTTGAGATTGATTAAACTAAGAATGACTGACAGATGTATTTGCGTATGTCATCATTTATGGTACATATTCATTTGCATGAAGCTGTGTATTTTCAGAAGTATGAACTTTGGACTTGTGGCTCATGAGAAGAAGATTTTTAAGTGTTATTTTTTAATATTTAAGAATGGCTGCAAATGCAGAATATTGAGTGGCATGTGGCAGCCATGTTTTTCATCCGATCATGTTAGAATTTGGTACACATCTGTCACCTAAAGGTTGGAGAGGCCGGCTAGCAATCGAAAGGTGGCTGGTTTGATCCCCGCCTCAGGTCACTGCATGTGACCTGGTGACTGGAGGTTTGCATATCTAAGGTGCCTATTGCTGCTGTTGTGCCCTTGAGCAATGCACTTAACCCCTAAATGCTCCAGGAGTGCTGACTATGGCTGACTCTGTGCCTAGAGCAAAAAAGCCATTTCGTTGTACTCTGTACAATGACATCTATCTATCTACTACTGTTTTCAGGCTCACCAAGTTTCACATTAATTTGCATAAATATGGCCGACATTGCCTCGTTTGCATGTTCCATTCATTATGATGCTGATTAATTTGGATGTAGCATGGTAATTTTTTTACGTGGGGACCTTTCGTTCTCAAACTTATTAGAGTCGATTAGACTTACGGTATAGTTGAAGAAGATTTTTTTGTGTTTTTGACAATTCTAAATAGAATCTAAAATATATCATCTTTTCTTTGGCATCATGGTAGTAGAGGAGGTGGATCTGCCAGTGTTGATGTGGTGTTGCCAGGACAAACGCATCAAAAGTTATAGCCTCTCAAAGTTAAATCCCCCCAAAAATTCTACGTGTTGCTATCGCGTCCTCTTATGGAATGTGGCGTCAAAGTTGTTGTGAGGGTGTGGACTGGGGTCCTCTACATACCTCAGTGTTTCCTCTACATGCATTTCATCGTGGCGGACCGCCACGATGGAATTTCCTCCGCCACCATTCAGATTTCTCAACCCAAAAAAAAAAAAAATTTAGGCCGCTTTTCAGACCTTCACAGCGCTAGACACACCCACAAGCGCTGAAACTGGACCAGTCCGTGTGTGTCGCGAGTATTGAACTTGAGGCTGCGTTCGTAAATTCGCTCTGAGAGCCCCGGAGCGCACACTGGGTTCAACGTCATAAAGGGACCAAGTCATTTGATTGGACAAGAGGCATTCCGTGAGTGCTGATCAGATTTCCAGAGCGTATTTACGAACGCGCCCTGGCTGTCACCCGAACACCGCGAGCTAGCGTAGTGTAGTGTAGTATAGGATGCGTAGTGTAGTGTAGTGTAGGATGGAGAGAGAAAGGAGAAGCCTCTCTATGTGTTACCTATGTCCAGTGTACTAGAACCACTCTAACAGGAGTGTTTGTCCGTGAATAACACCGGCTATGCCCGGGGTAGAAACACAAGACTATAGCTGGATAAGGTCTACAGGTCTACACGGTCATTTTAAGCCGTCGACCAGCCCTCTACGACCACGGGAAGTCATGTTAAAAGTGAAGATACTTCTGTTAAACTAAGCTAAGCTAAACATCGCTAATCGCTAACTCCCTCCTGGGCTTAAAGTGACAAGTAATAACGTTGTGAAAAAAAACGTCAGATCAGTGTTTTTGTTTTTATTGACAACGGAATTACATGCTGGAAAAACATGCAGACACAGACAATAAGAGACACACGGGAGAAGTACAGGAAAACATTTTATTTTTTTGGGCCATCCTCGAGTTTTGGCTGAAATTACGTCGTTGTTTTGAGCGCGCGTGCGCGTTTCATGCGCGTGCACGCGAAAAAATCGCGAGCGCGCGCGCGGTCAGCACTACCCGCCACCATTGTAAAAATTCCTGGAGGAAACACTGATACCTGCCAAAAAGAAAAAAAATGAAAGAATATTTGTGGGAGTCATGGCCGTTTTTCATGAAAACGGAACAGGGCTGAATAACTAACATTTACAATACGGCTGTAGCGACTAGATAGAGTCCAGTAGTAAAAAAAAGTCGCTGAGAGACCCGAGCAGGGTCTGTGTTGATGTTATGACGCGCCCAAAACAATTCACTTGAGGAAAAAAGATACGTTTAAAGCATTTATTGAAATGGAACAATCAAACTAGTGAACGTACATAATTAATCCATATAAAGTAAGAAAATAACAAACAATATATTTAACGAAAATTCGGTCAAGAAAAAATATGACGACCCTGTCTCCCCTCTCTCTCCACTAATGCCCTACAGGTGAACAGGTGTTTTAGTTAACCTCGGGCTATCCCCGCCCATAATCATGTGACTTCCGGAAGGAAGAACATAACGTCATCAAAACAATAAACAAACAAGCAAATAAACTCACAAATCGTATTCATGGCTCCTACAACGGCTATGCCCACTGCGTGTGCTTTCGTCCTAAGGAACAGATCTCTCCCTCACTCCTCCAGCGCTGCGTGTGTGTGTGTGTGTGTGTGTGTGTGTGTGTGAGTGAGCCTCCCTCTCTTGCTCTCACAGCTGAGGAGAAAAAAAATGTTCTACCAGATCAAAGTAGCGCCACACAAAGCTTAGCATAGTAGGATGTACTGGAGTGCATGTTCACACCCCTACTCCCCTGGCTACGGCTATTCATGTTTTATGGTTAATATTTAGTTTGACCCTCTCTGAGTTTTAAAAGCAGTATTCCCTTTTCTTGTGTTGGTGTCCACAGTTGTATTGAGTCACTGTTGGCCATGTTCCACCCCTAGTCTCTGGCAGGGTTTCATGTTCTATTCTCTGGCAGGGTTTCCCGCTTCAGAATGTGAGGCTTGGCCAGAACACAGTCAACCCCATGGGCTTTGTGCTCCAGGGTCAGACGCTTCGACCTATCACACTGCTCTCTGGTAATGCTTTGGTTTTAACATTTTGTATTATTAAAAAGTTGTAAAAAAAAGGTTTCCTGTGCTACCATAACTGTACATAGCGTACAGCTATCCTCTCCCGTATATACCTCTAACTATAACTCTAACGTACTTGCTACATACTGTACCTATCACTATCATGTTTTATATCACTATTTGCACTTCTGGTTAGATGCTAAACTGCATTTCGTTGTCTGGTACTTGTACTCTGGAATGACAATAAAGTTGAATCTAATCTAATCTAATCTAATCTGTGGCAGGGCCAGGGGGCCAGTTCTTCCGGCCGGCCCAGTTGGCGCCCCAGGTCAGACCCGCCCAGGTCAGACCCCCCCCCGCCAGCACTGCCTTCAACACCATCCAGATCCCTGCCACCCTCACCATCCGCACTAGCCGGCCTGGCAGCAGTGGTGCCACCCTCACCGCCACCAGCACGGGCACCCGGCCCACACCCGCCCCCTCCGCCACCGTGCTCACTCCCACCGGTGAGTTTTGATAGTAATACTACTTGCTCTAAAACTACAGCTACTACTATTACTAGTGACAATAATGTATGATGGTATTTCTTTACACTCGAGTGCTGATTTATATGGAGGATAACCCTGAAATACAATACACGCATCAAAATACAATACATGTGTAACAATAAATCCAATGCCAGAATTAAAACATTACAGCCGTATTGTATTTCGGGATGTGTACATTCTATTTCTGGATGTGTACATTGCATTTCGTTGTCAGGTTTTGACACGATAACCACGTGATGGTGCATTGCATTCTGTGTGGAGTTTCAGTTCTGCCATTATGTAAATTCTAGTCATGTTATAGGCTGGTTTCACGGCTGGGGGAGTGGCTGTAACATTTCTGCAATGTAGCCGTTAGAATGGTCGTAAGGTTAACAACATGGACCCATTCGGGATTGTATGACAAGACATCCATGGCCTCCTACTTCAGGTGGAGCAAAACAGTGTCTGTTGGATAGAATGGGGCAAATCTCTGCTGCTGCTGAATTTACTCAATCAACGGTAACTGTCTTGGAGACCATTCAGCAGCACCGACCGGGCCGTCCGAAAAATGACGTCCCGGTCAGTGAAATTGAGCGCTACCTCGAGTTGGGCACGTCAGTGACAGATGTTGCCAGTATACTCAAGGTTTCACAAAGGACGATCAAAAGAAGAATGAAGGAAAACAATATGAGGTCAGTCAGACTTCCCAGACTTGCTGTCTCCTCTGCTGTAGGCTACTAGCTACACAACAGTCATCCATTCACTGTCAGAGTAACATTCACACATTGATCTGAATTCTGAATACTCAAACTAAAACCAACCCTTGAGATGAGCATGCTCATTCGCATGATGAAATCACAATGCCGCTTTCGATCACAGTACACAGCATTAATTTGGTCTAAATCTCATGCTACGAATGGATACACAAACATCACAGTATACAGAGAGAGAAATAATTATTTGATCCCCTGCAGATTTTGGACGTTTGCCCACTGCCAAAGAAATTATTGGTCTATGGTCTATAATTGTAATGGTAGGGACAGTGTGAGACAGAATACCGTGTTTCCTCCAGGAGTTTTCATATTAGTGGCGGGGTGTTTATTATTCGCGCGCATAGCGCAAAAACGAGAGGGTGGCCACATTAAAAAGAAAAAAAAAATCACGCAGGTGATTTTATATAGAAGGTGATCAAATACCAAGATATCCTACAGTAGCAGCAGAACATGCGGAACGCGGATACAGTACATAGGTTACCGTATAAAAACAGTACAGGCCAAAAGTTTGGACACACCTTCTCATTCAATGTGTTTCCTTTATTTTCATGACTATTTACATTGTAGATTCTCACTGAAGGCATCAAAACTATGAATGAACACATGTGGAATGATGTACTTAACAAAAAAGTGTGAAATAACTCTAAATATGTCTTATATTTTCGATTCCTCAAAGTAGCCACCCTTTGCTTTTTTGTTGTTAATAAAATATATATTTTTTGTTGTTAATAAAATATATAATAATAATATTAATATATATATATAATAACATATTATTATTAACACATATTATATTTAATATATTATTATATATTTTATTAACAACAAAAAAGCAAAGGGTGGCTACTTTGAGGAATCTAAAATATAAGACATATTTAGAGTTATTTCACACTTTATTGTTAAATACATAATTCCTATGTGTTCATTCATAGTTTTGATGCCTTCAGTGAGAATCTACAATGTACCAAATAGTCATGAAAATAAAGGAAACGCATTGAATGAGAAGGTGTGTCCAAACTTTTGGCCTGTACTGTACATGTGACTGACAGATACACACAGAAAGATCATCAGCTCATCGAATATGAAGTACACGAGAGATAATCAGCTCATCGAATATGAAGTACACAAGAGTACACATGGAACCGGACTACATTACGAATATTCATTTAAAATACTCGTATACTGAGCACTGGTATAATAAGAACATGAACCAGAGAACAGCAGTAAATGCAATAACCCACAGTCGTCGCTGATGTTGCATTTTCGATTAGGATACGGGATTAAAGGGACAGGCGAAGAAAGAGAGAGGAGATGGATTTCCTGAAATCCAAATGTCCCGCGAAATTTGGACCAATCACAAAACTGTTTTGCAAGCGCGTCGCTTCGCGCGTGTGGGAGCGATTGCCTAAGTGTAACTTACTGCTTCCTAAATCGGAACGAAATGTAGGTCTGAAAGCGGCCTAAATCTAGCTTCAATCTGTTTTTTTTCTCCATAATACCTCGCTGCCTTTCTCGTTGCCCGAGAATCAATGAATCAATTAGTGGCGGAGAAAATTCATTCTTGGCGGCCCGCCACGAATCAATGCATATAGAGGAAACACTGGAATATCAACAAAAAAATCCTGAAAAACACATTATATAAAAGTTATAAATTGATTTGCATTTGTTCGAGGGAAATATGTATTTGATGCAAATCAATTTATAACTTTTATATTGTGTGTTTTTCAGGATTTTTTTGTTGATATTCTGTCTCTCATTGTTAAAATAAACCTACCATTAAAATGATAATTTCTTTGTCAGTGGGCAGACTTACAAAATCGGCAGCCGATTAAATAATTATTTCCCTCACTGTACATACATTCATACACTGTAATATAAGCATATGTCATAGATATTACAATATATATTTTTTCCACAATAGGGTATCGGATTTCTATTCTGATATGGCAGATGAGCACCTGGACACCATTATGTCTGATATCCACAAAAAGTTTCCCAACTGTGGGTACAAGATGATGCAAGGACATCTTCAAGAGAGAGGCATCAAGGTTTCGAGTATGTAGACTGATTCAGAGTTTGGCAAACCTACAGCTATCTTGGCACCAAAGGTTTTTTATCACATAAATACATTTGCAGTCAAAAAAGTTGAAGTGATGTTTACATCCAATATACAATAATTGAAAAAGGTCTATGGTGAAAATGAGTCAGTATTCCACAGCAGGATCCGTATATCATGCTTGAACACTTGTGAACCCTGTTGGAATTGTCTAATTTCCACACATTTTAAACATTTGAATGTATAGTATGACATATATGCAAGTATAAAATATAAGTCCAATTGTCTGATGATTGATGACACGACTTTCAAGCGTGACTGTATAGGATGTATGTTAGGGCAGAACAGTATACAAAGCTCCAAATCCCTCAAAACAAGGTTGTGGTATATTTTGTAACCATAATGTCCTTTTTCATTGTATTAATGATCACTGTTATTGGATATTATGATCATAGGTGTCCGAGTCCAACTATCAATGAGACGCATTGACCCAGAAGGAATATTGGAGCGTACCAGAGGTGGGCGTAAGTCACACGTGCAATTCACAAGCAAGTCTCAAGTCTTAACCTTCAAGTCTCAACCAAGTCCCAAGTTACTGTCGTGAGAAGTCGAGTCAAGTCACTGCTATAAGCCAAGCAAGTCAAGTTGAGTAACTGCTATATGTCAAGCAAGTCAAGTCAAGTCACTGCTATAAGCCAAGCAAGTCAAGTCAAGTCACTGCTATAAGCCAAGCAAGTCAAGTCAAGTCACTGCTATAAGCCAAGCAAGTCAAGTGAGTCATTGCTCAGGTCAACAAAGTCAAGTCATGATATTCTGATGACCTACACAAGCCTCCACATTTAAATCAGTTAAAAGACAGTGGTTATGAAAAGTAGAGTTTTATTTTTCAACATTAATGTGGCCCCATTGTATCAAACAGACACTCTTTTATTCTTTTTCATAATACTTTATTTTTATAGTCACAAAGAAATGCAACAAAATATAGTGGAACAAACAATTGGTCATCCATGCATTCATTCATACATACAAATGTTATAGTGATGATAATACACATGTCCGGTCAAACAGTCATGACTCAGTAAACATCACCTACGGTCTCAAACACAATACATTTTTCCTAAGATTTCCAAAATGTCTGGGCCTATTGCTTCAGTGAAATGGTCATTCCCTCCATACTTTGAATATTTGTCACAATCTCCATCCAGTCAGTTTTTCTTGGAGGTTTGGGCTATAACCTAGACACCGTGTTTTGCTCCACCTGAAGTAGGAGGCCATGGATGTCTTGTCATACAATCGCGAATGGGTCCATGTTGTTAACCTTACGACCATTCTAACGGCTAAATTGCAGAAATGTTACAGCCACTCCCCCAGCCGTGAAACCAGCCTATAACATGACTAGAATTTACATAATGGCAGAACTGAAACTCCACACTCCACAGAATGCAATGCACCATCACGTGGTTATCGTGCCAAAACCTGACAACGAAATGCAATGTACACATCCAGAAATGGAGTGTACACATCTCAAAATAGAATGTACACATCTCAAAATCAATTGTACACATCCCGATATACAATACGTCTGTATTGTTTTAATTTTGCCACAAATATTCTGTATGTATTGTTGCACGTATTGTATTTCGATGTGTGTATTGTCTATCATTGTGGCACGAATCATCCTCCATAACGGATTACACTGCATCCCTTTTTTGTTCATCATATCAGGCGTTCTATGTGATTTGCTCAATGTGACGGATAACAGTCAGTTAGTTTTCTGTGTGATTTTTCCCGTTCTTAAACATAGCTCTTAACTACTAAAACAACACAAGTGGATAAAAATGTCAAGTATGGATTTTTTCTTTTGACTAATGTGTGTAAACCAGTGCTGCCTGCAGTGATGACATTCCTGTGACTGTATGTTGTAGTGAACCTCCTGCCATCGAAGGCCATGAATCAAGCCCCTCCGGTCAGAGGCCAATCACAGGCCCTGCAGGTTGTGGCAAGTGAACACCAGGCCAATAGACTCTCGCCTGCCGCCACCGTGGCTACACCCCCGACCCGAGGCACCATGGCCACACCCCCGACCCAGGACAACACCATAGGTACTCAGACATCTGTCAAGTCATAGTGAATGAACTGAGAAGTTCAGTGTAGTGTACTGAACAAAATGTAGTGCATGTGATGTTTTGTTTCAAGTCCCCATGATTTTTAGCAAAAGGATAGATTAAAAATGCTTCTACAATATATGCTTCTGCTGTCACTGAAGGGGAGGTCCGTACCTTTGACAATTAAGGGATAAATGGAGAATGTGTTGTACTAGTGTGTGGTGAAACTTACTGGCAAGAAATGAGACAACGAAGCGTTGTTCGGCTGTACATTCTAAAAGTTTTAACAAAATAATGACTCAGGTTAAGAAATTCAGTAGAGATTCTCAGCTTTTATTTGATGGTATTTGTGTACAGATGAGTTTGACCATTCAGAGATGACACCACGTTGTTACGCTTGCCTGGCTCTTGACAAGGTAACAAAAAGGGAGACCACACATGGTTAACAATAATAGGAGATTTATTGTAGAAAATAATGTTGAATTGAAATAATGAATAAAGAAAATGGTAACGACAACCAAAAACGGCTGCTGGTCGACAAGGAAGAGAGAGAGTCCATCAATCTAACCCACTCTTAAAGTGATCCAGGGACAATCAGCATCATCACCCACACCTGAGCCCATCTGGAACACAGAGAGAAGGTAGACCAGACAACAGGTGTAATAGCGCCCACTATAGGTTCTGGTGTGGATCGTCACAATGTGTATGCATGTTTCAGAGTACCCAAAGTAATGGGACAGATTTATCACTTGTCCAAATGAAGCACTCATGTTTAATATATTTTTGACAATCCTTTGCATGCAATAACGGCCAGAAGTCTGCAACCCATTGACCCCACCCAGACACTGGCTGTATTCTCTGGTGATGCTCTGCCAGGCCTGTGCTGCAGCCATCTTCAAATGTTTGTTTTGAGGTCTTTTTGCGTCTTATCAGGAAATGAAATGCATGTTCAATTCGATTTAAATCTGAAGTTTGACTTGGTCTGTCAAAACCTTTCTACTTTTTGTCCTTGAAAAACTACTATGGCAGTATGTTTTGGGTCAATGTTTTACTGTGTGATGTGGTGCCGTCCAATGAATTGTCAAACAGACAAGATGTTTCTGCACACTTAGAATATATTCTGCTGCTGCTGTCAGCAATAACATCACAAGACATGTTAGCCAGATCCAGTGGCACCTGTACAACACATGGCCAGACCCAACACCCCTTCCACCATGTGTCACAGGTGAGATGGTATGCTGCAAAGCTTGGACTGACCCTTTTTCTTTGAACTTCCCTCTTGCTCTGGTACATCATTTTGAGTTTGCAATTGCTGAGCTCACCAGTGCTTTTATTTATTATTCTATTGATGCACCCAGATTGATCTGGCGTTTAGCAATAGACCCAATAGAATTATGAAGACCTTCAACATGCTTACTGGACTGTCAGACCATAACTTGATCCTGGTAGCCAGGAAGCTAAGCAAAGCACGATTTAGACCCCTCGCAGCCATTGAATCAAATGGAATCCCCAAAAAGGAGCAGGACAACTTTAAAACTGTGGTCCAAAATCTCAACTGGAATGAGCTACTGGCAGGAGTAAGTGTAGAGGAGGATAGTCAGGCATTTTTGAATAAAATGAAAAACGTGATAAATAAGTTCACTTGTTTGATTAAACACAGGACCAAAAAGAACAGCCTTCCCTGGATGAACACAAACATCCTGCAGCTGATGAGAGAGCGAGACACTGCATTAAAAGCAGCCCTCAAAACAAAACTACAACATGCCAAGCACCATTATGCCATGGTGAGGAACAAGGTTGTAAGGGAGATTAAAAAAGCCAAAGCTGACTTCTTTATTACAACTATTAATGAGGCCAGGGGTAATGGTAAAATGATCTGGAGACAGCTTAAGAAGCTGACAGGTACACAGCAGGGCAATAGGAAAGCACTTGAAATCAATATCGGAGGAAACCTCACAACAAACCCACTTGAAATAGCAGAGGCCTTCAACCACTACTTCTTTGAATCTGTAGCTAACATTGCACAGGGCTTTGCAGATCACCAGGAAAATATATGCCCACTCCCAGCCATCACACTGGAACCAGCCTTTTCCATTAAGAACGTCTCTGAGTCAGAAGTTAGGGAGATAATCAGATCCCTCAGACCATCTAAGGCCAAGGATGTGTTTGGGATGGACACAGCCATGCTCAAGGAGCTTAGCCTTAGTAGCCCCATCACTAGTAATATTAACCTCTCTATATCACAGAAACAGTTACCAAGTGCTTGGAAATCTGCTATCGTCACTCCCATTTTTAAGGCTGGTGATCCACGCATAATCTCCAACTACAGGCCAATTAGCATCACCCCGACAGAGTCGAAGGTGGCAGAGAAATGGGTAGCCAAGCAGATCATCTCCCACCTCAACAGTAGTTCTTTCCCCTTACATCCCATGCAGTTTGGCTTTAGGGCCAAACACTCTACTGAGACCGCAAACTGTCTCTTTATAGAAAAAATAAAATCTCTCATGGATAAGGGTGGTGTCGTAGGTGCTGTGTTCCTCAACCTTAGAAAAGCATTTGACACTGTCGATCACAAAGTCCTCCTCTCCAAGCTAGCCACTTTTAACTTCTCTGAGGGTGCTTTGAAATGGATGAAAACGTATCTCTCTGGCCGCTCTCAATCAGTCTGTGTAAACGGTCGCCTATCTGAGCCACTGAATCTATCTACCGGTGTTCCGCAAGGATCCATACTGGGGCCAGTCTTATTCAGCATGTTTATTAACGATCTGCCATCAGTGTGTCCTGAGGTTGATACACTAATGTATGCTGACGACACTGTACTATTTGTACATGGTCAGACCAAGACGGAGGTAGCTGCTGTACTTACCAAATCTGTGGCTCAGGTGACTACATGGTTGAACCACTGTCGTCTCCAACTTAATGTTTCCAAGACGGTCAGCATGTTTTTTACCAAAACAAACCGTTCTGCTGAAGAAGCATATGTCATTATCTCAGAGGAACAACTACATGTTGTGAACGAGTTCAAATATCTTGGGGTGCTGTTAGATTCCAACCTCACTTTTAAGGCACATATCAAAAAGGTCTGTAAAATTGTCAAGTTCAATCTGTCCAACTTCCGCTTTATAAGGGACTACATGTCAACAGAGGCAGCTACCATGTATGTCCACGCAATGATCTTCACACACATCAACTACTGCATAACAAGCTGGTCACAAGCAAATCCCACAACCTGCAAAGCACTCGAGTCACTATACAATCAAAACACTAGACAAGAAGCCAAGACACTTTCACCACTGCACAATACTGAAGAAACACAACATTCTAAGCTGGGACAATCTGAAAACCTACACAAACCTCTGCCTTGTCTATAAAACTATCCACAATTTAGCCCCACCACCACTTAACACCTTCATCTCACGACCAGGAAGTACAGCACACACCACAAGGGGTGTCACCAGAGGGGACTGCACCATCCCATTTAGGAGGAGTGCCTTTAGTCAGTCTGCCTGGTCAGTTAGAGGGGCACGTGAATGGAACCTGATTCCAGGGCACCTTAAAGAATTAGGCACCTTTAAATCATTTAGAAAGCACCTAAAACAGTGGATGATCAACACACACACCTGCCAACATTGAAATGTCCTGTCCTATACCTGTATGTCATGTGTACCGCCTGTCTGTGTACCGCCTAACATGTCTTACCTGTACAGTCTGTGTGCTTGTTTTTAGTCTGCTTATCGTGCGTATATGTTGCTTGCTTTTAGTCTGCTTACCGAATATGTACCCTCCTTTTAACCGCCTATGATTAATGTATGCTCTTTTAACCCCCTATGTTATGCCCTTAAGCTAAATGCTTGTCCTGTCTACTTTTTTGTGCCTAGGTCTACCTATATTTTTAAATCCTTTTAAATGTACTTTTTTCCTCCAGGGAGCCGTATACAACATCATGGCATAGGGACTGCGGATGAAAACTAGCTTTCGGGCTAACTCTGGCGTATTTACAATTTATTTTTGTTTTATTAATATGCACTGTCCCTTGAATAAATAAATGAAAAAGAAAAAAGAAAAAAAAATGTTACAAACCTTTGATTTTGCCACACCTAAGGTTTTGGCAATATTTCTGAATATTTTAATTTATTTATTTATTTTTAAGCCTAATAATGGCTTTTATTGACACCTCTTTGGTCCTCATGTTGTCAGACACAAATAGCAAACTCAAAAGACAAAGGCTAGAATCAATACTAGACATTGACAGCTCTCTTATGCCTGCACAAATGATAATAATAATAATTTATGTCACATTAAAAATTAGACTTATATAGCGCTTTTCTAGACACTCAAAGACGCTTTGATGATGTGATGGAACACACCTGACTTTAGTCCAATTTATACTTCTGCGTCGAATTTACGTGCGGCTACACCGTAGCCTACGCAACGGCTCTCCCAATTTATACTTCTGCGTCGGTTGGTCGGTGTACTCATAGCGGCATTATAGCGATCCTACGGCGTAGGCTACGCCGTCGATTTTACACAAATAGTCGATTTTACAAGTATAAATTGGGCTTTACCTGACACAGCTGTCAAGCCAATTGGCCTATTACTTTTGGGACTATGCATGGGACTATGCATGCAATTGGCCCTTAATTTTGGGACTATGCATAAAAGTGTTGTAATTTCTGAACGGTGAAACTAATATCTACACAAATACCATCAAATACAAATGCATAGTAATTGTTTGATTTAAAATCCAAATGTATGGACTGTAGAGCAGAAAGAAGAAAGAGAAATTCTTCACTGTCCCATACTTGTGCAGAGCACTTTATACCCATTCATTCTTAAAGATTACTTGGATTCCTCCATGAGCTTGATGCAACTGTCGAACCCCGTCATCACACAAAATATAAGGTTGTTCTACTGCAATGTTTACAAACATCTTACAGCTTCAACATGTGTAAAACTCCCATGTTGATGTCACAGACTGTTTGTAATGGCGTCCAGTCTATTCTGTCTATTAAGTAGAGAGTGGTAATGGACCCAGGAGTTGAACATAGGACTATCCACCACTAATGGTGAACTCATGTTGTCTGTTCTAGTCCCGTCCGCTCCTGACCCCAGAGCCTGCCCCCGATGTGGAGCCCACTTCAAGATGCCAGAAGCTCTCCAGGGACATATGTGTGTAAGAACCTTCATCCTATCTGCTACATGGGTCAATGTTTTATGTTAAAGGATGTAGATTCCAGTGTCTGAGGTTTGTTTCACTGTATATAGTGACTGCTGTGTCTGCTGTTCTTGCTGTTATCCCTCTCAGACATCACTGAAATGTTGTGAAACTACGCAAACTGAGTGGCGAAGGAGAAGCAATACAGAAAACACCACCATACAGACCAGACCTGGGTCAAATACAATAATTATGTCAAATACTGCAGTTGCGCTGCATTTAGGGCATGTTCAGACTGAAATATTAGTTTGAGCACGGTTTGTTTTCATTTGAATGGTCTTAATAAAGACAAACGAAATAAAACAAACCGAACTCAGTCCACCTGAGAACGTCTTGGCGTTTTTTGCCAAGCGAGCCTCACAATTGGATTTTATCCTGCTAGTGGACTTGGTTTGTTTCCTTGTAATAAAGGAACAGATGCTTTACCCAGCAACAGCGTTCCACTCCGACTGACTCACGGACTCAATACCCTGTGTCATGTTTTGTATGCAATTTTGAAGTAGTTGCTAAACTTCCTGTTCTGAAACATAACAGTTTTTTTGTTTTGTTTTGTTATTGTCGCAACTGTAGTCTAGATACTCCAAGCCCATGGAAGGGAAAGACCCACTGGACATTCCGTAATGTTTTGGAACTTTATCATTCTACATGTCTGAACAATCAAACCTATTTTAAACAAAATAGAACTGAACTGAACAACTTCAGTCTGAATACAGCTTCAGTTTTCCTGATAAGATGGAACCAATGGTTTGTTCCCAAAACAGTGCAAACAGCCAGATCAAAGTCTTTGTTAAGCTCTGTGTCTGTCTATGTGGATATCTAGAGATGATTATTAGCTTTCAGAGACGAACCTCACGGTTAATCACGGTTGGGGGCGGCTATGGCGCAGGAGGTAGAGCCGCCGTCTAATGATCGCAAGGTTGGCAGATCGGCGGTTCGAGCCCCGGCTAGCCACGTGTCGAAGTGTCCTTGGGCAAGACACTGAACCCCAAATTGCTCCCAGTGATGGTATGGTATGCATGGTAACTTGCCGCCATTGGTGTGTGAATGAGAGGCAGCTGTATAGCGCTTTGGATAAAGGCGCTATATAAGTGCAGTCCATTTACCATTTGACCATTTAATCAGCTGATGTCATTCTAGTGTATACACGGTGGTCCGTCAACGCCGGTCTGGTAACCGCTGTGTCGACTGCGCCACCTCGTGTAACGTCGACTGTAACAATGCCGGTTTTTGATGCCGATGTTCAATGACTCCCGCTCTCAGTTCTGCTGTCCAGACATCGTCAACTCCAGAGGGTCTTCGGGCGTTGCGGCCCCCTGGAGCCTGACGTCTCAGACCCTCGCCCCGCTGCCGGAGCCTCCCAAGGTGGTGATGACAGTGAACGACTTCTACTACGGGACCTACGAGGGGGACCGCCGGACCCACGCCGGACACCTGCCTCACAGTGAGAGCGTCGCCTTCAAGTGCCTCACCTGTCACAAGAAGCTCAAGGACAACATCAGGTGAGATGGTGATGATGATATGAGTCGCCTTAGGCTTTAGCCCAAGGGATTAGTCTGGTCCCTGGGGCTAAAGCCTAGGTATTAGTCTGGTCCCTTGGGCTAAAGTCTTGGTATTAGTCTGGTCCCTGGGGCTAAAGCCTAGGTATTAGTCTGGTCCCTTGGGCTAAAGTCTTGGTATTAGTCTGGTCCCTGGGGCTAAAGCCTAGGTATTAGTCTGGTCCCTGGGGCTAAAGCCTAGGTATTAGTCTGGTCCCTGGGGCTAAAGCCTAGGTATTAGTCTGGTCCCTTGGGCTAAAGCCTAGGTATTAGTCTGGTCCCTGGGGCTAAAGCCTAGGCTTTAAGTTTGTGGAGCTAATGCAAGTCTGGGGTTTCCTGAACCCCCTCTTCTGCTTCACCCTGGTCTAAACCAACTGGTATATCCAAGAGGCACAAGGACTGTATTAGCCTGCTGTGCTTGACCAGGTGCTCCACTACATCTTGTGGTTGCTTTGATTGACCTTTGATTGGTGGTTTTCTTGTTGCATATATCCTTTGAGCCCGGTACACACATACGGATTTTCAAAAAAAATTAAAAATAATTTTTTATCTGAGACAGACCCCACACATGAAGATAAAAAATCTTGGATTGAACAGTCTTGATCGTATTGTGTGTGGTGTGCGCCGATATTCCCATTTCAGCACCCCACATACATAAAGATTATCGTTACAGCAGTCTAGAGTCTCGTTCCCCAAGCCAGAAATCTCGCAATGTGTGACAGGGCAAATAAAGTCCCGAAGAACGAAAAGAAGAAGTCAGCTCGCTTCTTGATTCATCAGAGCAATTGCGCGTCATCTCCCTGTCATCAGAATGATCACGCCCCTTTTTGGGTGATAGAAGTGGAGAAGTTTGACTGGCGGTCAATGGGAATTTCTGGTCTTTGCTACTTTAATCCGATAAAATAAGAAAACCGTAGTGCTTTTTAAATATTAGGAGCCCAAATCCGATGGCCAGTTAGGCAAACTATTTTATAGTGTCATTGCCGATCAATGATTTACGTCGTTATATAGAGAAAATTAATTAAATAGGGGTTGATTCATCAGAGCAGTCATACGTCATCTCCCTGTCATCAGGGATTTCTAGTTCTTCATTTGATTTGCCGTGTAAATCCCCAGACTGCCCAAATCCGATGGCCAGTCAGGCAAACAATTATATAGTGTCGTTGCCGATCAATGATCGACGTCGTTATATGGAGAACATTTATGAAATAGGCAATGAATGTGTGTCGTTTCAGTCTGCCTCCATCCATGTGGATGAACCACCTGACCCAAAGGCCTGAGGTGTTGTAGGGGGGTATTTAGTATAACAGGTGAATGGGTTTATTGTGAGTTTACTTTGATTGTTTGTTTATTGCCTTGATCACCGTATTGAGAAGTCATATGGTTATGGGGGGTGATATTGCAAGGTAATTTAAGCACCTGCGCACCTTGCATGGCGGTAGTGGAGAGAGAGGGGAGCGATGTATTTTTGTTGACCGCATTATACACATATTCTATACGCATTGTTTGTTATTTTTCTGATTTTGATCGCTTATGGATTAATTTTGTACGTCGCCAAGTTTGATTGTTCTATTCAATAAATGCTCTAAAACGTACTTGTCATCTCATCGGATTGTTTGTCGCGTCATACAATTACCAGCCCAGACCCTGCTTGCGTCTCTCAGCGACTTTTTACATTTGGCTCTATCTATCTATCTCGCTACAGGTGTCATATAACCCTAACCCATATCCTGTCATATAAGGTACCTTATTAAATCTTCAGGTAATGTATTTCTGACATCCATCACTTTCGTTGTCGTTAAGATACTTTATTTTTCTGTTTTGGTAGTCTGTCCAATGTGACACTTTCCCTCCTCCACTGGCCCTAGTTTTGGATCTAGCTTGCTGTTCATTATTTTCATGATAAATTGTAGCTAGCTAGCTATAACATCTTCATATACACCATACAGGCTAAATACTGATTAACAGTAGGCTACTTTGGCAATCCATTGAACAGATTTATTTATTATCCTATCTTAAGAAAACTAATGTAACACTCTCGTCTGGGAATTTACACGGCAAATCAAATGAAGAACTACAAATGCCTGATGACAGGGAGATGACGTATGACTGCTCTGATGAATCCACCCCTATTTCATTAATTTTCTCTATATAACGACGTCGATCATTGATCGGCAACGACACTATATAATAGTTTGCCTAACTGGCTATCGGATTTGGGCTCCTAATATCTAAAAAGCACTACGGTTTTCTTATTTTATCGGATTAAAGTAGCAAAGACCAGAAATATAAATTGACCGCCAGTCAAACTTCTACACTTCTATCACCCAAAAAGGGGCGTGGACATGACGGGTTGCCAAAGTACCCGGATGCGTTGCTCTGATGAATTGGCTACATTCCATCCACGTCACAATCGGACTCGTGAGCAGGGTTGCCAGATGGGATTGACATTTTCCACCCTAACCACAGTCTAAAACCGCTAATTCCACCAAAAAAAACAGAGCCTATCTGGCAACCCTTGTCGGGAGTTGTCGGGAGTCGGGAGTTGCCCCCACACATAAGGATTTTTGGTCATAAATATTGAACACGTTTAACATTTACGATTGTCGGCCCGACCATTTTCCGAGCAGATTGTCGGGAGAAATTGACTCTTAACACACCATACACCACAGGATAATATTGTAGGATAATCTTTAGAGCCATCCGATAATCGGGCGTTTGCTGTCTTTGGTCGTAAGGGGGGAAATCGGCCCGAAATCGGCCAGATTATCTTTGTGTGTACCTGGCTTTAGTTTAGATGCAGACTTCAGTCAGCTCGTTTTGTCCATCAACGCCCATTAATTCCTCAACAGTAAAACAGACTCCAAACAGACAAACAAAGGATATAATGCGACAATGTTGCTTCTGACTAATTTGTCTGTATTACGTTTTCGATAAGTAATTTATAAACCCACTTTTGAGCATTTATTTTATTGAAAGAAGTTCAATCTAACGGGCAAGTTTGGAAACTAAATTGTTCACATTTTACAATACAGATGTATTACTATAAAGTATTATTAGCATTAGTTGAATTTGAGTGTACATTGGGCTTTTCGGAATTAGGAATGCAATTCTTACAGTAATTGAGAACATCTAAATATACACTCAGTGCATGTCAGTGAAGTGTCTGGGGTGGGGTACCACATTGAGTACTGCTGCTAGACAAGGATAATATGGAAATATAGACCATCACTTTAAGCCTAGGCAGTGAACCTACATTACAGTATACTACCAATGTATGTATATACCAACTAAGTGTGTGTCTGTGTGTGTCTGTGTGTGTGTGTGTGTGTGTGTGTGTGTGTGTGTGTGTGTGTGTGTGTGTGCATGCGCGTCAGGATGATGAACCACATGAGGCACCACACAGAGCTGGACGAGCGGAGGGGAAAACTGCTGAACAGCACATCGACCACCTGCAAGGAATGCTTCCGTCAGTTCTCCACGCTGTTCCAGCTGCAGTGCCACATGGAGAACGTCCACGGACCCGTCGACTCCTCCAGTACGCATTCATACAACCTCTCCGATTACATCCCCCAGACATGGTGCTCTTCTCCTTAGACATAGCAATGTTATGCTAATTTGGGATTAGACCCGATAAACTATGAAGAGCATGTACAATTTATAAACGGTAACTGTAACCAGGGAGTAGCTAAAGGACTGTAGAATTTTAGGAAGGGCTGGTTATCTAACTAACTCTGAGCTAAATCGGCAGTGTAGGAGGATAGAGGCAGGGGGCGCCAGCAACCCTTTAGACTAGCATATCACAGTTATATATATATAATATATTATAATACAAGCTATAACTCAGTTAATCACACGATAAGACAATACTTAAACCCAATACTAGATTTGCTGTTAAACTAAACAATACAGACAACTAAACACACAGCAATGTATCAAATATAAACAAACACATTTATTTATACAACTTATATATACATCCCAATATACTCCCTCCCCGCCGGCCACACACACACTCACTCACTCACTCACACACAGTACCTGGCCTGAAAAGGCTTAGAGTCCCGGACTGAAAATGAGCGCGTTGAGGCCTGGTCGGGGCCCGCATGCGACTCGAGGAAGGCAGCAGACAAGGGGGGGGAGTGACGTTGCAATTCGAAGGGAAAGGGGCTTCTTCGTAGCAAACGACGAGGTGTGAATGGTTCAGGTCCGGTGGTCCACGGTCAGCTCCGGTGGTGTTAGCGGTCGGTCGCAATCCACCTCGGAGGCGACGGCTTTGTTTGGCTTTGGTCTCGCTATGCGCCAACGTTAGCAGCCGGCGGCTAGCAAGGCTGGCTAACGGTGACACAGCTAAACTGGGCTAGCGCTGTTAACTCACTAAAACTCCGAACTCTTCTTCACGTCGTCTGTCAGCTTGAAGGCCTCGAAGATCCTCTTGAAGAAGATGAAGTTGGGGTCGAAGATCTCTGGTTCCTCTGTGATGTACTCTATCTCCACCTCGGGCTCCTTCTCCTTCTCCTTCCCACTCTCGTCACTCTAACGCACAGACCACTTCCGTCGCTATAGACACCAACCGGACATACATCAAGTCACGTACGCCAATCAAAACCACGCCCACTAATCTGGCGCTTGCACAATACTGAACAAATCTAAGACAGAACTTATACAATTACAATTAACAATACATACACCTTCATGAAAACGTACATGAATAGTATGGAAAATAATTAAGGAAATAACAGGGGCAAAATAGGGCTGATTTGGGGAAACTAACTGGCTCTAAATTGTGGGCCTTCATAACAGTAACATATCGTATTAGTATTTCTAAGGCTACTAGGAAGTTGCCCAGTTGCGTTTGATGTCCTATTGCGAAGCCTACCTTTTTTAAAGGTGTCCTGAGTCAGATTTCACACGCAAAATAGTCTGTTAATTTGATTCATTCTACTATTTCAGTGATGAATCTTGTTCGTTCTACTTTTAAATTGGCTTTGTTCAAGAAGTTGTCCATAATGTCCCAGTTTCTAATCAAATGAATGTATTTGATGAATACTGGATGTGCGACTTGTCTGTGCAGCGAAGTGTAAGATCTGCGAGTGGACGTTTGACAGCGAGCCCGTGTTCCTGCACCACATGAAGAGCACCCACAAACCTGGGGAGATGCCCTACGTCTGCCAGGTGGGTGGGGAACTTTGGCCGTCAGTAACACCGTCGAAACGAACGCCCCTGCTCATTGTTGAGACATGACTCTTTAACTGGGCCACTTATTCATGAAGGGCCCAGCACTGGTTTGACATTATAGCACATACTATGTAACTAGTCATTTTGAGTCCGGCTTCGGCCCCATAAGCATTATAGGTTTGTCTGCATTCAATCTATAAATGAAAATATGTATAACTATGGTCAGTTTATTTTTATTAGTATTATTATTATTATAGTATAAATGTTAATTTGGGGCGGTGGTAGCCGAGGGCTGGAATCATATTTAAGGTGCCTACCACTGCCGTTGTGCCCTTGAACAAGACACTTAACCCCCAATTGCTCCAGGGGCGTTCAGTATGACTGAACCTGTGTCTAGAGCAAAACATACATTTGGTTGACAAAGGTTGAATCTAATCTAATCGAATCTAATAACAAAGATGTTAGACACTTCTCCTTCCACCTCAACCTCTTACACATCTGACGTTTCTTTCCCTCTCACCACGTTAATCCGTCCCATCCCTTGTTTTATAGGTGTGCGAGTACCGCTCCTCGTTCTACATTGATGTCTACAGCCACTTTCGGACCTGGCACGAGGACACCCGGCACCTGCTCTGTGTCTACTGTCTGAAGGTGTTCAAGCTAGCCAGCAACTACCAGCAACACTATCTACGTCACCAGGTAAACAACACTATCTACGTCACCAGGTAAACAACACTATCTACGTCACCAGGTAAACAACACTATCTACATCACCAGGTAAACACTATCTACATCACCAGGTAAACACTATCTACGTCACCAGGTAAACACTATCTACATCACCAGGTAAATAACACTATCTACGTCACCAGGTAAACAACACTATCTACGTCACCAGGGGGGTATTCCACGTACGTTGATTAGTATATCGGCGATTAAAATAAAAGCCGCGTTCAGGCAACTCGTGATTGGGATTCAAGCCTCAAGTGATTCCTCGAACGAGGATCAGCCTTGTGTCATCAGTGTTCACAGAACACCGGTTTAGAAATCCTCGATATGGGCGCGTGCACGCAGACGCCGAACTGTCGAAGAGCCGAACTGTCGAAATGAAGATACTACCCTGCCCAGCGGTCCTACTTATTGATCTTTATGAAGACGAAAAATAAGATGTAAAATAGTGCAAGGCAAGGGAAATGGTTTGGCAAGAAATTGCTGACCGATTAAATGCGTAGGTCATACTAGCCCCAGTTATTGTTATATGTTCATATTTTAATAAATGAATATTTACTACTGTGGTGATATCAGCAGCAGGCTACATACAGTCATATCGTCACGATGGCATAGTGGTATTGACCGCTGCCATGGTATTCATTCGTCATTTTAAGACGGTGGTTCAAATCCCTCTTCTGACACACTTTTTACTGCATTTCGTTGTCTGAATCTAATCTAAAATCTCATCTAAAAAAGTATGTAGGCTATAAAATGATGGTGTAGGCTAATTTACAAGAAGTGACACGATTACAATGGTGTTTGAAGCCTTTCTGAGTAGTAAATGATGTTCTTCTAACTGGACCCTGGATTTGGCATCGATTATTTTTTCTTATGATTACTGTTGGATAGATGATTCACTTAGACAGATATATATATATTGTAAATCGATTTGCATGGAGGCTTCGGTTAAATGTAACAAAAATAAACATTAAATTAAATCAAGTATCGAACCGGCAACCTTCGGACCTCTAGCTGGCTGCCTTAACCCCTGCGCCAAACTCACCACTGTGATGACAGCAATGCAAGTTAATATTTTTATTGAATTTCACAGAGACATGTACACAACAGGACATAACAACAACAACTAGTATCCGTGGGGGAGGTTATTGTCCCATGTAAGAGTAGAAAACTAGTTTTGCACTTCGTTATGCAGTACATTGTCCATAAACAATAACAGATAATGTTCTTTCTCTTTTCTTTTAAAAAAACAAACAAACTAACAAACAAAAAACAAAAACACAAACAAAACAAAAGAAAGACAAAAAAAAAAGGGGCATGGGGGGGGAGGCCATGTCACATATCAGAAATAAACAGAAAAGAAAATGACACAACAAATACGGCAATGCAAGTTGATAGACATACCTTTTTAATTTATCTATCTATCACACTTTCAAAATATCAAGTTATCTATCACACAATCAAACTATTTATCTATCTATCTATCAATCACACTTTCAAAAGATCAAATCATCTATCTATCACACAGTCAAACTATCTATCTATCTATCTATCTCGTAAAAAGTGGGAACTAATATTTCCTAAAAGACATTTGGGATGTAGTTTTTGCCTGTGAGACATTTTTGATGCACGTATTACCTAAACCAGACTGTAAACCTGCTCGCTACCAGGTTTGCTCTGAAGGATTGGTTGCATAGCAACCACAGGGTATCTGCGGTGTCTTGAAAAGTATTAAAAGTTGATAAATACATTTTGGGAAAATCAAGACCCTTAATAAGTATTAAAAAGTCTTATCACGATTTTATGAGGTCTTGAATTTTGTAGGTATTTTTCTGAATTAGACTCTGTCCAAAGAGTTTGAGTCCTAAAAACTTTTAGTAAAAGTTTGTGAATTTATTAGTTTTATTAAAAAACAAAGATGAACCGGAAATTCTGTTGTATGATAGTGGGTCTAGTCTATTGCAAACTAAAACTGTTAAGTTAAAGGTGTCACTGATGTAAACGGTTACAGCTAGAAGTGGCGGTGAGGTCTGGAAAAATATTGACAAGGTCTTTAAAAAGTCTTAGAAAGGTATTGAAATGAACCTCAAAATTCCTGTATATACCCTGAACCAAGCAGCACATTTTTTGAGCCACATTGATGGAACCGAACGCAAGCTGAAATTAGCTCCCGGATCTGATTTAAACCTGGATGAGATTTAATCACGGTACGTGGAATAGGCCCCAGGTAAACAACACTATCTCCGTCACCAGTAAATAACACTTTCTACGTCACCATGTAAACAGCAGACCCAGCACCACAGAAAAAAAGACGGTTTGCATGCATTCTAAAATGCTAGGATTCGCTGACTTCATTTTAGTGATGGCATGGCCCTTCCTCAGTGAGCAGGTTCATTGTTTGAGACAACGCGTACCTGCGCACCGCAAAACTGCATCACCCCTCATTCCCCCAAGGTCTTCACTGTTGCAACCATTCTCGTATTCTATTGCAATTCAACTAGGATTAGAATTTCCAGAAACTAAATTGAAATGTGCCGATTATTCTCTAGAATCGTTCAGTTCTATTTCGAATTGGCTGCTTGGAATGGATTTTGCGGTTTGCTTTATTTTACAGCCCAGTATTGATTGACTGCCGGTATTAAGCTGGCAGTCAATCAATCAACATCATGTAGTTACCACCACATGATGTCTCAGTAAATAGTTAGTGAACACAAGCTGTAAACAAGGCTGTAAATAAACTGTTCTCCAACTTGCCCCAGTCATGGCAGCCCTTTGGCTCAACCCTCCCTGCTTGTGTCTTTCAGAACAGTAAGGCGCACCACTGCAACAAGTGTCGCCTCCAGTTCGTCTTCATCAAGGACAAGCAGGAGCACAAGACCCTGCATCACCGGAGCTACCGCAAGCCCCGGCAGCTGGAGGGCCTGGCGCCCGGGACCAAAGTGAGTACGCGCTGCCCGCTCTTCCTCCCATAGCTTTTGTTGCCACGTTTGAGGGAAACGGGCCCCATCCTGAAATTACCCCCCCAGGCCCATTCTCCCTAGATACCTGGTTCAGTCAGGACGCTCATGTCAGTTTAACAGATGAATGTGTGAAAATGGTAATAGATTTAAAGGCTTGGTGTCATTTGGACGGCTCCACTCTCCTCAGCTCCCTGGAGTATTATTATTATATTATATTATAGTATGAGTATTATTCTGTCTGAATAAACAGTCAGTCGGGGTGTTAAATGATGAGTTCAGATTTCTTTAAACCAAGTCTCAAACTCAGAGGTTTGTGATTTTTACTTGGTTTTGAGAAACTTCCAGGCACCAGCGATACCCTCACATGGGCAACTATGAACAAAGTCTCCAAAAGCGCTCAAACACTGCAAAGTTGTCAGCATGGTGAGGTTGTCAGTATGGTGAGGTTGTCAGTATGGTGAGGTTGTCAGCATGGTGAGGTTGTCAGTAAAAAACTCCAAACTTCTCCTTTGAACATCACCTCAGGGCCTCAAGCCTTTGGATAAGTGTGGAATCCATAATTGCGTTAAAGAGCTTGATTCTGATTAAGAGAGTTCAGGAGACTTTGGTGTTGTTGGATGGCTCTGCTCTTTATAGCGCCCCATGTGACGTTTAACAACACCAAATACAGTATAAAGCAGTTAGCCTGTAACTTGCCAAACCCCAACCACAGAACCGTCCAACACCAATGCAATTATGTGTCAGGAAAACCCCTCCCGCTGTCCCCCTGCAGCTTCTTCAGTGCAGGGACAAATGACTTTGCATCCTGGATTAGATTTGCACATTCAGTATTTTTTCAATGTTGTGTTTCCACAGTCAGGACCGTGAATTTACATGTATTGGTGTCCTGAACAATACTGTACATATTACATATTAACTCATTGACTGCCAAAGACGCCAATTGGCGTCTTATAGAATAGTAACGTTGACTGCCAAAGACGCCAATTGGCGTCTTATAGAATTTTTTTTTTTTTCCGCGGGGATCGCGTTATTGACATGTTCTACACCTAGCGATTGAATTTCAGACTTGGGTGTAATGTATTTCGGTCCCAGATGGGGGCAGTAGTTCGATAAAAGCCTGGAGAAGGAAGTGGCTTGCTGTGGGTTGTAGCAATGGCGAAACGGATCAGGGTATGTGCCAAACACGGCGCGGAGCATTGCGGGGCGGAGCATCGCGGAGCAGCGCGGCCATCGCCCGACTCTTCAAACAATTCAGAGTCGGATGATACAGAAAAAGTGCAGATTTTTTTTTTTTTTTTAAAGTTCTGCAGAAAAACCTCGTTTTCTCTGTTTATTGGTCAAAATCAGGTGTTTTTGCTGAAACCACCCTATGTTCTACGGCCGATTTCTAAACACTCAAAGAGGCTAGAAACAAACTTTCTTTTTCTGATGAAAGAAGAGAGTCTAAAGTTTTGGTAGATATGTTCAATGTTTATGTAGTCCAAAAAGTCAATATTTGGTGGGTCTTCAAAGTTCAGCGAAAATGCCCCAAAAGTCTGGCAGTGTGGAGCTCTCCGCTCTGAACATGGCTGGCAGTCAAAGAGTTAATGATGTGACAGGTCAGGTGGTCAAGAATCCTTCTGGCCCTGTTCATTATTACTCCCAGTCTGGGCCACAAGGGGGCGTCACTAACAGAGAAATATTATTTTTAAATAGACTCAGGCAAGCTGGACTGAACAACACTGGCTCAAAGAGCTGTCAATAGAAACAAAAGTGTTTTTTTCAAATATGTTATTCATCTAAATGGCAGAAAAAGAAAGAAAGACGCACACTCTTGGTCAAATGCAGTTATTTTATTCAGCCAGTGTTTTGGTCGCAAGCTGCCGTCAGGGTTCCTTCATTTATGTAAATGTCCCCCTACTGTGTTGGTATCAGAGGTTGAAGTTACAATCCATATATACAGTATACTGAAATAAAACAATCCATATATACAGTATACTGAAATAAAACAATCCATATATACAGTATACTGAAATAAAACAATCCATATATACACTATACTGAAATAAAACAATCCATATATACACTATACTGAAATAAAACAATCCACTATACTGAAATAAAACAATCCATATATACACTATACTGAAATAAAACAATCACAAGATTAAAGTAGAGATTCTCAGCTTCAGTGTTTTTTTTTTTTTTTCTATTTGCTTTCACAATTTACAAAAATTACAACCCTTTTTATACTTTTTCTAAAATTGGCTCGACAGGAGTTTCTGGTTAGTATGTTCCGTCACATTGTGCAGGCATAAGAGAGCTGTCAAGTATTGATTATAAACGTTGCATTTGCCTTTGGAGTCTGTTATTGGTGTCTTGTCAACATGAGGACCAAAGAGACATGAATGAAAGTCAAGGAAGAGATTATGAGCCTGAAATATGAGAAAACGAGGACTTACCATCCACAGAATATGTCACCAGCCAAACTACAGAGGCTTCATTGCAAGGTGCAAACCACTAGTTATCCTCAGAAAAGGATGGTCAGGTTACAGTTTGCTAAAACGTTCCTAAAAAGCCTGCAGAGGTCTGGTAAACTGTCTTATAGACGGAGAAGACTATCATGTACTAGAGTGATTGCAAGAGGGAAGTTTGAAACATCGTGGAGGGGGTGCTATGGTTCTGGCATGTGTAGCTTCCACAAGAACTGGCTTACTTGTCTTAATCGATTATGTTACTGTTGATAGCAGCAGAGGAATGTATGGTATGGAAGTGTACAGAAAAATCTTGTCTGCTCAAGTACAAGCAAATGGCTCCAAATTCAATGGATGGCGCTTCATCATGCAGTCTCACCCCAAACATACTGACATAGCAACTAGGGACTTTTCAGGGCCAAAGATCTCAAAACAAACAACTGAAGATGGCTGCAGTACAGGCCTGGCAGAGCATCACCAGAGAATAAATACACCCAGCGTCTGGTGGGGTAAATGGGTTGCAGACTTCAGGCAATTATTGCATGCAATGGATTGTTGATTTAAATGCTAAACATTTATTTTTCAGTACTTTATTTGGACCTTATGATTTTTTACTTTTGGGCTTCTGAAATAGAGGGAGTATGTTTAAAAAAGAAAATACTCTAGACCGAATTAAAGCTGAGAAGACCCCATAGTAATTGTTTAATTTCAAAATGTTGGAGTACAGAGCTACTTATGGAGGGCACTGTAAATGTAGATACATATCCATCGACTCTTGAAGAATATTACTTGAAGCTGCTCATGAACTTAATGCAACTGTCCTACCCTAAATGACCATAACCCAGTAGAAGGCTGTTTCCCACCAGTGTTTACACACAGAAATAAACAGTAAACAAACACTGTTCAGCTTTACGTTTCAATCTCCCACGTTGCTGTTCCAGACTGTCACAGTTGTGTCTGACATTGAGAGTGGTAGCATTTCTCCAACACCATCTATCTGTTTAACGTGGCAGGGTTGATGGTTTGTTGTTGTTCAAATTAAAGATTGTTGCTTGACATGGGGATAAACACACATCTCTCTGCCTTAACTTTACAAAGATTCATGAAATGTTTCCTGGACAGAACAAAAACCAAAAACTATGTTAATCATATCCGTCTGAATGGTTGTGTGTTGATATAAGAAGTCTTATATACAGTGCTGCTTGAAAGTATGTGAACCCCTTGTGCAATTATAGATTTTTTTGGTTTTTACCATGAAATCTATTTATCAGAGTTCCACCCGAACTCTTTCCTAAAGATCTCTCCTTCAACTGATTCATTTGGTACCCAATTATTTAGACACCGGATTCTACTTACCTGCTTAAGCAATGCAACTTGGGATTCACTTATTTTTGCACCTTCTTTATAATTTAGTTTTTCTACTACACACATGATTCCCTCTAAACCAACATATGGAATTGGTCAATAAAACACCAAACATTAAAAAATCTCTAATTGCACAAGGGGTTCACATACTTTCAGGCAGCACTGTATGGTGCATGGGGACAAAATATTGATATTCAATGTAAACATTTTACCATAGGGATTGACACCCATGCAGATGTTGCTAGTGGGCTGTCAGTATAAGTATTGCTGTTTATCTATTCAATAAATGTTTCTGTTAAGGAGCAAATTATGCCCAGTCTCCCTAGGATGAAAACACTTATTCCCACAGATGTCCCTGGTTGCGCATGCGTAGCCTTAATGAACTGAATATGATATCATCCTGTCTGTGTGTCAGGTGACCACCAGAACTGAATATCATATCATCCTGTCTGTGTCAGGTGACCATCAGGACGTATGCCCAGAACAAGGCCCAGGTACCCGGCAGGACCCTCCCCGCGCCCCCCCAGAGACCGACCCCTGACCCTCACACGTTCATGGTCCCCGTCGTACGCACTAGCGTCCTGAGGGAACTGAAATTAGCCATTGAGCAGAAACTGCACCCGAAACCACCTCTACAGTCTGCCAAGCCCGTTGTGAAGAAGAAGTCTGTCACGAGGATGATGGAACTGCTGACCAAGTTCCAGGAAGAGAGGTAAGGTGATGTTGAGGACTGGAGAGTGAGATGGTAGGTAAGATGGTGAGGACCGGAGAGTGAGATGGTGAGGACTAGAGAGTGAGATGGTGAGGACTAGAGAGTGATCATAGGTAAGATGGTGAGGACTGGAGAGTGATCATAGGTAAGATGGTGAGGACTGGAGTCTGATAGTAGGTTTACATATATTACGGCATGTGGTAGGACATTAGCCTATAGAATATAAAAATAAAACACTGAAGAATAGATGATGGGTCAAACATAAGACATACAGTGGGGGAAATAAGTATTGAACATTTTATTTTGTCCAGTAAATGTATTTCCAATAAGCCTATTCAAGTGAAATTTGCACCAGATGTTGGTATTAACTCAAACAATCCAGACAAAAAACTAAACATTAAAGTCCATATGTAAATAAAGTTATGTGTAATAAAGTGGAATGAAACAGGAAAAAAGTATTGTACACACTAACGGAAATGAATTCAATACTTAGTGGAGAAGCCTTTCCATGTAATGACAGCTTCAAGGCGCTTTCTGTATGAAGTAACTAATCGCCCGCAGTATTCAGGAATTGAAGGTATTCAAGGAATGGCCAAGGGGCGATTTCCTCAGGCACATAACAATCGCAAAGGAATTAACAAATGGAGAGGGTGTGACTTCTTCAGGATGTCCGCCAGGCTCATTGACCTCTTGGTGACTTCTCTGACAGCGTGTTCCTGGGCAAACAGAGGTGCATGGAGTGCAGTCTGGACGTGCCCAACTTCCCCAACCACTACCCCACCTACGTGCACTGTCTGCTGTGTCCCTACGGCACCTGCTGCTCCCGCTCCTACGCAGACCACATGATCAAGTGAGTCACGCCACGCCGGCCACCGGCGGTAACATTGAGTCCAGCGGGGTGTGTAGTAACATTGAGTCCAGCGGGGTGTGTAGTAACATTGAGTCCAGGGGGGTGTGCAGTAACATTGAGTCCAGTGGGGTGTGCAGTAACATTGAGTCCAGCGGGGTGTGCAGTAACATTGAGTCCAGTGGGGTGTGTAGTAACATTGAGTCCAGTGGGGTGTGTAGTAACATTGAGTCCAGTGGGGTGTGTAGTAACATTGAGTCCAGTGGGGTGTGTAGTAACATTGAGTCCAGTGGGGTGTAGTAACATTGGTGTGTGTAGATCAGTGGGAACGTCTTACCTTAATGTATTTACATTTTAGGCAACGTTAAGCAGGGGGAGAATATTTGTGTATTCTAGGTTGGAAGTACCATATGAAGTACCATTATGTTTTCCTGAATTTATATTTTGTTTGTATGTCGATCAATATATAGTAAATTATGTTTGTCATTGTTTATCTTCAACTGATTTATTTTCAGTTCCAAGTGACTGTTGAAATCGATCCAAAAAAATATATTTGCAAAGGAGGCGTCATGGATGGTGTGATGATTGTTTTGATCCTGTTCATTGTATTTATTGCAGCAGCCACGTTCCACGCACAAAAACCAAGCACATTCCCATGCACAAGCGGTCGCCACCTTGGTAATACCAAACACATTCATATTTTAGTGTTTTTATCAATGTGCCATGTTTTTGTTGTTTAGCCAGTACTTGCAAACATTTATTGTCAGTCTTTCCCCTACAGCTATTTAAAGCTGAGGTGTGCTGGCTGTGCTTTCATCTCTTCAACCGGTGACCTCATGGCTAAGCATCTGGTCCAGCACCCAGACCACGGCTACATCAGCTGTGCACCGAAGGGTGGGTGTCTTCAAGCTGCCAACTGAATTGCAACTTTCCATATTTGCTAATTAATTTACATGGTTTAAAATTAAGAAGCCATGGAGTCTGATGTGTAACGTATTAACCGGTGAGCATTTCTGACACATTCTAATGTTTTGGTCCTCATATCGGCAACCAATCAAAACTGTTCAGACTTTTCTTTTGAAACACGGACATGCGTTTCAATCTTGTTAAGAATCACAACACAAACTCGCTAATCAAGCCAAATTACTGCAGCGCAATGGATTGGGTGAGTAATCTCCACTGCTACCTAGTTAACTATAACAGTACTTAACATTGTTAGCAGGCTCCAAAACAAGCTGTGTTTCGTTTTTTGAAAGAAAAGTGATCATTACATTGGATCCCGATATGAGGACAAAAGCATTAGAACGTGTCACATTTGGCTTTCTAGTAACCAACAATGAATGTGCCCAGAATCTTCTGGGATGAGGGTGTTCTCTTCATTGTAATGTCCCTGGAAAAAGAGATTCATATCTCACTGGGCTTCAGCTGGATAAATCAATTAAGACTGAAGCCGTACTACTGTATGTTAAATACTGTCACAGACTTGTGTGAATATCAATACGCAAATCTTAATTGCGAGAGTGTTTATAATTTCTGTACATTTCTACAGAAACTTCTGTTGTCAAAGATGAATTGCACATGATGATTCTCAACCACACAAATAGTACATGTTCACTAGCACTCACTACCCTTCTCATTGTAGTGTGCTGTACAAGGCAGCCTGCAGTAAATTCTTGTTTCCCATTTTGCTAGTGAACTCTATTTCACTCTACCACTCTAAATCATGCTTAGTGCCAATTTGAATAGCGGCTGCAAATGGTGTCCAAAAACCCCCCAAAATGGGTCCCCATGACATGCATATGATGAATTTATCAGGGAGACACAGGACTGCATACCAATTCTGTTTATTTTAGCCACTGTTGTCTTTAAAACTTCTGGCCAGTGCAAAAACTCTTTTTATATCTTTGTATATATTATCATTGTGTTGTAATGGTGGACTTCAGATGACCTTTAAAAAAAGGGTTCAGGATGTTGCAAAAGAGATGTAGTTTATATCAAGGCTAACTGTTGTTCTTGTCATCCCTCACCCACAGAACATCTGGAATCTGACATTGAATTCTGCCCATTTGAAGAAGAGGAGGAGGAACCAAGAAGGGATGAAGATGTGCAGAGGCCTGGGTGTTCATTGGTGGAGCACTGGACAGAACCTATCGGCGCAATCCTGAAAGTTCCAGATTGCTCTGCCCACTCTGGGCCTAACCACTCCTTATCCAAGAACAGTGACGCCATCGACTACTTTAACCTGCTCTTCCCGTACACGCTCATGGAGCTCATAGCCTACGAGACCAACGCCCACGCCAAGGCCTGCCACTTCCTCGGCCGCTGTGACCAGAACTGGATCCCCGTCAACGCTCACGAGATCAAGGGCTTTATAGGCCTCTGTATCCTAATGGGCCTACAGAGCCTCCCTGAGCCGGCCAGCTTCTGGTCCTGGCAGCAGTATGACGACTGCCACACCTTCTTCCGAGCCATGCCCCTTAAGCGCTTCCAGCAGATCGCCAGCAACATCCGCATGGGGAATCTACGGACTGAGGAGTACGGTGGCGATGGTGGAAGCAGCAATCGGCTCCACGCCTTCAGGCCCATGCTGAGCATCTTGAGTGACACCATGTGGGAATCCTACATACCCAACAGGTGCCTGACCATCGACCGGGCACTGCTGCCAAACTTGGAAGCAGACACCACTTCAACCCAGGGGAACCCTAAGGCGCAACCGCGAGTGTGGCTGATGTGTGACTCCAAATCAGGCTACTGCCATCGGCTGCTGATCCAGATGAAGGAGAAGGAGAGGGAGAGGGAGCTAGGCTTCAGTGTAGTGCTGCCTCTAGTGGAGGGCCTCCAGAAGAAGCACCACCAGCTCTTCCTGGCCAGCTCCCTGACATCAGTCCCACTCATGCAAAAGCTTCTGGAGCAAGACGTCTACACTTCCAGCTCCTTCCCCCCCCCAAGCGCAATCCTTCCAAAGGAACTCTGGGACGAGGGCCAGCTGGAGAAGCCTGGAGACTTCCTGCAGAGGCAGTTTGGCCCCCTGCTGGCCACCCGCTGGAAGGACACCAAGGAGATGGGCTGCTTGTCGACCAATGCTGAAGCTGGCCAGCCAGACACTGTGTGGAGGAAGTCCCAGACCAAGGTGGGCGAGCTGAGCCCAATTGAGCGGCCACTGGCCTTCCGGCTCCTCCAGGAGAACATGCGGGGCGTGGACATCTGCAAGCAGCTGCTGGCCTGCAACCCATTGGGGGGCCTGCCACAAGACACGCACTGGCGTAGCCTCTTCTGGTTCCTGGTCAACCTCAGCGTTGTTAACTCCTTCATTGTGCTCCGGGAGAGCCGGAAACACAACCCACCACCTTGGGTGCAGGATGGACTCTTCTCTCAGGCAAACTTTCGCAAGCGCCTGGGCCACCAATTGGCCAAGTCCGCTGAAAAATATTCTCGCATCCACGCGGAGATAAAAGAGGAAACACCAGTAGTGGGAGAGAGGGCAGGCAGCCCTAATAAGCTACGACATAGGTGGGTCAAACTCACCGCCAAGACCAAGAGATGCAGAAACTGCAACTTGAAGAATCTGCGACATGAGAGTGTGTATGGGTGCAACATTTGCAGGGTCAACTTGTGCAAGCGTGCTAGCTGCTTCTGGGAATACCACGGATTCTCCCCCAAACACCCAGGTCAGTTATTGCTTAATGATGCTGAAGGTGCTTCTAAACACATGATACAAACACACTTACATAAACATGTCCATGATTCGTATTAATTGAAACTGGTGACTGCTTGATGGTGAAATGGATATTCATTAGTGGCCTAGTATATATATAGTAGTATAGTATATATTACCGTATTGACCCGAATATAAGACAAGGTTTTTTCCCCGGAAAAAAGTCTGAAAAAGTTGCATCGTCTTATATTCGCGCCCTAGACTTTTACACGTCAATATTAATTGACAACAGCGTATGGCGCCAAAAGACTGTTCCCCACGTGAGCCACCGTGTTTCTCCCTCTCACACACACCCCAGTGACGGGTACCTGGAGAGATGGAGACACACTCACACACACACCCGCGGAGAGACACCGCAGAGACACACTCGGACCAGCTCGAAAAAAGTGGCTCAAGTGGTTGGTCAAGTTAACACACAACAGAGAAGGAGTTACAATGCCAATTTTAAGACCATGGTGATCAATGAAGCAGAGGCATCAAACAACTGTCGAGGAGCCAAGAAATATGATATTACAGAGTGTTAGAAGTTGACGAGCCCAAAAAGATCGGCTTAAGAATGGTAACAGTCAGAGAAAAGCGTATCGCCGTCCGCAAAGCGGCCTCTTCCAGGTGATTGACAGGAGGGTGTGTGAATACCTGACTGAAAAACCTAACGATTGTATGCCCATACCCCAAGATGATAAAAAAGAACCTACATTGTTTCATTCAATGTGAATACAAATTTAAATTATTTTCTTTATTTAGTCTTCTTGATTTGGTCTTCAAAAAAAGTATTTTACCAAAAATAATTATTGAAAAAGGGGGGTCGTCTTATAATCAGGGTCGTCTTATATTCGGGTCAATACGGTATATATTTAATAGCTCTTAGCTGCACATTGTTGACAACTTGACATACATAAGTTAAAGTCAGACTGAACTTTCTACATGGTCTGGCACCCATCTTTGTTTACAGTCAAGACGGGTGCACTTCAACAGTGCCTTATCTTGATTGTTGAATGTGCGATTGGAATTTGTGTCACAGCCATTTGCAATGTTATAAAATAAAAAGATGGTGAAACAGACGTCAAGTTGTTGCAAACAACAAATTCAAGTTGCTCAACTGAGTCTCAACCTTGTGACCTCTAACTTGCCAACACACCGTCTTCTCAAATATATGATGTAAACCAGCTATGCCAGTGTTTGCCAAAGTGTGGGGAGCACTGCAGGGAGATGGGATGGGAGAGCGAAATTATATTTTGGTTTAAGATTGTACAAAAAAATCCCAGTTGGAAATATGTAGAAATATGTTGCACACGAGAGCTGTAAAAACCAGCAGACTCAGGAACAGCTTTCTCCATGCAGCTGTGACCCTGCTGAACACAGAATCCTGGCGGTGGGCCAGCTACCCCCTCCTAACCTTCCCCCTCCACCTCCCAACCAGAGGAACATTGACTCCCAGTATCAGTGTACCCTCCCCCCATACCTCTACTGGCTTCAGACTCAGGACTTCAATTTAGCTTTGCTCTACTGCTTGCCTACACACCATGACTCAGTACTTGGTGGAGAAACCCTTGTTGGGAAGCACAGCGGTTAGACGTTTCTTGTAGTTGGTCACCAAGTTTGCGCAGATCCCTCTTTGTAGATCCTCTCCAAATCCTTAGGGTTTGGAGGTTGTCGCTTGTACACTGTATATGTAACATACCTCAAGACCTATTATCCTTGTTCAACTGTACATATCATGTTGATATTCATCTCATGTATATTCACTTATTATATTACATTCATTTATACTCACAGTGATACCTTATACTGTAATACCAGGCACTGGGTACAATATCATGTCTTTTGCACTATGCCACCATCTGGTTATATGCCAAACTAAATTTTGATGACTCACTGTACTCTACAATGACAAGGTTTAATCTAATCTAATCTAAACAAACACTGTTACTGTTGCTACAATTTAAAAGACTCATGCCATTTTGTATGAATTGTTAGCCTAGCTATCCACTCAGAGTAAAAACATGGACAAATTCGTATTAGTGGCTAAAAGAAAGGCAGACGCCCCCCCTCCCTCCAAGTGTTCCAGATAAAGCCATACAGTTGAAGATCAGAAAATATGACACGGCATATCTTTCCTTCAGAAAATATATATCTCGCCTTCGGGTTCACTTCTACTGAGGTCGGTGCAGAGGAGCGACCAGTGTTTGTACTGTGTCTCAAACAGTACTGTGTCTCAAACTTGTGGCTGACGACATTAAGCCCTGTAAGCTGAGGCGTCCCCTTGAGACAACACACCCAAATTATGCTGATAAGCCCCATGACTTCAAGAGAAAGCTCAATGAATCCTGAGGTCAGCAAAGTCGCTTTCTTAAAACGGCATCTGTACCCGCAATGCTCAGCTAGCCTCCTACAAAGTGGCCCAATGCATGAAGCCGCACACTATAGCAGAGAATTACTACTCCCTGCTGCTATAGATATGGTCTCTGCCATGATAGACGAGGCAAGTGCCCAAAAGCTGTGAGAGATGCATCGATGCAAATCATTTCACAGAGGATTTGCTGTTTTGTAACAATGTTCCAACACGGACAACAGCTGATGAACTGTTCAAAATCATTGACAGCTACGTGACATTTTTAAATGGGAGGACTGTGGGGATTTGCACGGACGTGGCTAAAAATAGTGCCGTTACTTGTTATGTTAGTTTTCTCTCCACAATTTAACTATTTTTAATTATAAAAAGGTTTTACTTATATAATTGCATCTTTGTATTGGTATTTATATAAGAAATATATATAAGAGAAAATTACAGTTTGTGCAACTATGCAATAAATACAATTAATAATAATAATAATAATTCATTGGATTTATAAAGCGCTTTTCCGAGGCTCAAAGACGCTGACAATATGGGAAAAACGGAAAACACAGAAACAACAAGCAACAGATAACATGAGCACATAGAATACAGAGTTAACGAACGGGGAAGGGGAGGTTGTATGCATGTCCATGGGGGGAGGGGGGTGGCAGGGTTAGAGGAGATGGTTAGGGATAGGGGAGGTTGTATGCATGTCCAGGGGGGGGGCGGGGGTGGCAGGGATGGGGGAGATGGCTAGGGGTAGGGGAGGCTGTAGGCGTGGGAGAACAGGTAGGTTTTGAGGTGGGATTTAAAAGTGAGGAGTGAGGGTGATTCAATTCATTTTACCAAGAAAGATGGGGACGGTGTTGTGTAGGGGGGGCCTGAATTATTTTCTGTTACCAAAGGGGGGCCTGACTGAAAACGTTTGGGAACCACTGAGCTATGCTATTGAAAAGCTAGCAGTTTGACATAGTGGGTGCAGGTATTTGAACTTCAGGAGTGTGTTTTACCATCTCAACTTGGTTACAGTGGCAAACTTCGAAGCATTAATATCTTTGAGTGTAATTATTTTGGAGACAACTTGGATATCAAATGTGCGGCTTGAAAGTCAATGAAAAACGAGTTAGAGCATTACTATGAGCGCCATTTAGGGATTTCCATTGATGAGAAGGAACTCAGGATGCATAAATGACTATTTATACTGTACATAATGACATTAAGAAGTCCATGGTTTTGAACAATGTGATACAATATGTTCAGAAACATCTGTAGATCTGTTTGTAATAGCACAGTTATGTTGCTGCATTTGTTTGCTTTTCAAATCTGAACTCTTCTTTATTTTTTATTTTTTTACAGAATCCCCAAAACTTGGATTCATCATGGAGGATAGGAGGTACTTTTCAAAAACCCAATTCAGGTGACCTTGGTTTCAAGCTAATTTGCTAAAGATTGTAATGTGACTCAACAAAATAACAAAAATAGCACTTTCCACCGCTTGAGTGGTTCTTGATTTGGTATTTGTTATTTCTGTGTCAATTACCACTTTTACATACCTGTAAACTCTATTTTCTGCCTTTGTAATTCTGCAGAGACACCATAGGAGCAAATTACTTTGGCAGTAGCCAGTGTGATGATGACATGGACCAGGGAATGGCCCCAGTGGAGGACATGGACTCAGAGGACACAGAGCAAGAAGAAGATGACGAGATGGAAATTCAACATCCTGATGGGACTGAGGGGCAGTCGACACATGAAGTGGAGTCTAAACCTCAAACATCGCAGCTGGCCACACCTGACTCCCCTGCTGATCCTCCTACAACACCCCTGGTGGCCAAGGAGCGTGAGGACACCCTGTCAGCGCGCCAGCTGCGGATAGTATTGTTTGCACTGTGCTGCGGCATCCCTAAGGCACGTGAGCACCTAAGGCACCCTAAGCACCTCTCCGCCCAGCCCCAGCTGATCCATACCTGGCTGGCGGTGAAGAAGAGGCAGCTGGAGTGCGAGGGCCTGGCGCCCAACAGAGCAGAGTTGGAAGAACGCATGGTGGAGTGGGTCCTGGCCCAGCGTGAGCAGCAGCTGCCGCTCAACGAGGAGAACCTCTTCCTGAAGGCCTCGGAGATCCACCACCAGATCGGCTTACGCAGCGCCATCCGCATCTCGTACGACTGGGCCGTGGGCTTCATGCTGCAGCACGACTTGGGGCGGCAGGCCACGGGGCAGGCGGCCACTGTGGGGCGCTGCCTGCCACGCTACATGGAGGAAAACGCCCACTTTCTCACAGAGTTCACCCGCAAGCACATCTATGCTCATGATCTTCCCCACACTGCTATAGCAGCCATGGCTGAGTTGTCGGTGTTCATTGATCATAAGATCCTGGAAGACAAAGAGGCGGTCCTCCAGCTGGTGGGTTCTGGAGAACCCCTGCTCACAATCTACCTGGCAGCACTAGCTGACGGAACCATGCTGCCAACTCTGGTTCTGTTCAAAGGACCGCTTCCCGAAGGGCCCAACTCAGTCCTGCCTAACTCTGTCCTGCTGGAGGCCCGGAAGGAGGGCTTCACGGGGCAAGAAGCGGTAGAACTGTGGGCGTCCAGAGTATGGCAACAGCACATGCCGGCCCAGAGCCGGAGCAACAAAAGCATGCTGGTTTTGGATGGCCACCACGGACACGTGCACGACGGCTTCCTCGCCACCCTCAGCCAAGCCGGCACCTTGCCAGCCGTGATCCCCGCGGGCTGCACATGCCGCCTGCAGCCGCTGGAGATGTGCTTGAGGCCTGTGCTGCAAAGCTTCCTGCTGGCTCGCTGGTCCCAGGCGGTGTCCGAGGGAAAGGCGGTGGGAACCTTGGACAAAGTCCTACTGCAGCTGGTGTTGGCCTCGACGGCGGAGGCTCTAGCCTGCCTGGCTGACCGGCCAGAGCTGATGCAGCGGTCCTTCCTCCTGACCGGTGTTCTTCCTGGACAGGAAAAGGTTGCTTCCCCTGCAGAGACCCAGTCTCAGCTGCTAAGAACATTCAGAGAGGCCCTACTAGGCCCTGATGGTCCAGAGCCAGAGTTGCCTGCCGAGCTGGTTCCAGACAATGTACAGGACACAAAGGACATTGAAGGGAAGGTAAATGAGGAGAAAGAAAATGAGGTGATGCCTCAGCCAGCTGTTGAACAGGATATGGTCATGGGGGAGGATGAGGACAGTACGAAGGATAAAACCACTGAAAAGGATGATGTAAGAGAGGTGGTGCTACCAGAGATTGAGGAGATTGGAGGTGCACTTAAGAAACACTCAGCCTTGTCTCTCTCTCCAAGTCCTCCCCCCTCATAAGCCCTGGTCGTGTGCAGTAGGTAAGAAACTGGAGAAAATCGTTGTGGTGGTGCATTTAAAAATGTTTTTCTATGTTGTATAGATGCACCGATCCCTTACTGAGCATATCGGGCAGATATTGGCCTAAAATGCTGACTGGAGAATAAAAAATGGGAAATGTTATTTACCGATCTGCGAAGGTAGTAACTATTATTAGTGATTAGTGAACAACAACAACAACAACGTCTGCCATGTTGCCTTATGCCATTTGCCATTGTGGTGCATCCCTGCAAATGGATACTGTACCGTCTGCACTATATGCATATGATACATATAGTGTTACGCTTAAAGGTAGATAGCGGTGAATTCTGCTGGAGCGAACATTCTATGCGAATGTAGAGCATTTATCATATCAGTTTCCACAAGGTTTGGCAGAGATGATTTTTGTTAATAGTCTGTCTTATAAGCATGTCTTTTATTGATAATATGACTCCAATGTACAAATGTGCAAAGAATTGTTGAGTACAATAATAAAATTCAAATGCATTTGGATATTTTCTAATGTTTGTCGTTTGTTTGCACACTTTGTTGTGCGTTTACAAACTTGCTCAAGTTTTGTCCACATCTCAAGATATAATTCACCCAAAATATTAAACCCCATTCACACATAAGAGCTTTCCTATTAAATTCCATGGAATTTACCTGGTATATGGCATGTGTGAACGGAATTTCAAGGGAAATCGGTTCAGGCAATTTCCCTGGTTTAAGACCTTGTGTATTTTCATGGAAAATGCAGGAAGGTTGTGAACAGAAGCATGAACATTGCCTGGTCCGGCACGTAAAGGGTTAGGTATGTCTGATGCAAGAAGACGTTTTTACGTGGAACAGGTGAACCAATCACAGCGAGTAGTTTATCGTCTAGGCTTGGTTCTTTTGATTTACTACCACAGATTAATGTGTGTATCTTAAATTAGGAAGACAAATGTAATCTTCTGGCACTTAAATAGCATTGAGGTTGATGCAGGCTCACTAGTCAGCCATAGCTTTTACGTTGGCATGGCCATTTTATATGAAAACACCTGCTAGCATGCTAATTTCACACGTAATTTGCTCCGCTAATGTTACAGAGTTGGCTAGTTAACCCACATCACATTAGTCAAAGTGATAAATATAATTCCACAACTGGATACTACTTAATTTCCAATCATAGTTAGCTAGCTTACTTACTTATCAAATGTACATTTTGTGATAGACGCATTACGGAGCACCCACACCATCTCTTCCCACAGCAGTCCTGCATCGCGCAATCAGCAGGGCGTAGCGCAGACCGCGCAAGAACTGCCCCAGACCCTGAATATCGCCACTACTAAATATAATTCCACAACTGGATACTACTTCATTTCCAATCATAGTTAGCTAGCTGACTTACTTAGCTAGATTACTTATCAAATGCACATTTGTGATATGTTTACTCAGTGCGCACCAGTGGCATTTCCAGTCACTCCCTCTCTTCAACTGTGCCTACTCAGGCCGACAACACAGTGTGCACTGCACTGTTCCGTCTGTTTATTGTTACTAGCAATATGTCTAATTGAGTTAACTCGTATTATGCTTACCATCACCAAGTTCTCCCATACTGTACATATCATTTCATAACTGTACACATCCTATTCTAATATCCTATCACTATTATGCATATAAGTACAATATGACGAAAGTTTGTCATTGCCATTAAAATACCTGATATATACCAGATCTGTCATCACGGGGAGGCCCGAGAGAGGACGACTGGAGGCTAGCACCCTCCATTGTCTCTCTGATTTGGGCGCAATACGGACAAGTGATGGGCGAGGGTCCAGTTATATGTGTTTCCACCCCTGGCATCTATCCTCCCACTGTTGGCACGAGTGAGATCGGAGGAGTTAATTCTCATAGCCCCTGACTGCTCCGGAGATGATCAAATAAAAGCGAGCCAAGCAGGTGACCCAAATAGGCAGTGTAGGCAGCTTTTCATTCAAGATCCTTTCAGAGTTCAATCTGGGGATACACCGTACCTGCTTTACGCTTTGTTCAAATCCAGAGAGTTTGGACTCTTCTCCAACACTACATATCAACTACTATCCTGTAGTCCAAAAGTTACATACGCAAGTGACAGGATATTAGAATAGCATATGTACAGTTACAAAATTACTTATGAAAGTACAGTAGGCTGTGGGATATCATAGCATAATACTATGATACTATCATGTAATTTACAGGGAACTGAGCATCAGAAAAAAAAATGCGACATTAAGAGGAAAAAACCACATATAAGTCGCATTTATTTAGAAATATATTTCACAAAATCCAAGACCAAGAACAGACATTTAATCTGGAAAGGCAAGTTTATTCAACTACACAATAGCACACAGAACAACAGGCTGAATAGAAGTCTGGTATGTTAACGTAACACATTAACAGTTATTCAGCTACACAATAGCATAAAGAACATACCTGGGAGGCTGAATAGGCTAAATGAACATAACAAGCCAGCGAGTCCAACAAGCAAGTTACCAGTAAGCAAGTTCACCAAGCTACCGTTTGCTTAGCTTCAACAAGCTAATGTTTTAGATAACTTCTTCAGGGGTTTCGGAGCAGCATATAGTTGTCACAAGCCCAGAGCGGCCTAGAGCGCCCTCTGTCGGCTGTAATAATAATACATTGAATTTATATAGCGCTTTTCCGAGGCTCAAAGACGCTGACAATGTAGACGGTAATGTTTACTCCTTGGTTCATGTCAGTCAGTATGAAATTATATATATATTGATATATAAGTCGCACCTGACTATAAGTCGCAGGACCAGCCAAACTATGGAAAAAAAAGCGCCTTATAGTCCGGAAAATACGGTATGTGTGAAAAGGGCTTTATACACTCTGTAGCAAGTACTAACTCTTCTCAAGAAACCAACCCTTGACCAATCCTTCTCTCCACCCTGTCAGAACTGGGCCTCTCTGGCTCTGCACTCTCCTGGTTTGCATCCTACCTGGCTGATCGCTCCTACCAGGTGACTTGATCGCTGTCCTCTCCATGAGCCCTCACCACTGGGGTTCCCCAGGGCTCTGTCCTAGGAATCTTACTTTTCTCCCTCTATACCAAGTCTGGCTCGGTAATTTCCTCACATGGGTTCTACCACAGCTACGCAGATGACACTAAACTCTTCCTGTCTTTCCTCCACCTCTGACCTACATGCGGCAACACGTGTCTCTGCGTGTCTTGCTGAGATCTCTGCATGGATGTCAGCCCACCACTTGAAGCTCAACAACACTGAGCTACTCTTCCTCCCTGGGAAAGCCTGCCCTCTTCAAGACTTCTCCATCACAGTTGAGAACCCCACTGTTACCTCCTCCCAGACAGCCAGGAACCTTGGAGTGATCCTCAACAACCACTTATCTTGTGCAGCAAACTTTGCAGCGACAGCACGCTCCTGCAGAATTTTCCTTTATAACATCAGAAGGATACGTCCATTCCTTACCAGAGAAGCAGCTCAACTCTTGGTCCAGTCACTGGTCATCTCCCGTCTTGACCACTGCAATGCACTCCTGGCCGGGCTCCCTGCCTCCTCCATCAGAGCTCTGCAGCTCATCCAGAATGTGGCTGCCAGTCTGGTGTTCAACCTCCCCAAATTCTCTCATGTTACCCCCCTCCTTCACACCCTTCACTGGCTCCCGATAGCAGCTCGCATCAGATTCAAGGCTCTGGTGCTTGCCTTCCGGGCGGCAAAAGGAACAGCCCCTGCCTACCTGCAAGCAATGGTCAGCCCCCAAACATCAGCCCATTCACTCTGCTCCTCCGCCTTTTCTGGCCAACTGGCGGCAGTCGTGCTGCCCGGTCATGTCTCTTCACTATACTGGCTCCCCGCTGGTGGAACAAGCTTCCCACTGCTGTCAGAACTGCAGAATCACTCCCCATCTTCCGCTGGAGACTGAAGACCCATCTCTTCAGGCTACATCTTAACTGTGCCTCCTAAGACTTGCTTTGGAATAAGGCGTCTGCTAAGTGCCAAAAATGTTAATGTACTTTATACTAACGCATTCCCTTACATTGAACGTAGTCTATGGGTCTTGTCGTGCTGTGAAAGGAAAGTAGATTAATGTAGGATTGAGTCACATTATCTATGGACTAAAAAGATTCCTTTCACAAAATGTTTTAACTGTGAGCTCCATTTGGTCAATTTAGTCACAGTCCTGTTTCAGTGAAAATATCAGATGAGATATTGACCGTACTGACACGAGATGTTCCCGGGGCACCTGTGGGTATTTCAACTTGAGCACAGCTGTGTGGAAGGTTTTCCTAAGAATCTCATGAGAATATGTTGCATTTTGGAGAGTAGGCTTTTTTAAACAGATTGTTGTTGAGTTGTTTTTATACCTGGAAAGGAATGTGTGGTTCTCTCCATACACTTGTTTTTCAAGTCTCCCAGAAAGTTATCTTGACCTTATTATTTTTTTATTTTTTTACTATGACCTGTAAATCATTGCGGTTCAATGTTTTAGCTGTCTGCTTTAGTTATTATCTACTGACAAACTTGATCTGGGACTTTCATTTCAGGTCAAGAATTGAGAAAAAAACTTTTTATTTTAAATTTAAACAAAACAGTTGTTTCCTGAAATGAAAAGGAATTCACCCCAACCCTGGCGATAATAAGTCATCCTGAGGTTGTCTTTATTACAACTTTTGTTATTTCGGTTCGAGATTAGGCACCGGCTCCGAACCAGCCATCAAACTGCCTGACTGAAGCCAAGCATCCATTACATTTAGTTTAATGTGGTAGTCATTTGCTGCTTACTTTAGTTTTTCAATTGTAAAAATAAAATACTAAATGTACCAGTGAAAGTATTTCATATACAGTGGGGGAAATAAGTATTGAACACGTCAACATTTTGTCCAGCAAATGTATTTCCAATTAGCCTATTCAAGTGACATTTGCACCAGACGTTGGTATTAACTCAAACAATCCAGACAAAAAATCTAAACATTAAAGTCAAATGTAAATAAAGTTATGTGTAATAAAGTGGAAATGAAACAGGAAAAAAATGAACAGTATTGAATACACTAACTGAAATTAATTCAATACTTGGAGAAGCCTTTGTTTGTAATGACAGCTTCAAAGCGCTTTCTGTATGAAGTAACTAATAGCCTGCAGTATTCAGGTGTGATTTTGGCCCATTCCTCTACACAGATTGTCTTTAAATCTTGAAGATTGCAGAGGGCCCTCTTGTGAATCTGGATCTTCAGATGCTTCCACAAATGTTCAATTGGGTCAGGTGATTGACTGAGCCATTCCAACAAGTTGATTTTCTTCCTCTGAAACCAATTGCGACTTTCCTTTACGCTTTGGATCGTTGTCCTGCTGCAAGGTCCACCCACGTCTCATCCTCAGCATCCTGGTGGATGGCAGCAGGTTAATCTCAAGAATCTCTCTGTACATGGCTCCATTCATTGTTACTTCAATGATATGAAGTCTGCCAGTACCACAAGAGGAGAAACAGCCCCACACCATGATACTTCCACCTCCAAAATTCACTGTTGGTATAGTGTTATTCGGGTGATGTGCAGTGCCATTTCTCCTCCAAACATGGTGTGTTGTGTGACAGCCAAAAAGTAAAATGTTGGTCTGGTCATCTGGTCATCTCCTGGTCTGGTCATCTCCCAGTAGTTCACTGGCTTCAACATGTCTTTTTTCAGTAGTGGAGTCTGTTAAAGAATTTTCTTAAGTATCACAGTTGTACAGTTGTACCTGCTGCCTCCAAGTCTTTCTGGAGCTCTTTCCTAGTGGTCCTTGGCTCTTTGGCTACTCTTCTAAGTATCCTTCTGACTCCTTGATCAGAAATCTTGCGATGAGCTCCTGTGCGTGGCCGGTTGATGCTGGAGTGTTGTTGCTTCCACTTACGGATAATGCCCCCAATGGTGCTTACTGGAAGATTCAGAAGTTGTGAAATACGTCTGTAGCCAATTCCATTTTCATGTTTTGCAACAATCTGGTTGCGACGGTCTTGAGACAGCTCTTTGCTTTTAGCCATCATTAGATGTTTGTTGTGTAGCACCTTGGTAACAAAAAAAACATTTTATAGCCAATCAATATATTCTAACCCAGCTGACATTAATTAGCACAGTTTGGAGGTAGAGTTGCTTCCTAATTAGTTATGGTTTTCAGCTGGTTCCTTGCCTTTCCTTGCTGTGGTGTACTGCTTTTTCTTAGGCTGTGTTCGGAATTGTATACTAGCATACTGCATACTAGCATACTCAATGAGTATATACTGCATACTGCCTACTAAATTCATAAAACGTACGTGAAAACCAGCCGACCATTTACACAGTACGCATACTGCCTCCCAGAATGCATTTCGCCGGGAGCGGCGAATTTAAACCTCCATTAGCTAAAATATGTAATTTTGGCTTTACAAGTGTTAACATGTCATTTTATGAAGTTTTAATATGTTTTCAGGCGAGAAAGTAACCACATATATTCCCAGAATGTGTCCAGTTTACCAAAATAACCCGTTTATATATCTGATCTGACGATTTTTTGCGTCTTCTGTTCGCTAGCTGCGTTCGTAAATTCGCCCTGGAAATATGATCAGCACTCATGGAATGCCTCTTGTCCAATCAAATTACCTGGTCCCTTTCCGGCGCTCTCAGAGCGATTTTAACTTCTCCCTTCATCCAGGACACCTTGTGCATAGTCTACCCCCAAATAGAGTGCTTATATAATAAAATTCCATGAACAAGAGTGCTCCAGGCACAGGCATATGGATGCTTAGGGTCATGGTCCTCTTGCTCACGGCCATAGGCTACTAGCCTGAATACGCCCGATCTCGTCCGACCTTGGAAGCTAAGCAGGGTTGGGCCGTGTTAGTACCTGGATGGGAGACCGCCTGGGAATTCATAGCTTTCATGTGACGTCACAGCATAGTGGAAACGCCCACCTGACGGGCAAAAGGCACTGCCTGTGAAGTTGCAGAGCACCAGGAAACACAGTAGCATTGGTTAGAAAACAATCATGCCAGATAGTTGCTGTGCAATCGGGTGTACAAACCGGCGAGGAGATAGGCCTGGGTTGTGTCTTTATAGGATACCGAGTGAAAAAGAAAATAAAGAGAGGAGAAATGTGTGGATTAATGCCATCAAACGAAGTGTACCGGGAGCGGGACAGAAAGAATGGGTGCCATCAAAGCACACACGTCTGTGCAGCGAACATTTCATCAAAGGTAAGTTAGCTAAAGTAATGTTAATATAATTAGCTACAATTGCAAAGCATTTAGCCATTATCTGTACATAGCTAACGTTCATAATTTCTGCATGGTTTGTTTAGGTGGCTTGCCAAAAGGTTGCTAACGTTAGCATTAGCTACTAATGCCGTAACGTTATTATCGCCTTGATTCATAGGTTTCAAATCTGACGACCCTTTGTCTCCTGACTGGGTTCCATCAGTGTTCTCGCACACATCACCCAACAAGAAGAGGAAAAGGGAGAAAGCAATGGACAGGTACGAGCAGCACAACACAATTATGAAAAAGCGTGAGGAGAAGCAGCAAGATGCAGCTGCCCCAGCACTGCCAGATCAAAGCCTACCTGACATGGAGCCAGAGCTACCTGCTCCTGAGGCTGAGCAGTGTAACAACAACAGGTGCAAGGATAATGTTGCAAGACTAGAGAGGGAATGCAACTACCTTAGGGAAGAGAACCGTCGGCTGAAGGACATGATGTACATTTGATGAAGCCACCTTAGAAAAGGATGATGAAAAAGTGATAACAATGACTGGAATGCCCACCTATGCCAAATTACACATTGTTTATATGTTTGTCTTCTCCCTGTTACCAACTGGTACAATCCTCTCTCCTTTCCAACAACTTGTACAACTTGTACAACCTGGACGGGTGCTGGGTGAATAAAATAAACTAGGAAATAGGATGTCCCGCACACCGTAGAAGATTTCTTTGTATGCCTCATCACAAATGTGTACATTTCATTTGGAAAAACTTCATATTCTTATGTACATTTAATGAAATAAAAAAACTGAACATGTACTGAAAGTTTGTTTTATTTTAATTTTTATTGTTTTATTAAATATTAACATCTGAACATGTTTGTCCTTTGTGCTGTGTATACCATAGAATGAATGAAGACATGTCAAGGTTTGTTCAGTTTTTTCTGCTCCCTCTTCTGTTTAGCTAGTTCTCTTTTACAGTCACTGCATTTCCAACATGATCGTTTTATGTTAGTGGTGTCTATCTTTAAGCAAGCGCTGTGAATGTATTGTGTTTTACAGATCCCTGATGTACACTCAAGTATGTCATCAGTAGGCAGGACAGGCATTCCACAGTAACAACTCTTGCCTTCAGCTGGTTTGGTGGCATGTGATGCTAGAACAGGAGCTGTGAAGACTTTACCTACTAGCTCTGGAATTACACAGGTCCTGACAAATGTGTGGACCTTCTCGCAGATAATGTCAAAGAAGTCTGAATCAGGCAGAACTCTCTCAATGTACATTTCTTCTGTGTCTGCTGTCCCTGGTCCCCAAACAGCGAAGTCACAGTAGCTTGCTTCTGTCAGGTGAATTTGGGTCTGGACCTAATAATAAATAATGCATTATATTTAGTCAACTTGAAATGAAAGTAACAATTGCGATGCTTTACACCAGCAAATATAAAAACAGATTGATTTTTAAAAAATCACCTGATAATAGTACTGATGGTCCCTCTTTAGTGATAGTTTGCCCTCAGTCAGTTGTAGACAAAACGTGCTGTCTCTGCTTTTCTCCACCATTGTGGTACCCTGAAGGCTGCTGGGTGCCTTAACCTCCAACACACCCATCCATGTCATGGCAGTCACATGTTAGGACACCATCAGGTGATGCCCCTAACCAAGGATATTTGGGGGTGATGAACAGCCCTGCTTTGTTAACAGTGAGGTTGGTGTGTTGGCTCTCCGTGAGCTTGGTGTATTTCTTAACAACCTCTTCTTCATGTTCAACACCCCATCTAAAAACAACACAAACAGTGTGTCTTAGCAATTTATGGTAATAGCTTACATGTTTACCACAACAAAGTGCACAGCTAATGTGACAGCAATGAACACAGCTCTTATCACAGTAACATTACTGAGGGATCATCATATACTCATTGTACATCGAGAAAGGTGATGGGGGATGAAGATTTAGGGGTAATGGTGGAGTGGTGGCCTGGAATGAACAATGCAGGGCCATCACTCTAGAGTGACTCAGCATTGTTTTGAGTTTCTAGGGTCAACGACAGGCATGGAATACAAAAGGGTAATTGCATATATTCAAATGTATCTTATGGAACACAGAAAGGCAGAAACTGTGCAATCAAGTCTTTGTAGTCATTTAAATGTGTCTATTGTTCTAGCCCAAGTCAAGAGTTGCATATGATAATTTTCTCTTACATCCCCTAGATCGCTGTCGATGTGAGTACCTAAGTAGCTGTGAATACCTGAGGGAATGTGGTGTTTTCTTTGTATCCTTGTAGGCGACAGGATAGCACACTTTCTTCAGCAGGGAGACTGATGGTTTGACTGGGTCAGTGTGGCAGACTGCTCGTATGTTGGAAGCAGTCACCCTTCCTGCCTTCTGCTCAAACCACATGGCACATTTTGCTTGAAGTTGTGTCTCCTTCTCTATCACGTGGCACTATTTGAAATAAATAAGGTTTAGTAACAAGTTTGTGACATGTGGATATGACCAAATTTACTGACTGATGTGGCCTAAATGTAGCCTAACTGTTCTTCTGTCAAACTCAACCCTGTAAAGATCTCTTCACTCTTTGCCTGTAGTTCTTTGTCTGATAAAGCTCGATACTGGGGCATGTACAGTTGGCTTAAAGGTGCAGGGATGTTCAGCTGCACTGCCCTTGGTATGAACCTGAGTGTGAATGAAAAGACCATTGTAAATTGTTATTGGTGCTGAGAAAAGTTGCCATATTAATGCAATGAATTACTATCATAAAGATGGCATGGCATGTTAGTTATTTTTTGGGAAACCAAACAATCATTATTATTTAGTGTTAACCTCTTTGCATGGCCAGGGACAACAGACAGGATGCAGCTTTTCACTGGTTTTTTCTCCCTGTCTTCAGTTGCATGCAGCATGCTGTAGAATGCTGTACATTCATCAGGGGTTGGAGGTGGTATCTTTGCTGGGGGGAGGTCACCCCAGCCAGCAGCTTCTCTCTTTCGCTGGACCTTTGTAAACCTTATCTGGCTCGCTTCAGCATACAAGTCAGCTGGTTTCAAGGATGCCATACTGGGCTCAATCCAGCTGCAGGCCTTTTCAGTGCATGCAGTGCCATCTAGCCTGCATTGGATGTAGTAAAGCGAACCACACTGGAAATAAGTCCCGAACTTTGTCGTGACGTCCCTAACAAATGACTTTACTGTGATGTATAATGCATTTGTTGAATCAAATCAAATCATACCTGTTCACAGCTGCAAGCAGGGCATATGTTATGGCACCTATGTGGGAGCAAACTTCTCCTAATCCTGCCATGCAGACACAGTGACCAAATCGGATTAATCCGTCCTTTTCCACAGCAACCCATGCAGTCAGTGGTGGATCATTGAGGCAGTAGGAATGGTTCACCTGACACGGACAGAGGTTTTGTTTAGATTTCATTTCATCAATGTCAGCCCTGTCACCAGCTGTAAACATCTGTGATCAACGTAACTATCTACCAAAATTAGAGCTATCTAGCACAAGAGAGTAATTTAGCTGTGTAACGTTAGATTAGACAACGTAGCATAACCAAAGGCAAACGTTAGGTACCTTCGCTTTGACAAGAGACTAGAGCTAGCTTACCACTGACCGTAACGTAACGTTAGCTAGCATACCGATAGCATTGGCTAATTTAACGTCACTCACCTTGGCTTTGACGATGAAGAAATTCTTCACTTTCCACACGCCAGCATTAGTTACCCAACCAGATTGGAAATATTTGTAGCTTTCGGTGCTTTTAAAAGCCTTCATCCTAGCTGCGGTATATGGGGATGGATTCTCCACCAGATATATCCAGATGTCACCGAACACGAGATCAGGCAGGGACTTAGCTGCATTTAGTGGTTCAAACACAGCCGCGGGGGCTAAATATGGGTCGCAAGTGCCCAATATGTGTAGCTTTTCCGTGTATCTTGCTAGTTCTTCATGGGTGAGGTGGTCTAAATAGTCGGCAGCCGGTAAATTGCGTCCACTCGCCATGTTGCGCGATGTTGCTATGATCCTTTTTGCCCGTCAGGTTGGTGGTTGCTAGGGAAGAAACCACGTGACTGAAAGCTATGAATACGTGGTGCTGTAAGCTTTTCGTTCCTCCGCGTTACCGAGGAGAGGCGCGTGCACTCTTTCCGGATAGACATTTATGCATGCTCTTGGGGTTCGAAACATAACTTCCCGGGGTGCCAGTGGGTTGGTTGATGGCTCAAAATGACCGTATAGCGATGGTGGAGTTAGCAAAGTAGTATTGTATTTTTACCACCTTCCTAGCCGGTGTTATTCACGGACAAATACGGTGCCCGGGGCACACTCTTTGCGGGTTAATAACGTCGCTTTACCGGGGCTTACGGTAAAAATTCAAATGTGTCCGGACAGGGGAGAGGGGCGGGATCGTAAATCACTTTGAATGGAGTCGATTGGAGACCCCCATCGATGTCGACACTGCTCGGAGTGAATTTAAGCATTTGACGCATGTTGAACTCCCTGTTCATTGAGTTTTACTCCCGGTTCACTTCTCGGGGTGGCACCACGGTGGTTCAGTTCACTCACTCGACAGAAATATCGTAACATAATTACAACACGTTGTAAAATGATTTGGGGGGCCAACATCTTTAGCTAGCTCAAGTAACTAGATTACTATATATTGTTGTCTTAACAGTTGGTAAAATAACATGATTAAAATAAATATATATGAGCAATAACATATCGTGGGCAAGCACTACAACCAACTTGTCCGTCTGAAGCTACAATACTGGGATCATTCGTGATTGGGCTACAAACAGTCAAATACTAGGTGAACATGTGTGTAAGACACAAATAAACTTGGATTTCATGCATTTCAAGTGGCATATTTGTAATCATGACGATGTAGTCATGTCTAAGAATGCATTTCACCATGTTAATGTTAATTATTGTTAATACGAGTTAATTCCCAGTATAGTGAAAATACCACCGCTCATCCGTGATCAGACTTAGCTGGGGTGCTGCAGCTGAAGAGTATCAAATAGAGTGCAAAAAAGCAGCATCTGCACACTCAAATATTTGCAAAAAACGATGTTTATTGCAAGCTTTCGGTCCCCAGGCTATCGGACAATGTAAACAAAAGCTGTATGACAAGTTTGTATGACGCAGTTTGACAAGGCTGAAAGCGCACAGGGTTGCCAGATGGGATTGACAATTTACAGCCTAAACTTTCTATAACCTCAAAATCAAGTAGCCCATTCGGCGGTAACCCGCCCCATCTGGCAACCCTGGACGCAACTCTGCAACCCTGGACGCGAAATGCATTTTGGGAAATAGGACCCGAGCTAGTGTCCATCGTAACCGACTTCAATTTTCACGGAAGTAACTGCTCGCCTACTAAATTTCTCGCATACTGAAATCTCGCATACTGTACAGTGTGAACGTACTACATACTCAAAAGAGTAGTATGCTAGTATGCTATTCCGAACACAGCCTTAGTGTGTTCAATACTTTTTTCCTGTTTCATTCTACTGTATTACACATAACTTTATTTACATATGGACTTTAATGTTTAGACTTTTTGTCTGGATTGTTTGAGTTATTACCAAAGTCTGGTGCACATTTCACTTGAATAGGCTCATTGGAAATACATTTGCTGGTCAAAATATTGATGTGCTCAATACTTATTTCCCCTATTGTGTCTCAGATATGTATAGATCAGATGATCAAGAACAAAATCTTGAAGCTAGAATGGTAACATGTAGCCAAACAAGATGTTTTATTTTTTTTACCAAGGAAGCCTAAACAGTTATAATTTTGTCTCCATGGTAATGGTAATTCTCATTATTTGGAGGCCTTTTTTTATCGACTGACAGCCCTTCTCACAAATGTTTGTTACAAATATAATATGTTTTAATGTTAACCGTTGGGCGTGGTTTAACTTGTTATATAATGTTTGATAGAATTTTCATCTTTTCAACTTTGAACGAATGACCTAACAGCTGGATTGAGTGTAACTGTTTTACTAGTCTCGATACACTTTGACCTGCTGCGAGCTACAAACATTTTGACACTTCCCATTGCGTATTCTTCGGCCTAATTATGATTTCAAAAGTAACATGACATGCAGTCTGTTTGACGTTGAGAATGATTTAACTTCTTCACCTGCTGAACGCATAATATGAGGGAACGAAATTGGCACTCATGCATTGCAATTTATGTATAAATACGTATGCTTATGTTTAATGTAAACGTATTTAAAGTATTAACGAGTATTAAGAGATGGAATCCATATTCATAACAAATGACAATAAAACGGCTTTTGAAATATTGTAGTTGCAAGTCTTCATATTTGTTTTGAATGATTATTACGTTTCATAGTTACCCAAATGTTAATGTGTGTGCATACATAAACCGTGCAAATGTAAGGTGGTCTTAACAAATGGACATTTTAAATGGACAATCTTCTAATAGGAAACTGCACGACAAAATGTAATGAATAAACAGTAAGTCGACAGGTGCTCATGTACGCTTAAGCCCTGAAGCCTGTGTTTTGAGTGGAGTTCTATATTCTCTTGTGTTTGGTAACAGAGATACTTCCAAAGGTCAGACTATGGGATCTGACGTCAATGTGAAAAGAGCGGGCCGACGCTACCAGAGATAATTTCCATTTTTTTTTTTTTTTTTTATAATAATCACTAAAAAAAAACGTTACCAAAGATATTTGAAGTAAAGACGTGAACATCGGAACTCAGTTGGTAGACATTGGCGCATGCGCAACCTAGCGATGGACTCGAGGAGTTGTGTTCCTCGGGCGTTATGTAAAAGAACTTAACTTTGACACATTTTTTTTTCTTCCCCAGGACCCCAGTTACTATGGCCCCATATATATATAACTATTACACGCCTTGAAACTTGTGTATTCATAGGCTAATGTTGATAACACACAGGGTTAGGACAGGGTTAGTGTTGGATTATTAAACTGCTATCAATCATTAACCTGAGAACTTGAGACAACCGGTTGTTACATTTATGTAACAAGAATGCAGTTAAGTTGGACAGAGGAGTGTTTTGTGTCTACGTGCAACAGGATAGGTTCTCCTGCCAAAAACTCCCCCTCTCCTGTCAGACCCCTCACCCGTTGGACCCCCCCCACTCTCCTGTCGCACTGCTCACCCCACAAAACACTCCACATTCTCTGTTTCTGTCGTGGACCAGTGCAAAGTCTGCAAGATGGGTTTGTGCAATTTTCATCATATTTAATTTCTTTCTCGCAAATGTTTGTTACAGCCTGTTGAGCCTGGTCTTCAACTTTTTCAATCATGTTATCTTTTCAACTTTGAACAAATGACGTAACAGCTGAATTGAAACGCGTTCCTATACTATACTTGTATACAAGTCTCGTTCTACACTTTGACCTGCGAGCTTTAAACCTTTTGACACTTTTCCCATTGAGTATTCTTAGGCCTAATTATGATTTCAAAAGTAATATGAGACAAGAAGTATGTTTCTGCATAATCTGTTTGACTTGAGAATGATTTAACTTCTCCTTCACCTGCTGAACGCGTAATATATTTGAGGGAACGAAATGCATTGCAATTTATGTATAAATACGTATGCTTAATATGTTTAATGTAAACTTATTTAAAGTATTAACCTCTGTCTGAAAAGAGAGAGGGAATTCATATCCATGACAAATGTAAATAAAAACGTTTTTAAAAAGGAGATAACGTTTTAACTACAATACTTACAATAGTTACCTACAGGAGACAGTGATCACACATTTTGGGGAAATAGCACCAGCAATAATGTAATGTTAGTATTCAATGAAGAGTATGCTATATGCCTGTTTTTATATTAGCTGACTGCAAAGGCTGTGGACCCGGCTACAAAACCCCCCTGGATGCCATGAAAGGTAAGTCCAACCATCCGTTTTCTAAAGTATTTGGACCAAGTTGATGGTCAAATGAATGGAAGCGTTTATTAGTGCTATTTGAGTAAAGGCACATTTCCACATTCTGTTAAATACAATGATGCTGTCTTCACCTGTATTTCGTCAGTCAGTCAGTCAGTCAGTCAGTCAGTAACCCTATGCTTCCTCTTAAAATGATGAATAACATAAAAAAGGATAGTTCACTCAAATGATAAAATTGGTTAAATGGTTGAAAGTAAATTAAAGTCGTTTCTGGGCCTGGAGACTGTTATTCAGAGTCGGTTTACTCAGTCACTGATACCAACTGCCAATAAACACTAGAGACTTCAAAACATTGTTCATTGTTTTCATTCAGTTACATAATCACTGTTAAAAACTTGGAGGTGTTTGTCCATGCAATTTGGCACAATTCAGCCAATTTAAGCCTTTCACCATTAGGTTTTGGTGTTAACAGTTTGGTATTGGAGTCAGTGGTTAAGCAAAAGGTCCAGGACCATTGTAAGAAAATAAAGGACAGCAACTTCTGTGTTTAAGGAATCTTTTAGTTGTTGTATCAAACAGCAGAGCAAGTTCATCCTCTGGGTCCAGCTGTGTGGTCTGAGCCAAGAACTTATTTTTTTTGTTTTCTATCAGCTCTTGCAGTGTGTTACCCTTTTATTGTCTGTCTGAAGCAGTATAGAACACATTAATATCTTCATGTCAAACCAACCTGTATGTTAATGGTTTGATAGTTTTAAAACATCACTGGGTGTTGTGAACCAGTTCCAAATAGTTAGCATGTCTGCTAAAAGACTAGTTCTAACATTCTTACACCACGGAACGCTCTCTCCAGGCCCATAGACTACTTTCAAGGGAACCCCCTATGGTCATTTGGGTGAGCTATCCCTTTAAAGAATGAATAAATCCCCATAGATGCATCACAAATAATGTATAAGTAAATTGTATGTTGTATAGAGGTACAAAAGAGTTAAGCTTTTTATGTGCAAAGCTCCAGATGTTAGGACATGTTATATCACCTTTATATAGCATTTGTTCTATGAAATGAGAATTATTAAGCAATGAGAATTAGATTGGCAACCAATAAACTGAGATTATTGGCAGACCTCCATGGGTAAAATGCAGGTATTTATAGGGTTTGCAGTTGTCAGGGTCGCCTTACCCTGTCGCCGGGAGTATACTCCAATGTCACCTGAAATCTCTTGTGTTTAAAGGGCCACGGGAGGAGATTGTGTATTTGCCCTGCATTTATCGCAACACTGACATCCAGAAACCTGATTACCTCGCCACAGTAGATGTGGACCCCAAGTCTCCCACTTATTGTCAGGTACTGTAATCCATTCTTAACAGGTAAAATGTTCTATAGATGTTAAAATACCACAACCATTCTGCAGTCTTGGTTCTGGGATTGTAATAGCATCACTTCACTACTCAAAATCAGATTGTCATCCATCAGCTTTGCATCTAAGTTAGAAGTCCATGTCCTGTGCACTAGTGACATCTGTTGGTAGTGAAGTGGGGAAATTTCAATTCTGCCATTGTTCTCAAATGGACCATCCCCTGGAAGACAATGGCTGTGAGCTCTGTGGAATGGCTTGAGGTGTCAAAGTGTTGTGATGTCATCAGATTAAATGTAATAAGATGAATGATAGTATGAAATACCAAATCAAAGATCAAATAGAATATCAACTTATCAACAGCTCCTAATTGAAATACAGTAGTGTGGTTTTTAGGATGATATAAAAAGCAGAGGTCAGGGAAACGCTATCTTTTTTCGTGTGTCCTGTTCTGGGGTTTTCATCATGTTCTGAGTAGCATTGTTTTGTGGTGACTGGTGGTAATCTTTATCTCTCGCTATATAAAGTATTATTACTATTATTATCATTTTTTCCCTTTTTTTTCTCACTATGTTCATTGCCATTTTCTTATTTTATAACACCAGAAAAACCATACAATAACAAAGACCAGAAACAGAGACACATACACACACTACTACGCATCAATATTGGATTGAATACAGAGAAAACAAAACATTCCTCTACTTTGTACAAAATATTCTCAAACAAAGCCTATATTCCCATCACATGATGTTCATGTATGGTTCCCAAAGTCCAGAAGTTTAGTCTGTTTTGATGTTTGTATGAAGTCCGGGTATATTCCAACATTTTAACATTTTAACATTTTAACAAGTTTAACATTTAAAGGGACTTTAAATTAATAAAAAATGATTTGTGTTATGTCAGTACGCTAGGAAACCGATATGTCATTTGGTCGTATAATATATTAGGGATGCACTGGAGACAAGAAAAACATGATAGGTAATTTCTTCATTTTAACATTAGGGCGGTTATGTGTGATAGGTCCCAACATGTGGAAGTCATCAGAGCATATCAAATTGGGTGTCAAATGAAAGCTAAGAGTGTATTTTTTAAGGAAATTAAGTAATAAATACAAGTCTCAACCATCTTCCATCAAAGAAATGTAGATAAGCAACGGCTTTGACTTCTGGTCAAACATATTATGGAAATGCGTCTAAGAAAACATCTACCTTCTTTGAAGTCTGTGAAAAACATCAAACCTCATTAATGTTTAGGAAATGGTTTGGCTTCATAAGTGTAAGATATTTTGCTAAGATAAGTGCTCTGCGTTATGAGGAGCAAAAATAATGGAAATGAGCAAAAGTAAGAAGTATAGATAGACCTACAAAATACTTGTAGTGTTTTTACTGATATCTATTTAGTTTATGAATTAATAAGTGATTAAAATAGGTCATTCTGTTACCAAATCGGCAACAGAATGGCAAAATCAAATCAGTATTGGATTTACTGCAATGTAATTGGCTACATTGACTTATTGTACAGGTTGTTACCTAAAAGGGTTCTTCAGCTGTCCCTGCGGGAGACGCCTTTGAGGAACCCTTTTGGGTTCCATGTCGATCCTTTTCACAGAGGGTTCTACATGGAGTCTTCAGAATCAGAATAGCTTTTATTACATCTTACTGTACACAAAGAGTAAACACTCAAAATACACAAGAGTAAAATTATTTGGCTTTGGTTCTTCAACATTGACATTGCAGTATTCAGATACAAAACACAATAATAACACAATAATAATAAGTAACATAAGTAAATACGTTAAAAAAGCAACCCAACATTGATAAAATAATTAAGTGATGGATTTTACAGTGGGTTCAATAGTGCAAAAATGCTGTGCAGAGTACGATGATTCATTGATCTTGAGTACAATGGGGAAAGTGGTTACATAATTAAAAGATTACCGAACGTTGAAGCTGCACAGTTCTTAAAGTAAATGTGCTTTATTTATTTTTATAGTTGGAATTGTTAGAAGTACATAGAGTTGTATAGTTGTTAAACAGTGCTATCAAGGGTTTTTGTTTGGCATATGTTTGAATATGAAGAATGTAATCCAATATGGTGTAAGATTCTACTGTAGTGGACATGAATATCAGGGAGAGAAGTCTTGATCTTTATCGTAGTGTAACAGGAAGCCAGTGGAGGCTGGTGACTTCCAGAATTGAGGAGGCCAATTATTTTCCGCTTGCTCGCTTCACTCGCGATGGAATGTTCCCTGTTCTTCTTATCTCTGAAGAAATGACATTGCTGTAAGTCTATGAGCCTGCCTGATAATTAACTCAACTTTAAAAATATATATATATATTTATATATATATTATATATTGATAAAGAAACTGTTACTTATCTTTTTTATATGCTAAACTTGATTAAATTGATGATTACATGTTGAAGCTGTAGAACAAGAAGAAGAATGAAAAATGTAGGCTAAACAAAATTGTTTTTTAACCACATAATTATCAAATTCCTGCCTTTTACACATGTTCACTGGGCATTTATATTACATCCAAATGTCATTTCTCAACTTAATTATCAGGCAGGCTCATAGACTTACAGCAATGTCATTTCTTCAGGCAGGCACATCTAAGCTCTGCACAATGAATTCCATCAATCAGAACTTTCCAAATAGTATGCCTTTGGCAAGCACAAAGACAGATAAGAAGAACAGGGAACATTCCATCGTGAGTGAAGCGAGCAAGCGGAAAAAAATTGGCCTCCTCGAAATAGACTACATTAAAAATAAAACTGTTTAATAAATCCTAAATGTTGTCTACCTATTCGATGTATAAATCGCGCCAGAATCTCGCCGACTTCCGAGGTCATTTTAAGCAAAAGTATTTGGCCATTTGAACTGTTATTTTCAGGGATAATAGCCATGGGTGTTCTAGACGTGTCCTGCAAAGGACAGGACACTCGTAGCCACTATGGCGAGTGTTTCTTTGACTGAAGTGACTGGCGAATTCTCAAAATGGCTTCATGTGATTGGACGAACAAAATGTCAATCTTTCAGCCCTGGGCTCAATGCATGGTGAGGCCAGGCCTCCTCTGCCCACCCATTTTCAGTGATTTGGCCAATCACATATTGCCATGAAAAAAATTGCATTACATTGACTTCTATGAGAAACCACTTTCCTGGGGGAGGCCTGGCCTCCCTCAATACAAACGGATAGGGATTCTGGCCTGTAGGTGCTTTACAATTGCAATATTGGGTTTAAGCCATGGAAAAATTCAGATTTATGAACAAAACGGAAATAATATTAATATACAAAAAATTTCAATATGTTTTTTGTTAAATAAATAAAAAATAAAAAATATAATTATTGCTTTTTAAAATCTCTCTCTCTTCTCTCAAATTATTGGGGAGGCCAGGCCTCCTCCACCTCTATGGAGGAGCCTCCACTGCAGGAGGCAGTACAGTTGACTTATACAGTGAGGGAAAGTATTCAACACATCAACACTTTTTAACTCAACATAAACTATATGGATAAAAGTATGTGGACACAATTAGCATCTGGGGCTGTTTTCATGGTTTGGGCTATCCCCCTTAGTTCCAGTGAAGGGAAATCTTAATGCTACAGCATACAATGAGATTCTAGAGAATTGTATGCTTCCAACTTTGTGGCAACAGTTTGGGGAAGGCCCTTTCCAGTTTCAGCATGATAATGCCCCCATACACAAAGTGAATGAATTAATGACATGGTTTGCCGAGTTTGGTCTGGGAGAACTTGACTGGCATGTTCAGAGCTCTGACCTCAACCCCATCGAACACCTTTGGGATTAATTGGAACGCCGACTGCGAGCCAGTCCTTCTCGCCCAACATCAGCGCCCGACCTCATTAATGCTCTTATGGCTGAATGGGAGCAAATCCCCACAACCATTCTAAAATATAGTAGAAAGTCTTCCCAGAAGAGTGGAAGCTGTTATAGCAGCAAAGGTGGGACCAACTCCATATTAATGCCCATGGTTTTGCAATGAGAAGTTCAACAAGCACATGTGATGTTCGGTTTTCTCAATACTTTTGTCCATATAGTGTATTTCCATTGCAGCTATTCACATGCAATTTAGACCAGACACTGGTATTAACTCAATAAAACTACACAGCTAAAGCAGTTGTAACACTCCAATCCATAAAAAAGTTGTGTGCAATAAAGGGGAATGACACAGGCAAGAAGTATTGAACACGCTAACTGAAATGTACAGTTAGGTCCATATATACAGTATATCCCGAATTTTTGTTATTTTAGCTGTTCATCAAAACATCTTCAAGTTACTGTTATATAATTAATATGAGCTTAAAGTGCAGACTCTCAGCTTTAGGGTAAGGATATTCACATCAAAATTGAAGGAAGGGTTTAGGAATTACAGCTCTTTAATATGTAGTCCTCTTTTTCAATGGACCAAAAGTACCGTAATTGGACAATTGACTCAAAAACGGTTTCATGGGCCAGTGTGGGCTATTCCTTCATTATTTATTTATTAATTAAGTAGGTAAACAGTCTGAGTTGATTCCAAGTGTGGCATTTGCATTTGGAAGCTGTTGCTGTATACGCACAACATGCGGTCAACGGAGCTCTCAATGCAAGTGAAACAGGCCATCCTTAAGGCCGATTTAAGCTTCTGCGTCGAATTTACGCACGTCTACGCCGTAGCCTACGTAAGGGGTCTCCAAGTTTATAGTTCTACGTTCTAGTTCTACGTTCTACGCGGACCGCGTCGCGTTGGTCGGTGTACTCATAGCGGCATAGAAAAATATGCTTTTCTTATTCTATCTCGTTAACGGTACATGACTAGGCTGCAAAAACAACCCAAAAATCCATCAGAGAGATAGCGGGAACATTAGGAGTGGCCAAATTAACAGTTATGCACATTCTGAGAAAAAGAAAAATGCACTGGTGAGCCCGGCACCACAAAAAGGTCTGATGTTAATATCCTGTTCATATTCTTGCAATAGTTAAATTGTACTATTGACAAAAATGTGCTGTTTTACTGCTGTACTGTTTTTAACTCCAACACTATTACACTTTACTGTCTGAATTGTTGATTATTGATAAGTGAATATTTATTAGAGGTCTGGCCATGTTTGTGTCTTAGGTCATTCACAGACTGCCCATGCCCAACCTGAACGACGAGCTCCACCACTCTGGCTGGAACGCGTGCAGCAGCTGTTTTGGCGACTCTTCAAAGAAGCGCAACCGCCTCATCCTTCCCTCGCTCATCTCCTCGCGGATCTACGTAGTGGACGTAGGGACGGAACCCCGCTCTCCACGCATGCACAAGGTAACGAGTCCCCTAACAGGTGATGGTGACGGTGACGGTGGATCCTGGAGATTATGTTGACTGACCATGTTGTATATGTAAGGACCAAAATCCCTCCTGAGATGTGCTGATGTCCTGAGAAACCTGGTGACCAACTACAAGAAACATCTGACCTCTGTGCTTGCCAACAAGGGTTTCTCCACCAAGTACTAAGTCATGTTTTGCTAGGGGATGAAATACTTATTTCCCTCACTCAAATGCAAATCAATTTATAACTTTTATATCATGTATTCTTCTGGATTTCTTTGTTGATATTCTGTCTCTCACTGTTAAAATAAACCTACCATTAAAATGATAGACCGTTCATTTCTTTGTCAGTGGGGCAAACTTACAAAATCGGCAGGGGAAAACTGTAAATCGGTTTTGACACAGAACATTGTTTTTGAAGGGCGAATCATGATTGTTCATTTCCTTTAGATAGTGGAGCCCACTGAGGTCTTCTGGAAGTGTGGCCTGGCCAACCCCCACACCACACACTGCCTGGGCAGCGGCCAGATCATGATCAGCAGCATGGGAGATCCCTCTGGGAACGGAAAAGGTAAGACCAGTGCAGGATAGTGAATTGTATTTCGCGGACTCCAGATTACAGCCTTGTACTGAATATACTAGATAACACACCTTCATGTTTATATACTAGATAACACACCTTCATGTATATATACTAGATAACACACCTTCATGTATATATACTAGATAACACACCTTCATGTTTATATACTAGATAACACACCTTCATGTTTATATACTAGATAACACACCTTCATGTTTATATACTAGATAACACACCTTCATGTTTATATACTAGATAACACACCTTCATGTTTATATATTAGATAACACACCTTCATGTTTATATACTAGATAACACACCTTCATGTTTATATACTAGATAACACACCTTCATGTTTATATACTAGATAACACACCTTCATATTTATATACTAGATAACACACCTTCATGTTTATATACTAGATAACACACCTTCATGTATATATACTAGATAACACACCTTCATGTTTATATACTACAGTAAATAACACACCTTCATGTTTATATACTAGATAACACACCTTCATGTTTATATACTAGATAACACACCTTCATGTTTATATACCGTACTAGATAACACACCTTCATGTTTATATACTAGATAACACACCTTCATGTTTATATACTAGATAACACACCTTCATGTTTATATACTAGATAACACACCTTCATGTTTATATACTAGATAACACACATTCATGTTTATATACTAGATAACACACCTTCATGTTTATATACTAGATAACACACCTTCATGTTTATATACTAGATAACTCACCTTCATGTTTATATACTAGATAACACACCTTCATGTTTATATACTAGATAACACACCTTCATGTTTATATACTACAGTAGATAACACACCTTCATGTTTATATACTAGATAACACACCTTCATGTTTATATACTAGATAACACACCTTCATGTTTATATACTAGATAACACACCTTCATGTTTATATACTAGATAACACACCTTCATATTTATATACTAGATAACACACCTTCATGTTTATATACTAGATAACACACCTTCATGTTTATATACTAGATAACACACCTTCATGTTTATATACTAGATAACACACCTTCATGTTTATATACTAGATAACACACCTTCATGTTTATATACTAGATAACACACCTTCATGTTTATATACTAGATAACACACCTTCATGTTTATATACTAGATAACACACCTTCATATTTATATACTAGATAACACACCTTCATGTTTAGTGACTATAGATGATCGTTGTTAAAGCTACTACTACCCATAGGCCTACTGGTCTAAAACCTCATAATCATGTTAAAACATTGACAACTGTGTAACAGCTTCTAATGATTATTAATGATATTGCTTAAAAGGGACTTAAAACTTTACAAAGATGAGACTTGACTGGGACAAGCATGAAGTGGCTTATTGGCAGCTTTATTCTGATGAAATGACTAATGCTCGAAATCTGTGTGCGTTTGTGCGTGTGCGTATGCGTGTGCGTGTGTGTGTACGCATGTGCGTGTGCGTGTGCATGTGTGCGTGTGTGCGCGTGTGCGTGTGTGTGTGTGTGTGTCTCTGCCTGCTCTCAGGTGGCTTTATCTTGCTGGACGGTGAGACGTTTGAAGTGGTGGGTAACTGGGAGCAGCCTGGGGAGGCAGCGCCGTTCGGCTACGACTTCTGGTACCAGCCGCGGCACAACGTCATGATCAGCACTGAGTGGGGGGCGCCCAAAGCCCTGGCTGGCGGCTTCGACCTTGCACACGTCAAAGAAGGTGCAGGAATCTAACAGATCATCAGCATCTGGAAATTAAAATGTATAATAAAATGAGTTGGGTTGGAGTGTAAAGGATATTGTAAACAACTAATAGTATACGACTTACTAATATTCTAATGACTTATGATTAATTTGCTTATTTTCCAATCAATTGTAGTAGTTATAAAGGTGGGGCACTACTAAAGATTTGATAATAGACTGTAAAATTCAACTTTACATGAACCAATTATGCCAATATCTAGTCTCAGTATTCTAAAGGCGGCAAACTCTTAAGTTTTCATGGATGCAGTCATTCACATGAAGACACATCGATCATTCACATGAAGACACATCGATTCGATGCACACATTCGACTCGATGCACACAAACATCGATTCGATGCACACAAACATCGATTCGATGCAGAAAACATTTATTTTCTAACAAGCTTGAATATAAAACATGGTGGGAAAGATTACAGTCCACACAATACAATATTTACCTAACTTTACACTGGCACATAATGCCCTCAAAGAAAGAGATAGTGAAAATTGTTAATTACTTTGAGGTGCCTTGAAAGCTTTGGTTGCTGAAGAATGCAGTGGAATCTGTTCAATTACATTTAGGGAGTGAATCTGGCGAGAGTGGATCGTGATGGTTTCTTAGTTCAGTCTCGTCAGGCAAAAAATATCAATAAGTGCAACAGTCTTTTAAGTATTTGAAATTATTTCCAATACTTTTTAAACCCAGGTCTAGTATGGACCCTCCTATCCCAAAGTATGACGTAATCGATGACAATCGACATTGATTGATTTATGTATCCAGGAGAAAAACTGTATTTGTAGCTCCGAAAAGTCCGAAAAGTTTTGACCCTCAATGGAAAAAAAACTGAGGTTATTGTTTTTAATTGTGCCCCCCTGGCCCCCCTCGTCGATGCCCTTGGTCCCCTGGGTTCTAACCTCTCCACCTCAGTTGGGAACCTTGGAGTAATTTTTGACAGTGCTTTTAAATTTGAAAAGTTTTGACTGTTTCTTTTATCATTTTCGACTCCTGGCCAAGACAAAGGCCTACCTCTCCCAGAAGAACCTGGAGAGCGTGATACACGCCTTTGTCACCACTCGCCTTGATTACTGCAACGCACTCTACGTGGGGATTGACCAGTCCCTGCTCCGCCGCCTACAACTTGTTAAAAATGCGGCTGCGTGCCTCCTTACGAGGACTAAAAAGTACGAACACATCAGCCCAGTTCTGTGTTCGCTCCACTGGCTGCCTATGCATTACCGTATCGATTTAAAATGATCCCTGACCGTTTTTAAAGCTTTCAATGGACTGGCCCCCCTCTACCTCTCTGAGCTTCTGCACCGCCACACCCCCTCCAGATCCCTTAGATCAGCAGATCAGCTACTGCTGGTGGTGCCCAGAACCAGGCTAAAAACCAGGGGAGACAGAGCCTTTGCGGCCACTGCATCCAAGCTTTGGAACAGCCTCCCCCTCCACGCTCAGACCCACCTGTTTTCCCTGGCCTTCCCCCCCACTTAGCCATCGGTCCCTGGCTTTTATTGTTTTATTGTAGGTCCCTGGCTTTTATTGTTTTATAGTTTTTAGTCCTTTTATCTTCTCTTCTTTAACTTTATCATATCTTGTATTGAATTGTGTTGCGTCTTATTTAATCTCCTGCACTTTACCTGTACTACACCTGTAAAGCACTTTGGTTTCAGCTGCTGCTGTATGTAAACGTGCTATACAAATAAAGCTGACTGACTGACTGACTGACTGACTGACTGACGGTCTTCTTGCGTGTGCAGGTCACTATGGGTCTGCTCTCCATGTGTGGGACTGGACGACGCACAAACGGCTGCAGACCCTGGAGCTGGGGGAAGAGGGCGCCATTCCCCTCGAGGTCCGTTTCCTTCACGACCCCGCCGCGGCCGAGGGCTACGTGGGCTGTGCCCTCAACGGAACCGTCTTCCGCTTCTACAAGACCACAGTGAGCAGGCCCTCCTTATCACTGCCACACCTTACAGGCCCTCCTTATCACTGCCACACCTTACAGGCCCTCCTTATCACTGCCACGCCTTACGGCCTCACTCATTCTATAATCCAGTTTATATCTACAAACTTGGGAATACTGTAGTTGCCTAGACAGGCTTTATTTAAAACTTAAGTGACACAACAGTTGCAATGCATTATTATAAGCATGTATGAAATGTTCCATACACATATCCTTTTTTCTCGACAGAAACAAATGAGCACACTGATACTGCTCTCATGGTATATTGATGGATAGTTTTTCAAACCTAGCTGTGTCTTCGTCAGGTCAGCTGACGAAGTCGAAACATTGTTGGTCTCTGTGTGTCAACAAATCTCTGTGGGAGTAATGCCAGGGTAGCCATACCTCCAAATCACGTTGTTCTCACGACTTCTTTGGAGGTTTCATAGCTGATTTCGTTTGAATGGAGCACGGGTTGTGACATGACATTTTGATTGGCTTTGAGCTGAAGTGTTTCAAGAACATCAACCCCTTATTTCGTTACTCTTCATGGAGAAAAAAAACTACCCACGTAGTGTTAGGGTGAGGGTTAGGGTTCAGTGAAAATGATTGGCTGTTCCTTTTTAAGCTGCCTATTGGCTAGCCTCCACCCCTCGCTAATGCATTCCTGCTGAAGACTGGGACAAGAAAGACTGGGAGCCTAGGTAACTATGGCAGCAGTACAAGTGTTGTAGACTTTTCCCCCTCCTCCTCTTTCTTTATGCATGAGCCATTGTAATTATCTTAATATTGAGCCATAATATGTTCTATCTTTTCTATGGGTTCAAGTTAGCTGATAACTCGCTGATCTTTGATTGGTCATAGCCCCAAGTATTCCTACAAATTATGATATCCAATCGTTACAAATGTTATAAAACATTTTGACAGCGAAGCATTTTTCCTTATTTTAGCTCTATACCTCAAAGGTAACATTGAAATCAAACAATTAATATAACGTTAAAGTACAAATTGTCAACTTTTATTTGAGGAATATTTTATGGATATTGGTTACAGCATTTAGAAAAAAAAGGTTATACATAATCCCCCTATTTCAGGGCACCAAAGGTATTTGGACAAATTATGTCCAAATTAAGCACTCATGTTTAGTATTTGGTCACACCCCAAGGCTCAGTCCTCGGCCCCCTGCTCTTCCTCTATTACATACTCCCCCTTGGTCACATCATCCACCAATTCAAACTGGACTTCCACTGCTACGCCGATGACACCCAGATCTACATCAGCACACAGTCACATCGAAAACTGCATATCTCCAATAAAAACCTGGCTGACCCACAACTTCCTCAAACTGAACAGTGACAACAGAACTCTTTCTAATCGGGCGCTTAGGTGGCGTAGCGGGTTAAGCGCTGACCATGTAACCGCAGGGTCCCCGGTTCGATTCCGGCCGGGGACATATCCTGCATGTCATCCCTCCTCACTCTCTCACCCATCCTTCCTGTCTAAATCTTCACTGTAACTGTCAGTAAAAAATGTAAAATGTGAGTGGGACTGCCCCACTCAGAAAAAGAAAAAAAAAGAACTCCTTCTCATCGGCACCAAATCCACACTCAATAAAACCGGACCCATCACACTCACCATTGAAGACACAACCATCACCCCTCCCCACCTTGGCTTCATCCTGGACCCCACCCTCTGATTTGATCCCCAGCTCCATTGTCAAGACCTCCTACTTCCATCTCCTAAAAATCGCCAAAATCAGACACTGCCTCTTCCCCCCCGCTGCTGAATCCCTCATCCATGCCTTCATCTCCTCCCGCCTTGACTACTGCAACTCCCTACTCACCGGCATCACTCACCTTGATCCCCAGCTGGCCACAGGTTGAGGTGTCCTTGGACAAGACACTGAACCCAAATTGCCCCCAATGAGCGGCGCCTTGCATGGTAGCTTGCCACCATTGGTGTTTGAATGTGTGTGTGAATTGGTGAATTTACCCTCCATCCCCTGGACATGGCTGTGTTAACTGTTTCCTGTACCTGTTTGTTAATACTGTGTTCTATGTACTCATGTTATCTGTCGCTTGTTGTTTCTGTGTTTCTCTGTACCCATACTGTCAGCGTCTTCGAGTCCCTGAAAAGCGCTTTTATAAATATGATGAGTTATTATTATTATTATTATTATTATTATTATTATTATTATGTTATGAGAAGGCCAATCAAGAACAACACTGGGATCTATTGTAGGAGCTCTTAAACTCACACTTTAGACAGGTCACACGGTAGGGACTGTAGGTCCTTTTTATGAACATACATGAAATGTTGCCTTGGTAATGTTGACACAGTATTGTTTTGTCTATGCAGAAAGGTGACTGGGCAGCTGAGAAGGTCATCAAGGTCCCCAGCAAGAAGGTGGAGGGATGGGTCTTGTCTGAGATGCCAAGTGAGTGTGTGTGTTTGTGTGTGTTCAAGTTTCATGTTTCATATTTATTGTTACGTCACATTACACAAGTGTAACAGAGTAAAATTCTTAGGCTTTGGTTCCTGACATTGCATTGCAGCACAAGATATATGGCATAATAATCAAGCATAATTCAAGATAAAAGTCACAATAGTACAGGACATAATGTATATAGTATAATAGGCATATTACAAGATAAGGTTGTGTGTGTGTGTGTGTGCGTATACTGACATACTGAACATAATGTATTTGTTTCAGGTCTCATTACAGATATCCTGATCTCTCTGGATGACCGCTTCCTGTACTTCAGTAATTGGCTACACGGAGACATACGACAGTATGACATCACAGACAGGAGGAACCCACGCCTGACTGGCCAGGTGATGTTATTTCTATCTGCCTATGACTGTTGGACACTCATTTCAGATCAATCCTTCTGAAACAACTGATTCAGAAAGATGTCGTGCGCTGACTGTGGTCACATCTCTGTGGGTTTAAAGGTTTTCTTGGGTGGCAGTATCCAAGACGACGGTCCAGTCAAAGTACTGGAGGACCCAGAGAACCAGAGCCAACCACCCCCACGCATAGTGAAGGTGTGTAAGAACAGCCATCCTTAGATTTTGTATGACCTCTGTACCTTATCATTTTACACACTTAGTATTTACACTGCAGGATATATCACTGACGTGGTCAACCATTTTTTTTATGTAAATGTCATGTAAGAAGGGTTTTGAGAAACGTACAGGTGCCAGCGATACATCAGTCTACAATGGAAGAAACGGGGGATAACCCTGAACAAAGGCTCCAAAAGTGCTCAAATGCGTCCTGTTGAAACTGACGAAGCTCACATTCTAGTGACATATCTTACCGGTACATGCTTCTGTTGCCTTTAAATGACTCATGAACCCTATGGGGGGGGGTGTTAGGGGTTCGTAGATGACCCATGACCCCATGGGGGTGTGTGTTAGTGGTTTGGGACAGAGGTTGGGAGCAGACCCTGACTTCTCTGTGCTCCACACCAGGGGAAGAGGGTGCAGGGGAGCTGCCAGATGCTGCAGCTCAGTCTGGATGGGGAGAGGCTGTATGTCACCACCTCTCTCTACAGTGGCTGGGACAAGCAGTTCTACCCTGACATGATCAGGTAAGACCCAGTCTCTGTCTGTGATCAGGGTGTGGAGGGGTGTTATTAAGTGCGAAACTGTAACCGTAACCATTGTTGTTTTCAATTTTGGTCAATTTTGACTCAAAATACTCTATATAGCATGTTTTTTTTTATTGTAGCTTGTATCTAACAATGTTCTTAAAGAAACCATTGATTCTTCAACATGAGTGTAAGAAAAGAGTGTACTGCACGCCAAGCTATTGCTAGCTGCAGTATTCTAAACTCCCATTGGGTTATGCAGTGGGGGTTTGATTCTCAATGTGGCGGGGACAATAACGCTGAAATGCAGAATCCAACTTTGGACAGAGGATGTGGGTGTATATGTGTTTCAACAGTTGTCTTGTTAATTACTTAATCACGTCTCTGGGGAAGATTTTTCTGCTATTTCCCTACAATTTCTCAATCAAAACAAACCTTTAAGGTGGATTGTGTTGCCAAATTGTCTCTTTTTTATTTTTACTAAAGCAAAACACCATGTTTTCTGTGTTGTTAAGCCAGACTGGTGGGTCAGGCAATTTGCAGTTTCACAAGACATTGGACATTAGAGTACTTATTTCTTTATCTTGTAATTGTATATACTGTATGTATTTTCCTTTGTCTTCTTCATTTACTTTTGATCCAAATTATTGTTGCTCAGTACAGCCTTTGATTGATGATATCATTAAACTATTTATATATAAAGCCTCCAAAACTTGAAGTCATTGTAAGGTATAGCTCTCCTATGCATGTGCCATTATTCAATGTAAAATCAGTGTCTCGCAATATTTGAATGCTTATGTTGCCTATTTACCCCAGTCTGGTCCCCCCCACCCCTCTCTCTCTCTTTGTCTCTCTCTTCTTCCTAGGGAGGGCTCTGTCATGATGCAGATAGACGTGGACACAGTCAACGGCGGCCTCAAGTTAAATGAGGACTTCCTGGTTGACTTTGGCAAAGAGCCTGGTGGCCCGGCCTTGGCCCATGAGCTCAGATACCCCGGAGGAGACTGCACCTCAGACATCTGGCTCTAAACCTCCTCCACCCCTCCTCCACCCCTCGCATTCCACATTAACGGACCGTAATTATTAATCGCTTGCCGAGCACAATGGAATCAGTGGAATAATCCCTAGTGTAAACTATGGGCACAAGCTAAATCAAGTACAGCTTAAGTATCTAAATGAAGGAAAAAGTATACTATTGTGATTTTTACTTTTGATCCAGTTCTGGTAAAGAGTTGGCTAGGCAATACGGCCAAAATTCCACCCAGCATGGAATGTATATGTCTTGTAAGGATTGAGGTCAGTCAGTGCACTTAGTACACACACACACACACACACACCATTTGTTCATTTGTTATCTGTGTGTGTGTGTGTGTGTGTGTGTGTGTGTGTGTGTGTGTGTGTGTGTGTGTGTGTGTGTGTGTGTGTGTGTGTGTGTGTACTGGTGCACTGACCTTAAATCCTAACAGTGTGTGTAGGGCTACGGGTCCATTGAACGCTCCATGAATAGAGCAATCAGTATTAGTTGGGAAGCAGCAATTCATCAATGAATGTTTGGGCATTTTAGACATATATGAGAATTATGTAATTTTAACTAGTACATTCCTACAGATTGACTGCCTAGGTTTTGGTCGGGTCAAGGAATTTGTCTGGATTATTATTAATTTGTAATTTTGCTACATATGCTGTACATGCTACAGAATACTTTGAATCATAGCACTATTTTTTACATTCATATTCTTCCTATGCTTTTAATAAAAAGTGATATTAGTTAATATGCACATTGGTTCATAGTCATTACATAAATATATTTTATCATTGAGTCTCACCAAAAGTCCTTCAGCACAAATCACAGATTTCTGCTTCACTGTGTCCATTACACTTACTTACTTACTTACTTACTTACTTACTTACTTACCTGGGACATAACATAAGGCTGTGTCCATTACACAGGGAAGCAGAAACGTGCCTATTTGCATTGCCTCCCAGACACACAAGTAGCCCAGACACATATGCACATCTCCAGAGAGATCAGAGCAGTGTGTAGCACTCCAGGAACCATTTAGGGTTAAGTGCCTTAGATTCAACCTTAAGCCCGGCAGATACAACACCATTTCAGACAACAACAAGTTCCCACAATGGAATGCACGTTGACTGTAAACACTGCTTGTCTGCAGTGAACTTGAAACGATAACACATATCACAAAACAAATTAGACGCAGACACACTTACATTACAAACCGGTTATAATCACACTAAAAACAAATTAGACAGAGATTCTGAAAAATCCCAAATATTTTGACAGGGTTTGTAATGATAAGTACTTATGCATTATGTTGTGAATTGTGTTCTACTTTGCAGGGTCAGATGAATCACTAGTTATCACCCTGTCTGGGTCCAGAGGTTCTGTGAAACGTCTGGCTCACATTCTCCCACAGTCTTGTTCTGTGATGCTGATGTTGTTGATGCGTTGTTGTTTTATCCAGGATCTTTTCCCATTGTCGTTGTTTTCATCCGTTGTCCATCCTTGTTGTTTGTAGTGGTGTTTTTGTGTCGTTGGAGAGGAATCATCCTCGGTCAAATCAGCTGCCTCTGAGTCTTCGGGTGCACAGCCTCCGTCCGCAGCTGAGTCTTGCAGTTGCAGCCGGTATTTGAGGCTCACTTGTGGGCTTTGAAGCGTCCGAGAGGAACTTGTGTAAAGCCCCTCTGTCGTTTTATTTCTTCCTCCTAATTTTTCTTTTTTTTCCCGCTTCGCAGCTGCACCCGAACATTTTAGATTGGATTTTTATATATTTTTAAATATATGTTTAAGACTCAATGTCCCAAAATGCACTACTCGAACACAGTCCACTGTACGATTCAATGCTGAGCTAGACCCATATTTCGGGTTTACAATGTTTTTTAAATTTTCTAGAGTCGAGTTACATGTAACAAGTTGAATTGTGTTTATTTAGGGGATTAATAGGCCAATATGTTTCCTTTGGTGATATTAGAGTCGATAAGTAGGTTAGAAAGTCTTTAAAAACAGCACACTAAAACTCAATATCCCACAATGCACTACTCGAGCAGAGACTTTAACTTTAACTTTCTTAGGTTTTCATCTTACGTTTGGAGACATCTGGTGGACATTTTATGGCATTACATTCTTACTTTATTAATTGTATATCGGTGAATAACAGACGTGGTAACTCGTGGCAGCAGTTAGAGAGAGAGCTCCGGAAAATCTCCTTTACGTTCTTGCCCTGGAAAAGGCTTTATCTGTACATTGCCATTAATGTTTTGGGTTGATCATTGAGGTTGGGCAGGAGTAACGCGTTTATCTAAAATCTACAACCAAGAGAACAAGATGCCATATCAGTGGCATACTGGCATTGTAGAAGGATAACTGCCCTCTTCCCAAAGGTCATATAGCCAGGGTGCGAAATAAGGGGGAGCTCGGGGAGCTATAGCTCCCCTAGTGGTGACATGAGCTCCCCTGGAAACATGGTTTGTGAAATTTTGGGGGAGCTCTAAAATATTCCAAATTGCGATGGATTTATTCCAAGTTGTGACGGATTTTACCTGGTGTAATATGATTTGTAGAGGCATACAATCTATTTTGATGTTGGTATTAGGTATATAAATGATATATTATAGCCTACATATAGGCCTTTATTGGCTACAACTATGCGAAGGTAACAGAGCGGGGTGCACTGACGCTGAACCCCTCATAGTGATAAGTAGGTGGACATGGTGCGTGCTGCTGAAATAGCCGACATGCGGTGTGTGGTTTAAAAAAAGTAACGCCAGCTCAGTAAATAATTCAAACTTAATGTTTACTTATAGGCTATGTGAATGTGACTGCACCACACATGTGAACAGTAACAAAGCAAATGCAGTTTAATTTTATGAAAAACATTGACAACTAAATCAGCGCAAAAAAAAAAAACATCTCCCATCGGTCACTATTTGTTGGCTATCTGGTGATATGGACGTCTTTGAGTGTCTAGAAAAGCGCTATAAGTCTAATGTATTATTATTATTTATTATTATTATGGACGTCACTTTAATCCGGCAGTTCTCAAGGTTTTTATGCACCAATCGATTCCTCTAGTCAGTGCGTCTTTATCACATTCATTGATGAAAAGGACGACTCGCATGTATAGGTGGAAGGGAACATTCATTGTGAGCACGGAAAATGTGAGTCTCACAACGGCTTTGCATTGATGAAACCAGGTAGGATGAACGCATAGTTCACTGTCCATTCCTAAATGCCCTGTTTCCACCGTCAACTTTCCTCTTTAGACCTTTGGAGAGTGACATGATGTTTCTCTTGCTAGCAGGTTAAATGTTTAGCTAACTTCACCCGGCACGCAAACAACCAATCCAATAATAATGTGACCTTGTAAGTCTGGGAGGAGGGGGGAATAATTATCACAATAAAACTATGTTAAATAATTATTAGAATAAGTTAGGCTGCGCTACATCGTCAGTCCACACATTTATTATTCAAAAATATGGAAAAGGGTGAAACTACGTTTCAACGTTGTTGAGAATCACAACACAAACTTGCTAGTCAAGCCAAAATACTGCAACGTAATGGATTGGACTGCTACCTAGTTAACTACAACACTACTTTACATTGTTAGCAGGCTCATAAAACAAGCCGTGTTAGTTGACTAGCGATGTGTCATTGATTTTTTTTTTTTTTAATCCCTGGGCTCCCCCGCACACCGTGATTTAATTCGCACACTGCATATAGCCATTCTCAGGACACAGCACCAACCAATAGTAGAGAGAACATGGTCATTTTGACCCCTAACCGAACATGGTCATTTTAACCCTAAAGGCCAATGCACACGGCCCCGATTTTGTTGCACCGCCGAATTCAATTCTATTGTTTTGAATGAGACAATGCACACGGCGTGCGATGCGATATTGTCGCACGACAACATTCGATTCTCCATTCACACCAATTGAAATAATTCAAAGAATTGAGAATCGGATGTTGTCGTGCGACAAAATCGCACGCCGTGTGCATTGGCCTTAACCCTAACCCTAACCCAACAGATAATATCATTACCATTGACTGGGTGAAAGTTGGCTTAGTAAGGCTAGCATGGGATACCAAAAGAAAAGAAAGCCTCCATTACCTCACTGTGAGTTCCTGAATGTCCTGTATGGAAATCATATGTAAATGAATGACATGTTGACGGTTAATCTGTGTTTAACATACTAGTCTGTCCTTATACAGCACAGTTATGTTTAATTAACTATTTATTCCAAGCTCTTGTAAAATGTAATGACCTTGATTAGTGCTGTAAGGTAGGGTGCATCAAAATGCAATGCAAAAAAAAAAAGTCAAAATATCAACTTGTTCATTGTTGCATTTTGTTCTAGTGCACATACAAATGACTTTTGCAAAGTTTTGGGAAAATTCATTGAGATTTAGAGGTGTAACGCAGCATGTGAAATTTAGAAATGTAGACATTTTGAAATGTTAGTGTTCTTTCAGAACTCCAATTTCTTGACAACATGACGAGTCAATTTCTAAAGATACAACTAGTTTTTGAGAACAAGTTTTTTAAAAGAGTGAAAAATATTTATTAAGAACAAAGGTTTTGAGAACAACATTTACATTTTCATTGAACATCATTGAAAAACATTATTGAACATCTTGTTCTAGTCCTAGTCGGTGTTCAGCTTGCGCTTGCAGCACCGAAGGTTTGGGTGTTAAGAGCGGTCATGCTCAACTGCCTGCAGCACATTCTGCAGGTGCTGCTCGCTCCTGGCTGCTGCCACAAAGTCTGATGTCAGTTTGACACCACGCTCGGCACAGTCATTGACAACATTGATGGCACGTACATTTACCACACCTGCCTGGAATTAGGGTTGGGTACCGAAAACCGGTACCGGTTACTTTACATTCGGTAACTACCGAACCGAATTGCAACAGAGATTTCGGTGCCTCGTTTCGGTTCCTCCTCGGTGCATGTAATCCGAGACTGAATCGCTCTCAACAAGTGCGAGGCAACACGCTTGCAAAACAGTTTTGTGATTGGTCTGAATTTAGCGGGAAATATGGATTTCAGGAAATCCCTCTCCTTTGCGTCTCTCCATCACTTTAACAACGTTTTATTGGCAGGGGGAAAGAATTGGAGTCGAATTTTTATTGACAACGGATTTACATGCTGGAAAAACATGCAGCTAAAATTCAGGGAACATTTGGACAATAAGAGACACACGGAAGCTGTGGTCGCATGGTCTAATTACAGGGCAATATGCGCGGTGCAAAAATAATCTAAAATCATCACGAACAGAACGGCGGAGGTATGGGAAAACAGGGCTCATGTCGGTGTCATCAAAGGTAAAAGTTGGTTTTCTTTAACTCAGCTGATGCATTACCTTGCTGTTGATTGTTTACCGAATGCTTCATCTGACTGTCACACTGTGATTTTACTTGTGTAAACAGTTAATTAGCCCGTTTTGTGCGTGTACTCTCATGTAGGCCTACTTCATATTGATGAGCTGATAATCTTTCAGTGTGTGTGTGTGTGTGTGTGTGTGTATATGTGTCTGTCAGTCACAAGTTTATATTCTACGGATGTTGTTCAGTACTGTATGCGCGTTCCCGGTTCTGTGTGTACTCTTGATCAACGTGCCCCCGCAGAACCCGTACCCATCCTCCCTGCAGAAGAACACCTGGGAGGGCCAGGGTATGACAGGGTATGACAGTTAAGCAATATCACACTCGAGGTCGTGCTGTTATACTGAATATCAGCACGGCTGTGATTGGGTCGTAGGTACGAGGTAAGACAAACCTCCTTTTGCTTATCAGGAGTCTCTTCCTTAGGGACTCCTCCTCAGAAATCATCATGTCCAGCAAACTCTGGGACAGAACATTGCGTTAGTCTGTCTATGCTGGGAGAGACAGTGTTTGTGAATGTAAACATGCGTGTTATGCATTTTGAGAATGTTGTCATTGGTTTTTAGCTCACTTTGATATGGTTCTTGACCACATTGGTTCTCTCCAGTCTCTGGTCTTCTGGGATGCCGATCTCTTCCCAGATGTCCTTCAAGTGGCACAGGGCTTTATTCAAGAATGGATCGATGTGCAGCTGGTGCATGCCGAACCAGCAGTCTGGGTTGGCAAGGTCGGCCAAGCTGGTAGTCAGCGAGAGAAACTTTGGCTTGCCAAAGCCAGTGCCAAAGCGCAGCTGTGGGGCTCGCATGGGGAGAACAGCTGGCTTGTGCTCCAAGATGGCATCTGCAAGTGCACGCCTCTCGCCAACGGGCACCTTGGTGCTGAAGAGTGCCAGCGGCAGCATCTCACCAGTCAGGTACCAGAGGTGCCTCTCCAGTGCCTTGATTGCTGATGCTGCAATGCCCTCGTCAACAGACTTCTATGCGTACAGGTGGTGGTGAAGTGTGAGGTCATTCGATGCAGCATCTACGGCTTTGTCGCAGGTCAGCCACCACGTTGCGTAGATGTGCGTTATGAAGTTGGCAAACGCCCACTTCCGTGGTGTCGAGGTCGGCCTCTTCATCGCCCATTGCTGGCGCTGCAGGGGACGTGCCGCTCTCCTGCTCCTCCTCCTCCTCCACCTTCTTCTTCTTCTTGTCTTTCTTCACCTTCTTGGGCGTGGCGACGGCGGTGGCGGTGTCTGTCTCCTCTTCCTCTTCCCTCCAGCGGGGGGCGCTGTGGCAGGCTCAGAGGCCACGTCACCCGACACCTTCACTGACAAGAACTGTCCCATCTTCTGTATGTAGTATGCAGGTCCCGCCGTGGTAAGGGGCGGGGCCAGCAACGTATAGGGATCTGTTTTATGTAGAAAGACGAAATAAAACAGGAGAGATCATATTGCTTGTTTAGCAGGCTGTGGAATCTTTATTTACTTAACATCAAATGAATCTTCTCTTTATGCACTCTCATTGTTCCCCATGCATCTCAACAACCATCCTTTCCAACCAACAATCATCATACCCCAACAAACTTCCATCACACCATGTACACATCACATTTCTACCTGCACTTCATGCAATACTAAACCAATTAAATAAATTGACCTATTAACACTAACTGTTACGCTCCTTACTGTTTTTATTACAGTTCACTATAATCTTATTATCTATATTTTATTATCTTCAACACAATATTCAAAATATATCAGCCTCTGTCCAGCAAACTACATACAAAACTAGGCTACACTTACCAACAGTAACTGAAGTGAGCTTATATTTTATTACATACATACATACATACTAACTGATTCACAAACCAAACCCAATGAGCCCAGGAGCCAAAACGAAACAAAAGAAACACTTAACACTGGCGCGAATCACCACTCTCCCCCTCAACGCAAATTAGCATGCCACTAGCCTCAATGCTAGCGAACTTGCAAAGTTTGACAGAATACACCCCTCAGTGGTTAACAATACCCCTAACTGTATCAACTAACACTTAATATTTATATACATCTGGTTCTCAAAATGTTTTCCTTCTTGGTGACTTTACATACCTGTTTTATGTAGAAAGACGAAATAAAACAGGAGAGATCATATTGCTTGTTTAGCAGGCTGTGTAGTCTGAGCTGCAACAGTCTTATAGCCTAGGTGCACAAGATGGCGTCGTTTGACTTCCGCCGTGCGTCTACTGATGTAAGAACTTCCGGTCTGGTTTGTACCGATAGATCGGAAAAGATAAACGCCCTCTATTGGCGGGAGGTGAACATTGCAACAAATAATTACCAAATTAATACAATACAATATATAAAAAAATGTGACAACACAATTGTGAGTGTCACACACGCGCTAAATTATACTGGATTTTCTCCGGTGTCTGGGGGTTCGCAAAGGGAGTGAGCAGCCATGTTTTCAATGTCACCTGATAAGAATAAGACCATTATATTATTACAGTATAAGCAGCACTCGAGTTGAGGGGGGGTGAGGGGGGATGGCATCCCCCCTGAAATAAAAACAGTCAAAATCATCCCCCTTCCAAAACTGCCATTCCCCCTTTCCATACCGTACCCCCTTTTCATACCGTCCATACCCCCCTTTCCATACCGTCCCCCCAGGGCTGCGTGCTAAGCCCCATCCTCTACAACCTCTACACCTACGACTTCACCCCCGTCCACCCCAGCAACTACATCGTAAAGTTTGCAGACGACACCACCGTGGTGGGATGTATCTCAGGGGGGGACGAGGCGTCGTACAGGGATGAGGTAGAGCAACTGAGCAAGCTGTGCAAGGTTAACAACCTGCTGCTGAACAAGTCAAAGACCCAGGAATTCATCGTAGACTTCAGGAGGAAAATGTCCGAGATCCAGCCCCTGCTCATCGACGGAGAGAGCGTGGAGAGAGTCTCAACCCTCCGATTCCTGGGACATCACATGCGGGATGACCTGACCTGGAAGGACAACACAAAAGGCACCATCAAGAGGGCACAACAGCGGCTATACACCCTGAGATGCCTCAGGAAGGAACACAACAAGCAGGAGATACTGGTGGCCTTCTACCGCGGCGCAGTGGAGAGCATCCTCACCTACGGCATCTGCAACTGGTTCTCCAGCTGCACAACAGCGGAGAGAAATGCGCTACAGAGAGTAGTGAGAACAGCACAGAAGATCACCGGCGCCCCCCTCCCCTCTCTGGAAGAGCTGTACAACACACGCTGTCTCAGGAAGGCCTCAAAGATCTCCAGGGACCCGACCCACCCTGGGCACGTACACTTTACCAGGCTGCCCTCGAAAAGGAGGTTCAGGACCCTGGCCGCTAAGACAAACAGACAGAAGAACTGCTTCTACCACAGGGCCGTCCAGGCCCTGAACACAGCAAAGACCTAAGTTCTGGGCCCTGGACAGTCTGGACGGATTGTATGGCAGCTGCTGGACTGAAAAAATCAGGTGTAGTGCTGAGGCACAAACATGTACATTTCAAGCCTGCAAACTGTGACACTTTAAATAACGTGAAAAAATACTATTGTGCAATATGACAACCCTAGTTGACTATCTGTACAGTATAGTACAGTGGATTGTGTACATAGCCTTTATTTATGTAAACCAGCTCCTTACCTTCTTGTGATATTTTTTTTCTAAAAGTTTTTTTTTTCTTTCACTTTCCTAACACCAGGGGAGCCACCCCTCCTAAATGTCGTTGTTTGGTACCTGTACTGTAGCAATGACAATAAAGTCCATTCATTCATTCATTTATCAATGAACGTGGTATTACTGCTATTTCAACATCTAGTTTTGAGCATAATGAGTAAAATACTGTGGGTGAGGGGGGCACGCACACATGCAATGACATTTTTACCAAGTCACTGACGCTGTGGGGATGCTAAAATTGTCCTCATATGATAAAATCCACCACCTCCCCTGATTTTCTTTTACAACTTGAGTACTGAGTATAAGCATTTGCCTGGTTAGTTGTCATGATCAAACGTTACAAATGCAACTTACCGAGAAGTCACCCTTCTCTGCCCTCTCCCACTTCCAGACGAACGCCTACCCTATATTATAGCACTTGGCTTAATTCAGCCTCTATAATTGAGCCGCTATCACAGGGCGTTAATACAAACCTCATTCACCTGCGTTCCATTTCAAGTATATTTGGTATTTATAGAAGGAAGCACGTACGCAATTTTAAACAAACGCAGCCCGTTTTATAAATAATGCTTACGTCCATTTAGAAAAATGTGCTTACGTGAAAGTCAAAGATGACGTTCAAGTACTTTTTTATAAATGAGGCCCCAGGTCTTGGATGTGCTATGACTTTGTAGGACTTGGCTTTGAGCACCACACTAGCAACTCCTTTCAGGTCTGGCAGAGAGGCCTCATCTTCAGGAAGGAGAAACTGGAAATCACGCAGCAAGTAGGCAGTGAACAGAAAGAGTTCCATTTTGGCAACAGACTCCCACAGGCACAGTCGGGCCCCCCCTCCGAAAGGCAAGAGACCATGCGTAGAGGCCCCCCCAACCCTCCAGAAAGCAAGAAAGAAGGGGCTACTGTTAGCTTTCCTGGAAATGTGCTGCGCCAAGTGAAAGGAATGTACTGAACATTTCAAGCACCTGGTTTGAAGGTGTGAGGGTCCGTCCACACTGCAGGGTCATGGTGCGCCGCAAACAGATTAGGGACGATTGGCTGTGTTCTCCGGGACACATCTCCGTACACATACAGTACGGAATATGCAATCTGATCAAACACACATTTAGGTTTGCTCCGAAAAAGGTAGGGAAGGAAATAGGCAAGACATACATTTACAGTGTCAGTCAGTGTCAGTGTTACTGTGAAGTGTATTATGCTGCACTGCAAAAAGTACATATCTTAAATCAAGGCAGAGGGAGGGGGGAGACAGAGAGACTCATTATACACTCTACACTGCACCTAGAATATAAGTGGATAATGGATAAGTACTGGGGGGCACGAGCGTGGAGGGACTTGTAGGTGAGGAGGAGGATTTTGTAGGAGATGCAGGACTTGACCGGAAGCCAGTGGAGGTGGATGAGGGTGGGGGTGTTGTGCTGCCATGGCTTTGTGTGCGTGAGAACCCTGGCAGCAGAGTTTTGGACATACTGGAGCCGGTCCAGGGCTTTGTTGGGTACCCCGAACAGGACACCATTGCAGTAGTCCAGATGGGAGGTGACAAACGCATGGACCAGGGTTTCAGCAACAGACTCCGAGAGTGACGGTCGGAGTCTGGCAATGTTCCTTAGGTGGAAGAAGGCGGATTTGGTGACAGACTTGATGTGGGTTTGGAAGGAGAGGGTGGAGTCAAAGATGACACCCAGGACCAGCCGTCAACCTTGAGGATGAAGTCACCAACCTTCCTGAGCAGCACCTTGGGGGCCACAACCATGACCTCTGTTTTCTTACTGTTCAATTTGAGAACATTTGATGACATCCAAGTTTTTATTCCGTGCAGGCAGTTGACCAGGGACTGAGGGGGGAGCTGGGAGAATGGAGTAGTGCTGAGATAGATTTGGGTATCATCAGCATAGCAGTACTGGAGCCTCACTCTCTGTGATGGCGGCCTCTGCTGGTCGGCCTGCGCTTCTCCATCCGTCCCTGAGTCGAGGGGTGTCCGTTCTCTCTGCTGGCGGGCACGCTCCCTCTGCATGGCCCTCGTTTCTCCTGCTGGGGATTCTGCAGCCTGGAGTTTTCCGAGCTGCAGGACCTGGTTGCATTGTTGGGCCTCACTGGTGCCTCCCTCCGGTGTCTGCCTGGACTCCACCTGCCTCAGCAGGGTGACCTCCCTCTGCAGGTTCTCTGCCTGACCCTCAGCCAGGGTCAGCTTCTCCTGAGCCGTGCTCAGGTCCTGGGCCATGGTATGGAGTGTCTGCCCCTCTGGGCGGTGGCAGCCACCTTCTGGTTCTCCTCCCTGAGAGAGTTGACCTCTGGGTCTGGGTCTACCTCTGGCTCTGGGTCTACCTCTGGCTCTGGCTCTGGGTCTACCTCTGGCTCTGGCTCTGGGTCTACCTCTGGCTCTGGCTCTGGGTCTACGTCTCTGAGCGTGGCTTGGGTTCCGGATCAGGCTGTGTGGAGAATGTTTCCTGGCAGCCCTCCCAGGCAGCTCTCTGGGCAGCCTCGACTAGCCTGGTGGGCTGTAGGTCAGCGGTCTGCTGCTCCAGGGCCCTCAGTTCATCCCCTGAGAGCTGCCACTGCACTCTGGGCCTGGGCTTCCCACTTCTGCTGGATCAGCCTCAGCCTGGCCTCCTGCAGCTCCAGGTATGGCATGCTCAGCGAGGTCAGCTCCGGTGGCCGCTGGCTCCCCCACCGGCGGCAGTGAGGGTGTTGCACAGGAGACCATTCTCCCACCGCAACTGGGTGACCTGTCCCTTCAGCTGCATGGCTCTGCTCTGCTCTCTGGGTGGGACATCCCACTGGTGGCGAGGGTGTGGTCATCTCCTCGGAGGTCTGGTGGGGGCTGGTCAGGTGTGGTGGGGGCTGGTCAGGTGTCGGGCGGTGATGAGATCCCGGATGCCCCTCTCCCAGATCCAGTCTGCCTCAGCCGCTCTCTCCCTGTCAGCCTCACTTGCTCCATCATCGGTTGACCGCCCCCAGCTCCTCCTCCATGTCGTCACCAGTGTCAGCGTCATACCCATCTCCTGCGGGGCCGGCGGTGTTTGTCATTGTCAGCCTCTGAGTCGGGGACCTGCGGACCCTCGGGCAGCCTTAGGTGTGCATCTGGGTCCTCCTCTGGCTCCTGTTGAGGGCGCCACCTTGGTGGCGCGGTCTCGGGGTCGCTGGGGGTCACGGGTGCCTGCAGTGTGCCTTGTTCTGGCCCAGGTGGCAGGCCTGGAGGAGAGAATCAAGGGGGTCAATTATAGGGTTCTGTCCAAGTCTCTTTCTCTCCTCTTTTCTCCTGGCCTTCCACCCCATTATATCCAGGTGGTCAAAAAACAATTCAGTCCTCAGTAATAAATCGCAACCAATGACTAGCTATTGCAAGTCATCCTACTGGGGTTTGCTGTGTATGTTCAGCCGTCTCTACCCTGGATGTGCTCCAGTAGTGGATTCTAGTCACCCGCAATCCCCACCATATGTAGTGACCACTACATGGGACCGGGTACAATAAACACCCAAGGTAGGAACAGACACCGACAACAGGGGCGGTTTAGCCACACCACATTTAATCCAAAAGAACCTCAAGACGAGAGTTACGGTACAACTTAGGTTTTTAGGTCTCCTGTCACACAGCCATGTCCCACACATGCCTAAATGTCATTCAGATTTTTATCTTTACATATCAGAAATGTACACAACATTTGCATTTATTTGTCATCATTCATGCCAATCAGAATTACATCATATTGACTACAGACACACTTATGACTTATGATTGATTCAAATGAGCTAAACTTTCTACCAGGCTCTAGTCTACTAGACACACCAACATTTAAGACCGCATATATGGCCACATACACACAAAGCTACATCACTACAACACACATTAATATCTCCTGCCACAGAACTGTGCTGCCTGAGACCGGCTCTCACCCAGTCCAAACATGTCTCCTGTTCGTAGCTCTCCTCCCTTGTGACAGCTCCCCTCCTACTTATGTGTGCCTCCTGTGAGGGGACACAGGTGTGGCACGCTGGGCTAACGAGCCTGTGGTGCGCTTCCCTGGACCATCCGGCTGATTGGGGAATACAGGGCAGCTGTGTGTGGTTATGGTGTCTTCCTTCTATCACTCTGTTGTATTTTTATGTGTAAAAAATAAACTATATCAAATAAAAGACTCAAATATGAAACATACAACGCCATATTAATTTGCCACGTTTATTCCAATAGAGTGAGACAGTGCATCTTGTGTTACGGTAGTAGTGGGGTGGCAAAACGTTATGATGTCCATCTGAGATGCTTTGGTCAGAATGATACAATGTGGTTGTAGTCGATGGTAACGGTCGGTTCATAACAGTATTATACAACATGCTGCAATCAGATGATTCCTGTCTACAAAATACATCAAATCACAAGAGATACAGTTAGAACATGCATGACGAGGATACAGAATGAAGACGGGTGGTGCACTGTAATTAAGTAAGTAATGAATTCTAAACAGTCATAACGGCTGTACAGTACATGCAAGTCGAGGTGGACATTGAGATTCAGAAAGCCTGCTAATTCACTCTCTTTGGGTCTCTCTGTGGTTTCGGTTGTCTGTTTTTTCAAACGTAGGGTTTCAGGGATGGAGTGCGTAGCCAGGCTCAGCCGTGAGTTGTGGGGGAGAACCCAGCTGGTCGGAGCTTCATCTCAGTGGAGGCGATGGAGTAGTCTTTGCCTTTCCAGTCTATCCACACCACGCCCTGTAGCACACAGCACAAGCACTCCAGTTAGAGTTTTGCAACATAAAATCAATACGCCAATAGTGTCATTATATTATTATTACCTAGAAATTACTTTGAAACTACTGGGGAATTCATTACCAATTCAATTAGAAGACACTTGAAGATTGTTCTGAAGTCCTTACATAAATAGCAAATAGATACCGATCATAATTCAATTGAAATTAAGTGTTCCCAATCCATTTTTATGTTCGAAAAGCATTGAGTTGAACAATACTGAAGTTTGAGGAAATCCACTGGACCTGGTTGTTGCTGTTGATGCCAAAGAGACCGTTGAGGTTGGTCTTGTAGCAGTTCTTGTACCACCAGCCACCCATGTAGGCCCGGGCACAGTGGATGCCCAGGGGGTTGGGGTCCTTGTCCCGGGTGGAGAATGGGCGCCCGTTATGGTACCTCATAGAGTCACCTGATTGATGTAATGGGGAACAAATACGAGAGAGAGAGAGAGAGAGAGAGAGAGACAGAGAGAAAAGAAAAAAACATGCAGTATTGAACATTTAGCACTGTCTCTCTTGCTGTTTCTCACATTCTATCTAACATGGAGCACATACACATGTACCGTGGAGAACCTCTGTTCCTCTCCTCTAACTGTACCTGCGGTGCCAGTGTACCCGGACACCTCGATGGCATAGAGCTTTGCCTCTGACTCGATGGTGAAGTTGGAGTAGTGGGCGTAGGCTGTGTCGTTTCCTGAACTCAGATCCACGCGCAGACTCACAGGGCCCATGCTGGTCAGGTTGTGCAGCAGCTCGTTTCCTGCAGAGAGAGATAGAGAGAAGAGAATTATCTACACACTGAACAATTTCAGTTGGTGGGTTGAATAATATTGCCTGATATACAGTATTCACTCAATGATGTTCCAGTGAATTAGTAGTAGATAGGAGGCACATTGTGTCAGATCGAAGGCTTTTTATTTGATTGATGACCTAAAGGTCACCAAAGGTCATCAATCAAATAAAAAAGCCTTTGATCTGACACAACATGCCTTTTATCTTACTACTTGCATTGTTTCACACATCAGTCTGGATATCAGGACTTTGAACAGAACAGAACCTCACCGAGCCAGAACTCCCCGCTGAGGTTTCCAAAGCCATTGGTGTAGTCGCTCCAGGTTCTGTAGAAGTCTGTCTTTCCGTTCATTCTCCTCTGGAACACCTAAACAACATATGGACAAAGCTGGAGTTGAAAGGCGGACGGACACAACACAGACATAGGCCGCGTTTGTGAGTGCCGGATCATCCACGTGACTGCCTCTAGTCCAATCAATTTACTTGGTTCCATTATGACGTCGAACCCAGTGTGCGAATTTACGAACACGGCCATAGTCTTTGGAATTGAATGACTTTATGCTGCTAACACGTTTCCATTCTGTTCTGCACAGTGGTAAAGTCCAGAGTCTCTTACCGTCCAGCCACCTCCATCAGTTTCCATGTCACAGTAGACTTTGACTGCTCCGCCCTGCTTGCCCTCAGGGTAGATCTCCACCTCCCCTGACTGCAGCGCTCCGTTCAGCAGCTCCTGAGAGCATTCCGTCGGGAAGGGGAAACGCAGTTTGCCTGTGGGGGTGGAGGGGTGGGGGGGACAACGATAGTGGTGATGACTTCCCAATACTGGAAAAATGTAATTAGGATGGTTGTTTTTTAATGGAGATTCACTGCTGGTCTCAAGTTTTTACCTGTGGTAAACTCAGTGGTGACAACTGATGTATACTGTCCCTCGCTCTCTCCCTCTACCAGTACAAAGTACTTGGACATAGAGAGCAGTCCAGTCAACTTATACTCAGTCACAGTAGACTCCAGAATGACCTCCTGGATAAACAGTGGACAAGGGAGAACGTATAGTTATGTTTATGACCAAAGCAGTGCTCCTCCTCGGTTTCACTAGGATTTACGCTGGTTTGCTTCACCTCAGATACACTATCTGGACCAATTATTGGGACACCCGAACATCACACCCATACAGTATGTGCTTGTTGAACTTCTCATTCCAAAAACCATGGGCATTAATATGGAGTTGGTCCCACCTTTGGTCCCACCTTTGTATGGTATAACATTAAGATTTCCCTTCCCTGGAACTAAGGGGCCTAGCACAAACCATGAAAACAGCCCCAGACGATAATTGTGTCCTCATACTTTTGTCCATATAGTGTATATAGGCCTAGTGCTGTTTCATATACTGTAAGCCTAGTGTTGTTTTAAATTAATGTATGGTTGAACACATATAAATGAACATGTGAGTGTCAGTGTGTCATCACCTTGGTCTCCTCCCCCCCTGTCATCTGATAGGTCAGTCTGTAGCTGTGGAATGCTACACTAGGGGCTTTCCACGATACAACAGCAGATCGTGAGGCCACCTCACTAGCCTTCACCGCTGAGGGAAAAACAACCACCACACACACACACACACACACACACACACACACACACACACACACACAATCGGTTGCTTTATATCCAACTTTTTTATAGGCTACAGCACAGGCTTACTGTAATGGATGGAATGGAATGCATTACAAATGAGCCCGTCCTCCAATTTCTACCTCCACCAACCTCCCCTGGGCTACTAGGCGACACTGGGAGGGACTGTACTATGTGGTTTCCTATGTAGGCCCACTCACCACTGGCTGTTGTGAAAGTGGTTGTAATGGCAGCTGCGCTCTGGAGGCTGTCCTTCTGACTAAAGACTCTGACTGTGTAGAGGTTGGCTCTCTGCAAACCTCTCAGCTGGTGTTCTACAGAGTTACCAGTCACCATCACTGTCACTGTGACATTGGGAGCTGTGGGAGTGAGAAGACAACATCCATAAATCAATGATATCAATTGCTAAAAAGAACAAGAAACCACAGGAAATATCGCTGCACTCACTTTTTGCTGAATCGTAACTAATAATGAAACGGTCAACCTTTCCCAGGCCAGGGGTCCATTGCAACAATGCTTTGGTGTCAGTTATGTTGATGGCTTGGAGATGGGTTGGAGGGGCAGGCACTACAAACAAAAGACCATTAAAATGGGGTTATTTTTTGTCTTTAGAGCAAGTCAAATATCAAATTCACTATTATAGCACGCTAACTATAAAACAGGATATCTGATCATACAATTCTTAGTATATAGGACTAGTGGACTGCGGTCACCTGTGGTGATGGAGGCTGTGAGGGTGTCACTCTCGCCCTTCCCCAGTGTGGAGGTCACTCTGACCTCATAGGAGGACCCAGAGGACAGCTTGGACAGAGTCACATAGGACTGCTGAGAGTCCACAGACACAGAGCTGCTCACTCCTGGAGCCAGACACAGCAATATAAAAAACACAGAGAACATGATTTACAGTACACATATATAGTGTCAGTGGTAAGGAGGTTTATCACGTGGTCACACAAAGATTCCACATTGACCCAGCTATGGTAACAGTCTTACCGGTGACAGAGTGGGTGTAGGTGACTTTGAAGCCTGTGAGTGAGGTCTTTGGTTTGGACCAGCACACAGAGAGAGAAGACTCTGTCACGTTGCTGAACACCAGCTCTGTGGGTGGCTCAGGGCCTGCATGCGAAGAGAGGGAATATGGAGGATTAGGAGTCAGGACGATGACCTTGTATGTTAGGAAAAGGTCAATAATGACTAACATAGAGTACATTTAATGCTAGAGAGAGAAGTGAACTGGGAGATTATACAGAGAGGAAGGATGAAATAATGCAGCAATGTTTTACATCCAAGAGAGAATGATTATGCAAAACATACTTAGTTAAAGTAAAAAAAAAAAGAGGTTATTATCAATATTTTGTGTCGTTGGTTTCCAATTACCTGTTGTGACCGATACTCTGTGAATCTTGGACCGCATTCCGGGAGAGGTGCCGAATATGTACAGGCCATAGCGGGTCTGAGGCCGCAGGTTGCTGAAATCCACAAAGCGAACACTGCCAGGGAGGACAGTTGAGACTCTCTTGATGTGCTTGCCATCAGCTCTACCCTTGGAGCTACCGGGGGCTTTAGTAGTAGTTCCATTGGTGCTCTCATCCTGTCTGAGGACCTCAGTTGCGTTCCCAACTGTGGCTCTGTTATCATCTCCTCCCAGAGCTCCGTCCTCTGCCTCTTCCTCCTCCTCCTCTTCCTCGACCTCTGCTCTGTGCTCTCTCCTGGTCACAGTGAAGTTTTTGAACATTGCGGGTGGGGCGGTCCACGTGACAGTGAAGCCATATGAGGTGATATTTTGAACTTTCACAGAGCCGAGACCGTTGCCTCCAGCTTTTTTCGTGGCGTTTTTAAAAGACTGGGTATTTACTTTTACCTCAGAGGTCGTTTCTACAATGGTCACGTTGACTAGATATTGACTTTGTGCAATCTTTCCTTTTCCAGCAGAGACCTTGCCTGACCCACCCTTTGTACTATCAACATGCAAAGTCACTTTAGTAGCATTCACATTCTCCTGAACTAATTTGACCTTCTTGATAGTTTTCTTCCCAGATGTTTGGGTTGCATTCTTCTCAGCCTGTGTTGACTGCTCTAGAGTCTCCTTCCCTGACCGGGTTTTGTTTGCAGACGTATTTGAATCCTTTGTTAGATGGATCAAAACTTTAGTGCCATTTGATTTCTTCACTGTGATTGATGTGATATTGGGGTTAAGAGGCTGGTCTTTTAGGTGGACAGATTTAGCATTAGCTTTTCCTGTTGATTCCTGAGTGACTTTCAACTTCTGGTCAGGTTTGATGTGCTTTTTAGGAGTAAGAACTGTGGTTTTGCCTTTGCGAGCTTCCACTTGCTTTCTTCCCCCGTGATGTTTTAGCAGAACCTGACCAACGGTTGGTCGCCCCAATGCAATCTTGGTAGCGTTGGAAGCGGTTGGACCTTTAATGGTGGTTTTAGCGACAGTAACCACCTGTTTTGCTTGTGTTTTGGTGAGGACTGCTTTTACATTTGTTGTCATCTTTGTTTTGGTTTTGATTTCCCCTTCTTTGCTTGCCGTCCCTTTTTTCTGCTCCTTGGCGTCTTTTTTCTTTTGGATGCTTTCCTTGATAATGTTGGTCTCCGGGGACACCTTCATGGTCACTGTTTCCACTGTTATCTGGACTTTGTCTTTGGCACCTTCTGGGGATTAGAGACATGAGAGGTTTAGATGAATTCATCCATCACAGTCTGGTACGGCAGCTCGGACAGTAAATAAAAAAGTAAACTACAGCGAATAGTAAGAAAATCATCCAAGATCATCGGCAGCCCCCTCCCATCAGTTGAATCACTATATCTCAAACGCACCACAAACAGAGCACATAAAATTATCTCTGACCCCTCCCACCCTGCTTACCACCTGTTTCAACTGTTGCCCTCTGGACGGCGCTACCGATCCCTGGCCACCAAAACATCCCGTTTCAAAAACAGTTTTTTCCCCTCTGCTATAAGGACTCTCAACACCTGACTCACTGCACTAACCCTGTACTACCCACGTACTGCACTTTATAAATTGTAAATATGTTCTTGTCTTGTGGTTATGTGTGTCCATGTGATAGTTATGTGCAATGTGTGTATGTTTTTTTAACACTGCTGTATTGAGCTTTCCACCTGTACCGAAAACAAATTCCACCGACCTAGGTCGTGTGGTCATTAAACGATTCATTAAACGATTCATTCATTCATTCATTCATTCATTGAAATAAGGAAAATCGGTCTAAGAAACCAACTCAGATCAGAAGATAAACAAAAGAGAACTCACTTATACTGCAGTCAGCTCCAGGGGCACACTTACTGCAGTCTGAACCAAGGAATCCTGGGAGGCAGAAACACTTTCCTTTCTCACATTTCCCTTGGTCACTACAGTCATTAGGACATTGCCCTTTGGAGCAGGGACCTGGTTAGAATCAAGTGTAAGTCAGAGTGTATGAACAAAGACTGACTAGTTAACAGTAGGACTGCATTACTAACTTCATAGATCATTTCATAATCAGGCAACTGAATGTGAGGTCTTACATTTATCCTTGATTGAAGACATCTCCTTCTCCAGCCTGGCCACACGTCCTTTCAGTGCTGCCATTTCGACCACACAGCCCCCAGTGCAGGAGCCAGGCAACAAGCTGATGCGGTGGGTCATCACCAGAGGGGAGCCAGGCTTCAGCTGAAGCTCTGTGGCCTGCTCCTTAGTGCGGATACTAGAGTCTCTCTGAGAGTCCTTCTGGTGGCAGCCCTCAGATGATGAGATGACCACCTTAATGGGGTGTGGGAGTGTCGGGGAGGGCTTGTCTTTGGAGACCTTGGGACCAGTGCTAGTGGGAGGCTTGGTGTGAGCTGTAAGGGTCTGGTTGACTGCACTTGGTTTTGGGGTCGGCTTCACAGTAGCTTGTTTGACAACAGGGATTTTTGGTTTCAAGAGGGTAAGAATGACGTTGGGTTTGGGTTGGTCACCAACTGTGGAGTTTCTTTTCTCATTGGTTGTGGTTAAGATTTTGGGTTTCGAGAGGGTTGGAACGACATTGGGTTTGGGTTGGATACTTCCTGTGGAGTTTCTTTTGTCATTGGTTGTGGTTAAGATTTTGGGTTTCGAGAGGGTTAGAGCGACATTGGGTTTGGGTTTGTCACTTTCTGTGGAGTTTCTTTTGTCATTGGTTGTGGTTAGGATTTTTGTTTTTGAAAGGGTGAGAACGACATTGGGTTTGGGTTGGATACTTCCTGTGGAGTTTCTTTTCTCAGTCGTTGTGGTTAAGATTTTGGGTTTCGAGAGGGTTAGAGCGACATTGGGTTTGGGCTTCTCACTTACTGTGGAGTTTCTTTTGTCATTGGTTGTGGTTAGGATTTTTGTTTTTGAAAGGGTGAGAACGACATTGGGTTTGGGCTTCTCACTTACTGTGGAGTTTCTTTTCTCATTGGTTGTGGTGAGGATTTTGGGTTTCGAGAGGGTTAGAACGACATTGGGTTTGGGTTGGACACTTCCTGTGGAGTTTCTTTTTTCATTGGATGTGATTTGAAGGGAGGGGAATGGAGTGAGCAGAAGAAGGAGAGCCAGAGAAAACAACATTTCAACTCAAGTGCAGTAACTTGATATTGAGACGGAATTGTTTGGAGGGTCCGTATTCCAAGCACTCTTTGAAAGTTATAAACACCTTCCTCTGTGTCTCAAAGAAGAGGAGGCCAGAGAATCCGCCAGGGCTATCCTAGAAATTAAAAAAATAAGAAAAGAAAAATAAGTACTGTACATGCAAGTTCCAGCTTACGCCGAACACTGAATATGGGAAGTCAAAATGTGGTTTGTGCTTTAGCCATTGAGGTAGGGAGTCAGGGAGGCTTATGAGCACAGATACTGTATATATTGTTCACTCTTATAGGGCTTTATGTACAATACAGTACACTTTCAGTAGTGTATTCTCAGGTTGAATGGATGCTCACACAGACTTTACATTTTTACTGTACATTCCTGTTCCCCTTCCCCAAAGCACACACACTTTACCCCTTCCTCCAATCACTCCCAAACTGTTTTTTTGTATGCTCCTCATGTCACTGCTCGATGTTGGGAAGAAAGGAGCCATTATACTGTACATGAACTGCATGAACTAGCTGTATCCAAAAGTACACCTTGTGAATCCCCCTAGTTAATCAAATTGAACTGAATGATGACATTTTTTTCAGAATGCTAAGGACATAATACCATACTGTATTATACAGTAGGCTAACCTAATCCTACCCTCGCCCCAGCCAGCTGGAAATGAATATTCTATTGAGCGTTTAACACAAATATACACCATCAAAACGAGACAGAAGAAAGTTTATTTTAATTAACTCCAGTAGACGGTATTACGGGTATATAGAGAACTGAAATCCAAGATATGCCTTTCAGCCAGAAGGGAAAAGGTGTCTGGTGAGGAACTGTAGTGGGTCAGTAGAGAGACTGTGCAGACCAGTAACAGAGATGTACTGTATGTTTCTATGTGTGACAGTAAGTCTTTCACCATAGAGAGGGTTACATAATATGGACCCGCGTCTTATGAAAACCACAGAAAGAAATATGGCCAGTTTAAATACGGCGTTAAGTCAAGGAGAATATAATGATAAAATCTCATTACACTACTATAACTGTAATCATGTGCAGTAGATACGTTACCATGACTATAACAGTACTAAAGAACATCACAAAGTACATCCATAATTACTACTAATTGTTCATTGGACTTTTGTAGCAATAATTCTCCTTGACTTTACAAATGAGGCAGATCGTGTGCACTAACCTCTGCTCTTTTCTGCTTGAAGACTGATGACAAATATCACACAGTGGCAGTGTGTTATTTAGTAACAAGTTGTATTCAAGAGAATCGATTTTTAAAAAGCCTGTTAGCTAAGTGATTCAGTCACACTGTATATAGTTCACTAACACTATGAATGTAAATCAATGAATTCGGTAATGAGAAAGTGTTTTGGTTGCATTTAGATTTTGATGATAAAACATCCAAAAGTTTAGAGAAAAGGTGTTACTCACCAGGATAATGATTTCCTCCTTGATTTGAAAACCTCATATAGACTGCTGAGCATGAAGGAGGAGGAAAGAGGAGAGAGAAAGGACCACCACTAGAAAGGAGGGGGGTTGATGAAGTCTGCTCCTATTTAAGGACCCCCCCCCCCCACACACACACACACACACACACACACTGCCATCACACACCCCAGCCCACCCCCTCATTCCCACTCTGTCAACCACAACAGAAAATATTTGATTAGGATGTGCTAAAAACTGAGGTCAATTACCGGTAGATTGGTTGAAATTATTCCACTTTTTTTGCCATTATTGCTAGCTAATCAAAACACACAAACACTAATACACTAAGTACAACACTTTCCTTTCAAATTCCTTTCTTTATAGTCTACTGTATGACTCTGTTCAATGAAACCTTCCAACTGTCACCAGCCTCGGCCTTTCAGATAATCATGATTCAGCTGGGATACATACCATAGTACCACAGGTATTCACCGCTGAGTTTGGGCTACAGCCCCTCTCTCTATATGAATTGCTTGTTTGTTGGAGGTAATGAGATGTAACTACGTGGGAGTTATGTAAGTGACCAAATCTACCAGATTAAACGGATACTGCATATGAAGGCTGTTGCATTTTGACCAAGTGACCACCCACCAGCCCATCTTTTGTAAACCACATACACACACAAACAAACACACACACACACACACACACACACACACACACACACACACACACACACTGGTGGAACACAAAATAGGCACTCACATACTCTGGAATGCCTCATCCCACACACCCACACCTGCACAAACCTAAATGGTTATATCTTACTGCACAGTGGACCACTTTACTACTCGCCATCTCTCTTGAAAAAACACACCAGTATGTCCTCCTCTCAACCATTTTTCAACGCCATATTTTCAAGCGAATGATGTGCTGAAAAGCGGAAAAATACAGCAAAAAGCTGTCATGTCCACCTATGGGAAAGACACGGGATTAGCATTAACTCTTAGCCTCCCTCACTGTAGGCGATGATTCCAGTGATGGACTGAGCTGAGTCAATCTCACACCCATGGGAAAAAAACAAAGAGGACTTGTCACTCCAGTGTAGGATCCAGAGTGGGTGGTCTGACCTCCACCTGGTGGTGGCGGCATCCGAACCCGACTTAGCCCCTCCCTCTCCACCTTCCTCTCTACATCACAGACCACCCTCCAACTGTTGACCCCGCCGTGGCCTTTTGGGAAATGGGTGAAGCTCCAAACCTTGAACACAGCGATAGCTGCCAATGCACACCTGACAAAATCCCCATGCTCACGTGTACGCCCATGATTCGTTAGCTCACAAGCTTCGTAAGTTCACAATTGCTGCAGCAGCACTTGTTGAGGACCAAAGCTGATGGTTATTGTGAGGACAACGATCCCACTAGCATGTTCATATGAGTCTAGCTGCGCTGATAACCATTCTTACTATTTTGCCCGAGCTAATTGTAATTAACCAATGATTGTTGCGACTTTGCTCCCGGCATAATCACTTCATGCTATGATCTTGGGATTCATACCCCTGTCTGTAGATTTTTGCAAAGCTGATGTAAATACAGCATCATCGAACTTTGGACACATGACCTTGCGTAACAAGAAAAGAGGCCCTGATGTTTGATGTGGGTTTTAGGATGATTGACAGCGATAAGCTTGTACACTATCTAGATTCTACTGTATATAAACACAAACATACCTTAGCATAAACAGTACTGTCAGCACACACAGAAATAGCCTGGAGGGGTGGCATTATGCAAGTCCTCGACGTAAACTATTTAGGAAAAAAAATAAACATGTACGCATTTGAGATTTGCTGAAGGTGTTAGTCACTGAAACAGTCAAATAAGGCATTTCTGAACTGAAAATATGTGACGTTGAGGTAGGCTCTGTGTATTTGCTTTCCCCTTTATTGATTCAAATTTAATGAGAAGTCTAATGGCAAAGGCACAAACAGTGCAGCCATTGACCTGGATGTGATTGAAGTGATGGCCAGTACTTCCATGTTGCTTACATTGGAACAGGCTTCTGAGATTAAAATAATATAAGCACATAAGCCCATGCCTGTTCCCTAGCCTCTCCACCCATACCCCCTGCTTCTCCCCTCCCACGTTCTTCTCATCACTCCTCCCTCTCCCTCCTTTTCCACCCCACTGCCTCTCTCAGCATCTCAACAAAGGACATGGCTGATGACTGGTTGATTACTTTGGGGGGCATCTGTCGATGTGTCAGTGTCAGTGTTATGGTAGCTCTCTAGCTACAGTTGAGCCACCGTTGGTGTGAGGAGATGCTGTGTCCAGTATCCACTGCCTGTCTCTGTATAACCCCCGCCTGGAGCTATGGGGCCTAATCTTGTGTGGACACTGCTAGGTCAGATGCAGTCAGGCAGTGTGTGTGCACTGTATTAACCCGCCTCTCCCCCTCCCTTCCTCAGCCTGCAGATGTTGGGGAAGGAGGTGGGGGTGAGGGGAGGGTAAGGAGCTTTACTTTGAGCACAGAGAGCTCTCTCAGGTCCTCAACTGCCTACAGGAGAAAAAAAAATACATTTGGTAGGAAAGCTAAATCACACCAGTAAACCCGACCTGAGTCTCAATCACTGGCAGAGGTTTAAAGAGAAGATATGTCTTTTCACTCTGTTCTCTGTGAGCGTTAGTCGGTGTGTTTTTTTGTGTGTGTGCCGCCATAAATTAGTGATTTGTGAAGCTGCTTACTCTTTGATCCAGTTCAAATATTATCTAACCCCCTTTTGAATCACATTGCTTTGGTCAAGATAGTAGCAACATGTTTTGTATGTGTTATATAGTGACATTGCTCAGCAGACTTCAGAGATGACACAGGTATTGCAAACACCAACAAGATGGTAGTGAAAAATACTTTTAATTAGTAAGTAAGTATGTAAGTCAAATGTATTTCTATAACACCTATCCCAGACCAGGGGTCACAAAGTGCTTTACAAATACAAGATCATAATAAAATAGCAGAAGTCATAGCAGGTTAAAATAGGCAAACAAGTGAAAATAAGAACAAGTAACAAACAACAAGTATACAACAATATCAGCAGGACACAGAAAGACAGGCTTTTGGGGTTAGTTAAAAGCCTGTCTATACAGGACAGTCTTTAGCTGTTTTTTAAAAGCCTCGACCGAGACCGCTGATCTAAGATCCAAGGGAAGAGCATTCCAAAGCTTAGGAGCCACGGTTTGGAATGCTCGATCACCTTTGGTTTTCAATCTGGCACGGGGGACAACCACAAACCCTGGTCAGAGGACCTGAGAGACCTACTGGGGCTGTAAGGACGCAGTAGGTCACAGATGTATGCCGGTGCCTGACCATGGAGGGCTCTGTAAGTGATGACCAGAACCTTGAATTAAATTCTAAATTTGATGGGGAGCCAGTGTAGGGACACTAAGATGGGAGTAATATGACATGAGTTTCTGGACCTAGTCAACAGCCTTGCAGCTGCATGTTGGACCATTTGTAGCCGGCCCAGGGTGGATGCGTTGAGGCAGGTGAACAGGGAATTGCAATAGTCCAATCGGGGTGATACCTTGACCCTTATTAATTGACCCATAATTGCATGTTTTGAATGTGGAGTCACAAATGTTTAGATGATATGCTTCAGTTTTTTTATAGTTGTGTATAGATTATTTGGTATGTAAGTTGTGAATACGTGTTGTGACAGAGCATGTCTGTGAATCACATGGTGCAGCCATTTATCCTATACTGGGATACAAAATCCCTAAAACCTTTGCAGGCAAACTTGTAAAGAGATTTGTTGCATTTGTCCTCATTCGGCATCTCTTCAATCCAGGTATTCAATTCCAACAGATATTGCTTCCTTAATGACAGAGAGAGAAAAAGAAGATAAGTCCGATTTGTTTTTATTGACCTATAATTGACCTATAATTATTATTGACCTATAACATTGACAGTAGGCTACTTACTGGCCATTGGAGTCGGTGGTGGCGCCATCTTTGCCCATGATAAGGTATTTCTCCCCTATAGTTAGCTCTCCTTTACACATCAGCCTCTTGGTGAATACTCTAACTTGGCCTTTACCCAAATCCATATCTCCAGCTGGGGGAAACACAGTCCAGTGCATCAGGAACACTTAATACACAAGACTAGAGACAGTATGGTCTTAATAGTATGGGAGGGTATTATCTTCATACAGCAGATCACATCTGTGCTCTATGAATAATTGTAGCACTACAATACTTACTTGTTCGGAGTACATCGATCACATCGGTTGTGTAGTGCTCAAAGTTACCCTTCACAGACATGTTGACAACTTCGACAATGTAGCCTAAAATAAAACAGGAATCAAAGCGAGCTATTATCGATTGGCCTTATCGGCATATTTCTCTTTTGTTGATCGCTAATCTTTTCATCTTGTTGAAATGTATCAAATAAATCGGTTATTGCCATAATGAGAAGCTGTTATGTAATAACTGACTGTAATCCACAGTGGGGTAGAAGCAAGCATGTTCAATCCGGGCCTCCTTCTTGATCTTCAATGGTCCAAATGTCATCTTCTGTTTGTGACAAGGCCCTAGAGAAACAACAGGGATTCTTGATGTATTTTCACCATGACCACACTATAGAAGTCACCATGACAACTATACACACTATAGAAGTCACCATGACAACTATACACACTATAGAAGTCACCATGACAACTATACACACTATAGAAGTCACCATGACAACTATACACACTATAGAAGTCACCATGACAACTATACACACTATAGAAGTCAGGCTCTGTATTTGTTCTCGTCAGGTCAGGTCGTCTTGCTCCTACATCTAAGCGGTGCAAAACGTGAATGGTCTTAAGACTCTTTTAGAAGATGTGTTTGGTCTTAAGACTCTTTTAGAAGATGTGTTTGGTCTTAAGACTCTTTTAGAAGATGTGTTTGGTCTTAAGACACTTTTAGAGGATGTGTTTGGTCTTAAGCCTCTTTTAGAGGATGTGTTTGGTCTTAAGCCTCTTTTAGAGGATGTGTTTGGTCTTAAGCCTCTTTTAGAAGATGTGTTTGGTCTTAAGACTCTTTTAGAGGATGTGTTTGGTCTTAAGCCTCTTTTAGAAGATGTGTTTGGTCTTAAGACTCTTTTAGAAGATGTGTTTGGTCTTAAGACTCTTTTAGAGGATGTGTTTGGTCTTAAGCCACTTTTAGAGGATGTGTTTGGTCTTAAGACTCTTTTAGAGGATGTGTTTGGTCTTAAGACTCTTTTAGAGGATGTGTTTCGGGAGTATTAGGCATAAAGACCTACTCTCTGCACATTGGCACACATCTCCTGAACACAGTGTCGAGACCATCTTGCTTCTTCTGGGTGCAGAGTAGAAAACAGTACACTTTCTGTCTGTGAGGCGAAGGAGAGAGGGAGTGAGTGGCAGACACATACAAACAATCCAATACAAATAGCAAATAGTGAGAAATGTAACGTCTTCTCCATCACAAGGCCATTTTAAAAGAGATCGAGTTTAAAATGCAATGGAAATATGAAACGAAATCCCTCCATACCGGGTTCATAGTAATCATAGAAAGAAGCAGGCGCCGGTTGCAGTAGACCTACAGGTACTCTCTGTATCGCCCCGAATGTTATGCACTCTTTACCTCTAATCTGGATTGAGAGAGAGAGAAAGACACCGTGACATGGTACCTTTAAGGTGTCACACTGTTATATAAAGACTGTGTTGACGTAGGTGTGAGCCTCACCTCATTAAAGTACAACAGCACTCTTTCATATGAGACCTCGTAATGTGAGATGTATTGTTCAGGTTGCTCTTTAAGCTGTGGGGAGACAAGAGTTATTTTCGAGACAATACTTTCTTTAAAAAAAACAAAACGAATTGAGGTGGAAGAGCAGTCATGGAGGGAGCTGATAATTTAAATTAGATTCAGATTATGATATCACAACTGCTGATGATGACGATCAGAGCGAGACTTCTATTAAATTAAAGGCCATGCTGCTGCTGCTGCTGCTACTGCTGCTGTTACTAAGGATGATGATGTTGATGATGATGATGATGACGATGACGATGACGATGATGAAGATGAAGGCTAACCTTATCCAGGTCCTCTGTCTGTGCCTCGAAGCCACTGAGGAGAGTGACATCAGCGATGGCCATTCCTGTGAGGTTCCTGGCGTGGCTATGACTACAGGAGCAAAGACAGAGAGGGAATTCCGTCCGTCATTTTAATGTTCCTCGGAGTAAGACCAACCGTCACTCCAAATCTTTTATCCCTTCAGCTATCAGACTACTTAACTCAGATGGTGATCACTTCAAGTAGACTTACGCACTGTTCTTCTTTTCTTTTATTTTATTTTTTACTGTTTTTATTTGGGATTCTAAATTTTATATAGAGGGCACAAAAAAACAATACAACGACAAGGACAATATTAAACATACACAGCAAGAACCCCAGAGCTGATTAAAACCCCCACAGAACCCAGACAGGACCACTGGAACTGTAATAAAATAAGAAAAAATAAATAAAATAAAATAAAATAAAAATAAATAAAAAACATGTCGCTCAGATATATTTATAATAGAATTGAGGTATGGACGTAGATATCATTACATTGCAATACATTATTGTCGTCTAGCATAGGCCTTCATCCAAAGCGACCCACCCAAAACCCCACCAAACAAGTACCCTGGAGTCAGATAACGCATACATTTACCAAGCAAGAATCCTTAGGGGAAACCTTGCAGTAAGGAAGATGACAGGGCAGGTCCAATATATTTTAAGTAGGGGTCCCAAATTTGGTAGAAACTGTCCGTCTTGGAGTGTAACATGCAAGTAATATATTCATTGGGAATGCAGTCCTTTATGATATTATGCCAAGATTTTTTGGAGGGGGGAGCTTCCTTTATCCAGTATAGCAGAATGTTTTTCCTTGCGGAAAATGTTAAGAGGTTGAACAACCTTTGGTGTTTGGCATTCGAGATCTGGCGATCCGGAGTGCCAAGGATGAGACACCTAGGGTCCAATCCCACCGAGACATTGAACATAATTGAGAGTTCATTAACAACGTTAGTCCAGTAGCTTTGGATTTTTGGACACGACCAGACATAATGAAAGATATTACCAACATTGGATTTACATTTGCAGCAGAGTGGTGAGGAGTTGCTGTACATTTTATTTTTGAGTGCAGGTGTTACATGAATACGGTGTAAGATTTTATATTGTGTGGACTTAGTACGATTACAGACTGAGATCTTTTTGGCGTGGGTGCAAACTTCTTTCCACTCCGCCTCATTAAAAGTGACCCCTAGATCTTTTTACCAAGCCAGTTTAATGGCCTGGGAATTTTGGGGAGATATCGAAGCAAGAGCTTTGTAAAATGCGCTGATGCGTCTGATGGGTTGTTGAGATAGCATCTCTTCCAAAACAGAGATAGAATTATCAGTCATTAGAGTGGTGTCCTTAATAATAAACCAGGTGATTTGTAAGTACCGTATTTAAATTGATCAGATTTTTGAAGGTGATTTTTTTTTTTTTTAAGTTGTGTAAAGGAGAGTAGAGAGATATTGTCAAACAAATCTCCCAATTTTGTTATACCCTGCTTGTACCATCTTTTGAAGGTCTGGTCAATGCGGCCTGGCTCGAAATCTGGATTGTCCAGGAATGGAGTGAGAGGAGACGTCAGATCAGAACGGCCCTCTATCTTGCAGACGGAACGCCAGGCTTTAACTGTGCTTATAGTGATAGGGTTGGAGCAACATTTTTTTAATAGATTTAAGATCTTTAACAAAAAGCAGGTTCCATAAGGGGCATGTCGACTGAGAGCTCTCAATATCAACCCAGATTGACACTTTCTCGTGTTTAAACCAAGTCGCCATCACCCGAAGGTGACTGGCGAGCTGGTAATACCTTAAATTAGGTACATCTAAGCCCCCATCCGTGCCTACCATTTGAAGTTTTGCCAGTTTTAGTCTGGGCCTCCTCTTACTCCATATAAAAGCGCTCAGCCAGCCTTCAATTTCTTTGATTACCTTATTTGATAACAGCAGAGGGAGCATTTGTAAGGGATACAGTAGTTTGGGAAGTATACTCATTTTGAAAAGTGCTATCCTTCCTAGCCATGAAATAGGCAGATGGGCCCACCGGTTAAGGTCCGCTTTGATGGACTGTAGGAGAGGAGGAAAGTTACATTTATACAGTTGGTCATATGTGGGTGTTATATGCACTCCCAGGGAGAGAAAACCATCAGGGGACCAGTGGAAAGGGAAGGGTTCAGCAACATCAGGGACAGATTTCAAAAATCCAAGAGGCATCGCCTCGGATTTGGCAAAGTTGATTTTATAACCTGAGAAGGTGCCAAATGAGGAGATAACCTTGGTCAAGTGTGGGACGGAGGACTGGGGGTGTGATAAAAATAACAAAATGTCATCAGCATATAAAGAAATCTTGTGCTCCCTGCTCTGAGTGGAAATACCAGAAATAGAGATGTTTTGTCTTATAGCTTGTGCCAGAGGTTCGAGCGCAATGTTGAAAAGCAGCGGACTCAGTGGGTCTCCCTGGCGATTGCCACGGTGGAGTGCAAAGTTGTCTGATCGCAATCCATTTGTCAGGACTGCTGCTAGTGGAGAGTTATAAAGAACTCTGATCCACTTAATGAGGTAATCTCCGAGTCAAAATGCTTGTAGTGTAGAGAATAAGTAAGGCCATTCAACTCTGTCGAATGCCTTCTCTGCATCTAGGGAAAGCACCAGGGCTGGGAGGTTGGAGTTGTGGCATAATTGAATGATGTTGAGTAACCATCGTGTGTTGTCACTAGAGTTGCGACCTATGATGAAGCCTGTCTGGTCTTCATTAATCAAATAGGGTAGAACTTTTTTAGACGCAAGGCTAGGATTTTAGACAGTAATTTTTGGTCAGAGTTGAGTAAAGCGATGGGTCTATATGAAGCACATTTCTCAGGGCATTTTCCTTTTTTTTTTTTTTTTTTTTTTTTTTTTTTTAAAATAAGGGAGATGTTAGCCTCTCTGAGAGAGTGTGGTAAGATGCCATTTTCAAATGAGTGGTTTAACATTGCTAGGAGTGGGTCTAAAAGAATGTGGCTAAACTCTTTATACAATTCACAGCCAATCTGATCGGGCCCTGCGGCCCTACCAGAGGACATAGAATTCAAGGCATGCAGTGCCTCCTCTCTTGCGATTGGGGCGTCGAGTTGTAATTTCTGCTCGCCGGTTACTTGTGGAAGTTTTAAATTGGAAAAGAAAGCGTTCATGAGGGTAGGGGCATTGTCAGGTTGTTCAGATTTGTAGAGATTGCTGTAGAACAATGCAAACTCCCTGTTGATAGTTTTGGAGTCAAAAGATCCCTCATGACTTATCACTGAGGCGATGGCTTGAGAATTAGCCCTCTTTTTGGTAAGGTTAGAAAGAAGCTTTCCAGGCTTGTCCCCAGATTCATACATTTCCTGCCTAACATATTTGAGGGAGTGTTCAGCATCTTGAATAAGTAGGGTGTTTAGAGCAGCTCTAGTGGCTGTCACTTCCCGAAGTACATTTGCACTTGGGGTTAATACATAGGATTTCTCCAGATCTGTTAGTTTAGATTCAAGAAGTTTGCACTGTTCATTCTTTTTACGTCTTCTAGAAGCCTCAAATTACATAATCAAACCTCTAGAGAATGCTTTGCAGGTTTCCCATAGAATAGAGGGATTATTCATAGAGAGTGAATTGATGGAGTAGAAAATCTTAAATTCTGAAGTAAAATAAGAGATAAACTGGTTATCCTTCAATATAGAGGGTTTAAATCTCAAGCGCCTGAACAAGGCCCTATTCTCTGTTAGGGAGTACACCATAACAATTGGGGCGTGGTCCGACAGTTTAATGTTACCCATAGAGCAAGAGGAAATGAGAAATAATTTAGATGATGTTATGCAAAAATAGTCAATTCTGCTATAGCTTTTGTAGTGCGAAATTTTAGGTCATTAGGGTAGAGTGTCCTCCAGACATCTGAGAATCCGTTGTCCTGACAAAGTGAGTTAAGCATTTTAGCTTGTCTAGATGGAGGGGAGGAGCTAGAGGGGAGTTTATCAATCCCTAGGTTTAGATGACAATTAAAGTCTCCTCCCACAATTAGGTCATCAGATGCCAGTACAGTGAATTCAGCAAAGATATTTGATTTAAAAATCAGGAGAGTAGCCAGGTGGGCAATAGATATTCAAAAAGGAGAACTCCCTACCTTGAATGACCCCCTTGAGGAACACATAGCACCCCTTACTGTCTTTAGTACAAATGAGAGGTGTGAAAGCTATATTTTTACTAACCAAAATGGCCACACCTCTACTGGCAGAAGAGTAGTTTGTGGCAAATACCTGGCCATTCCAGACCCTTTCAAGCTTCTTAATACCATTATCATCTAGATGGCTTTCTTGCAGAAACAAAATTGATACACCCTCTTTTTTCACAGAGGTGATAAGTGCCCGTCTTTTTGTAGGTTTCTGTAGGTCTCTAATGTTCCAAGAACAGATTTGTATCTTATTTATGTGAGACATGACCTAGTATCCAGATTATATATAGCATACTTTTAATAGAGATCATGCACTGTTCTTAGTCGAGTAGTTTTTATTTCTCTGATTTCTTTTTAAAATTGTGTTTACACAACTAAAAGGTGCCCTTTAATGACCTAGTTGTCTGTTTACTGAACTGTGCTTGACACGACATTGTACTGTTGTATGTTTGTTTGTGTCTGAATGAGGAGTAAGCTACAAATGAATTGAATTGTGGGATCAATAAAGTTGTCTGAATCGGAATCGGAATCGGAATCGGAATGAGACAAAGGCCCGATCCCAATTCCCTTTTCTACCCCTACGGCTCGTTTTCGAGTGTCACTCGATTCGAAGGCCTTGCCTTCGAATACGTCACAAGCCCTACCCCTTCAAATCTCAGCCCTTTGAATTGGGACAGCCCTTCACGGTGCCTACGTCATCAACAGTGGTTTAGACGCGTTGTTTTGCCGGCGAATTCTCACATCTCGCAATGCCTACTTCAGCTGTGTTTATTTCTGTTGCGTGTGCTATAAGGATCTTTTTTCGTTTGTTATCAACACACTGTAGTGTTTAGACGTTCCTTTTTTAGTCTCTTCCGTCAGCGATGTCTTTTTTGTGGACATCGCAATAATGACAATGAATGACTCCAACCAAAACACAGAGTATTAACCATCTGTCAGCGCACAATGTTCCTCCAAAGATACCCATGACTCAATCCTCAGCCACCACATACACACGAGTCCATCAGTAGTCATAAAGCGTTGTCCAAAAATCACGTTACCAAGCGCCTTTCTCAGAACAATTCGTCGTCTAGAATCCAAAAATCAATCCATCATAGTGGTGGTCAAAAACGTAGAAAGAGGATCTCTTGGGGACGCGGCCACATTTGCCCGTGAAGGAGAAATGACAAATAAGCGGAAACATTTCTCAGTAGAGTCGAACGGTGATAGATCATCATCCTTTACGCGTATCCTTAACTGTAGTTACATTTCGCGTGTCATATGCCATTAGACATGGAAATATGTCAATGCGCGGCTGTCATGCACAAATCAGCGTGTAACGTTAGACACACAGCACACAGCACATCGGCATGATAACGTTTTGTTGTTGTTGTTGTGCTTGTTATAAAGAAAAGGTCTATAATGCATTGAAATGACATTAGTACATCAGACATTAGACATCAGACATGGACATTTGTCAATGCGCGGCTGTCATGCACAAATCAGCTTGTAACGTTAGACACACAGCACATCGGCATAATAACGTTTTGTTGTTGTTGTGCTTGTTATAAAGAAAAGGTCTATAATGCATTGAAATGAATGATACAACCCATTAATAATATTACCTAATAACAACTGCTCGGATTAGATTGCGGGTGGAAATAGGTCAAAATGCGCATCATGTACAAGTCAGCCGAACGTTTGATAGATAACTTTACATATGTGTACCATCATCCACTGTCAAACGCCACAGGTAATAATTGATTTATGATTGTACATCTCTGAAATGCTCGACTGTCATGCAGCGTTGCGTTACTGTAACGTTAGACACAGCACCGACATAAAAGCGATTTTTGGGTTATGCGTGTTATAAATAAAAGGTCTATAATGCATTGTAATGACATTAAACTAAGACAATACGATGGTTATCATAATTTTTCAAATCTTTATTAATAAGTAATTACAGAGAAAGTAAAATGACATTTCCGCATTGAATAGAGCGACATAAGATTTCTGTAGATGATTCGCAATGCATCCTGGTATCAAGGGGTAGCGTACCGTTAGCCCTTCGAAGCTAGTGTGGTCCTGAAATCCCTCGAAACGAAGGGATAGTTAGCCCTCCCCCTTACCCCTAGCCCTCGATGAAATATGAATTGAGACAGCCCTCGCCCTAAACGTGAACGCGCAAATCGAGCCATAGGGGTGAAAACGAAGGGCTAGGGGTGAATTGGGATCGGGCCAAAGTCATACGGTACACCTTTGAAACGAGCGAGGTACTGTAACGGTATAAAGTCTCTGTAACGAGTTCAGTGCACAGAGGGAGCCGGACAGTCTCATAAATATTACATTTAGACCAGTACACTTCAATAGATAGTGTTTGGGACCCCACTGATGTGTAGGCTTTTGTTCCAGCCCAGTAGCAACACGCCTGACTCACACACCTTGATGGAAATGGAATCAGATAGTAGTACTGGGCTAGAACAAACGCCTGGACAGGCTTGGGTCCTCAGGACGACGCTTGATTGAAAAATCTAAAATCAGCACGATTTCAGAATCTATTTGCTCTCTCTTAAACTGACCTGACACACACTTCGTATTCAACAGCGTTTTGGGAAGTCAGGCTCTGCTCTGTGTCTCTTCTGCGTCGACTGCGAGCATCAAACCACTCAATCGCTGATCGGGGGACATCTTCCTCATCCCCTTTCTCCCCGTCTCCGTAGTCTTCCCCATAGTAGTCGTAGTTGTCTAGAATCTTGGCTGAGGACATTTGAAGGAAATCAATGTTTTTTATACCCAGCAACAATTGTTTCTTTGGGATAAATAAAGTATTTTTATTTTCATTCAACTCAACTCAACTCACCAGTGTACTGTACTTTTCCCTCCACATTGACTTTGATTGACAGGAAGTCACAGTTGTCCGTTGCTTCCATCAGATGGTAAGCCTTTATAACCTACCAGATAGGTCAATATATATATATATATATATATGTTAGGGGTGGAACGGTTCACAAAGATTTCGGTTCGAAGTCAATACATTTGACTAAGCAAGTGAATCATCAATCCACCAGTCGTAGCAGGAAGAGTAATGTAGCTCAGGCCCGGGGCCATTGGCAGTGATAGAAGTGATATATTTTGTTATATATAGACACTGGAGAACAGAGAAACAGTACAAGGGGGGCAGTAGAAGTCATAGGGGACACAGTAAAGGGGAAAAGCGGGTGTCTCAGGAGACGCAGTGCTGGGGGGTAGTAGATGTCTCAGGAGCAGCAGTTAAGGTGTAACCTGAAGAGATGGGTCTTCAGTCTCCGACGGAAGATGGGTAGTGACTCTATTTCTAGCATTATCTGTTGTGACTGGAATTGTGCTTCCTGGCCTCTTCAACTTCCATTCTGACTACCTCCTTCAGTACCTCTGCTAGATGTGTGCTTCTGTGCTGTTCATAAATGGGGCGAGTTTGCAGGACGTGGCTTTGCATGTTCCAGTGGCAGTCAGGTGCAATATAGTGCGCATTTACTCTTAAATAAGTCTCGGTGGCCCTAGATGTCCACCCTTTGGTCGTTGCCTTGGATAGGTCATGGACAACTGTAGTTTGTACTTTCTTATAAAGGGCTGGTATGACTTCCTGGATGAAATGTGGACGAGAGGGAACCAAGTAACGGGGCTCCATTACTTTCAACATGTGTTTAAAACCTGTGTTCTCGACAACAGACTATGGTCCGCTCCTATAAAAACACCTATGGCTTTTGTTATTGCTTTGGCCCGGTCTGAATTGTTAGTGAGAGGCTGCTTAAATGCCATGGGCTGGGTTTGCACATCACTCTTTTTTCTTTTTGTCCCTGTGATGTTTACATTCGGGTGATGCCGTCTCAAATTAGTTAGCAAGTTTGACGTACAGCCAGCCGCATAACCGATCGTAGTTGAACAGTGCCGGCATACAGCTTTGGTTCGATCCACCTGTCTTTGTCCATCATCCTTGTATGTAACGTAATGTAATGTTCCCAAACCGGAGCTTTAAGGGATGCTGGAGGAACCTCCAGCTCTAGTTTAACTGTGTTTGCCATAACGACTCTCTGTGTGTGTGCATGCGTACTGGAAATCGCTCTGGAAATCTGATCTGATCATCAAAAAAAAGTTTTGCACGTGCAGTACAACGCTGTATCGTTCGGTACACACGCAAACTGAACTGAACGGCCCGTACGAATACGTGAACCGTTACACCCCTAGTGTTTATAGATATTACTGAGCATTAATATGTCAGTTTTAACAATTAAGTTAAAAGACTCTTACCTTCATCTTGGCTTTCCCCTGACCATTTAGCTGCACAATGATTTGGTTCCCCATCAGTTTCTAAAAGAATAGAGACAGAGAATAAGACACTATGTTTAACATTTTGTGTGTGTGTGTGTGTGTGTGTGTGTGTGTGTGTGTGTGTCTTGGCAGGGGTGTACTGTACATTCAGCTCTGTTTCTACTTTCAGTCCCTTGTTGTCCAATGTGAGCTTTTTTTTGTCACTCTTCCCTGGAACAGTGAACTCTGCATCCACTTCAATGACAGGAGGCGGCGGCTTGCTCAGAGCATATTCAGAGAGGGCTTCCAAGGCAACTATTGTATCCTAAAAATGGAATGCAAAACGCCGGATTCCAATGAAACACAAAAGTAAAAATATTCTTGAGCCAGTCAATGGAATCTTATTTGGAGTTATGCTCTCATCAACATTTGCTGAGGGTCTATTACATATTGAGGACATTTGGCCCAAAAACGGATAAACAAAAAAAACATGCAGTCTAGACCACAATAGTACACATGGCAATGAAACAGGAAAGAGCAGTTGAACCACGTTAGTTCTGTATGTACTAGACCCTATATCTATCTTACCTGTGTGGATTTGAAGCCCCCTCCATAGTTCTCTTGTGAGGTTATCCAGCAGGCTGCGGAGTCCGACCATTTTGAGTCTTTATGTGCCACTGCTGTTAAGAGGGCATAGGCTGTAGTCTCAATTGTAATGGCCTCTGTTGATGGTATCCATTTACCATGTTCCTGCTTCACCAGGTCAGTGTTGGCATTCCACACACGACATCCGTCTTCCCCTGATTAAGTCAAAGAAAGAGAAGGGAAAGAAAGAGGGACTGGGATGTTGAAGAATGTCATTTATAGTCTGTATAGAGAATCCAGTCACATCACAACTGGTCATTTGGCCCTAGTGAGTAACTATCATATGACATGCCTTGAGTTGCCAGTCCTTGAAGTTTTTTCCAGGCAGGTTGAGCCAGTGTGATGTCAGACAGGCAAACGGAGAGACAGTAGGCTGTAAGGGCCACAGCATACGGCCTCTCCACCCCATCCACACGTGAGAGGAGGTAATCCGTGGATTTAGAGATGCTGAATTTCTACACAAAAACAACACAAAGCAACACAGCTAGGCAAGGCAAGGCAAGGCAAGTTTATTTGTATAGCACATTTCATACAACAGGGGCAATTCAAAAGTGCTTTACATGCATTATTAAAAAATACAGCAAGGGGAGCATAGTAAGAAAATAACAATGAATAAAAGCAAATATAAGATATATATATAGATAAAACATTTAATAAGACAATAGTTAATGGAAAAAAGACATTGATACAAGTGTTTGTGTTTAATCATAACGGATGCAAAACATGAAGGTTTTTTAGCTTAGATTTAAATATTTTAAGGGTTTGGGCCTGTTTGATTTCTTCAGGGAGTTTGTTCCAGGAGCATGCAGCAGCGTGACTGAAAGCTGCTGCACCGTGTTTTGTTTTTACTCTTAGAATTATTAGCTGATTAGTCTCAGCTGACCTTAGGGACCTTGCGGGAATATAGGGTGGGAGGAGATCTGATATGTTTTTTGGTCCAAGACCATTTTGTGATTTCTATGTAATTAGGATGATTTTGAATTCAATTATCTGAGAGACTGGTAGCCAGTGCAGGGATCTCAGGATTGGTGTAATGTGTTCATTTTTTTTTTTTTTTTTTTTTTTGTTAGGACCCTAGCAGCGGCTTTTTGGATGAGCTGCAATTTATGAACAGCTCCTTTAGATAGGCCTGTTAGTAGACCATTACAATTATCAAGTCTACTCGAAACAAATGCATGGATGAGTTTTTCAAGGTCTTGTTTGGACATGAAACCTCTCATTCTTGTTATGTTTTTCAGGTGATAGTAGGCTGATTTAGTTATCGGGTTTATGTGGCTGTTGAAGTTTAGATCGGAGTCTAGAATTACACCAAGATTTCTGACCTGTTTTTTAGTTTGAAGAGAGAGAGAATCAAGTTTTGCACTGACTTTCGATCTTTTGTCAGGTGCACCGAATACAATTATCTCTGTTTTGTCCTTGTTTAGTTGGAGGAAGTTTTGTGTCATCCAGGCGTTTATTTGCTCAATGCAATTACAGAGATTGTCAATGGGACTATAGTCGTTCGGTGAGAGGGCTATGTAGATTTGAGTGTCATCCGCATAGTTGTGGTTGGCAATTTTGTTCTTTTTTATGATGTGTCCCAATGGAAGCATGTAGATATTGAATAGAAGGGGGCCAATGATTGACCCTTGGGGAACCCCACATGTCATTTTAATTTGGTCAGATACAAAGTTGCCAATGGAGACATAGTAGCTTCTGTCCTGTAGGTAGGATCTAAACCAGTTTAGGGCAGTGCCCGAAAGTCCTACCCAGGTTTTTAGTCTATTAGAATGTCGTGTCTACAGTGTCAAAGGCAGCACTAAGATCTAGTAGTACCAAAACTGAGATTTTTCTGGAGTCTGTGTTTGCGCGAATGTCATTAAGGACCTTAATAAGGGCCGTTTCAGTGCTATGTAAGGGCGAAAGCCTGATTGAAAGTCATCGAAGAGATCATTTAGGGTCAAATAATTGCTCATTTGTTCGTGGGCAACCATTTCAATAATGTTCTTTTTTAGTAGAGGCTTAATAACTGCAGTTTTCAGGGCTTCAGGGAAGATTCCTGATGAAAGGGAAGTGTTGATTATTTGTATTAGTTCGCCTGCCATGCAGCTAAATATGTTTTTTTTAAAAGCTTGTTGGCAGGACATCAAGGGCACAGGTGGATGGTTTAAGACGTGACATGATTTTATCTAGGGTCTTGTAATCGATGGTGTTAAATTGTGACATGGTTGTTATGTCCACCCTATTTGGGATTGTTAATGGGGACATGTTTTTCATGCCTGACACAGAAGACCTAATGCCTTGTCTAATGATTTCTATTTTATTGTTCTGTGGATTTAGAGACGCTGAATTTCTACTCAAAAAAGCTAGCCACTCTATCCTATGCATAAGATTACATATGGTCATGATTGAAATAAATCACAGACCGCGAAAAGAGACATGAATAAGGAGGACTAAGATCGGCAACTACTTAGCTTGTGGGAGCACCCCCACCCCACATGCTACCCCCTCAAACTACAGACATCCCACCAAGAGTTCATTCCACATGCTGATTGACTGAAAATATCTGTTGTTCTCGGGTGTCTTACCACATTGTTCTTCTCTTCTGCTGTTAGGAAGTCAAAGGAACGATTTAGAGCGATGGTTATGAAAGCAGTCATGGACACATCTCCCTCTATGCCCCCAATGCCTCCCTAGAAAGAAAACAGAGATTTTTGAATCTTGAATTGACCAACGAAAATGGTCATCTCATCAGACTGCCTGTACAGCGTCACCTTTGTTTCATTTTAATAATAATAATAATGAATGAATGGTCTTTATTGTCATTGCTATAGTACAGGTACCAAACAACGAAATTTGGGAGGGGTGGCTCCCCTGGTGCTAGGAAAGAAAAAACAAGAAAAAAAACAAGAAGGGAAAGGAGCTGGTTTACATAAATAAAGGCTATGTACACTATCCACTATACTATACTGTACAGATAAAACACTGTGCTGTACTCTATGCTATGCTATACCTATTCTAACATTTCCTATTTCTCTGCAACCGTATGTACCCTAAGGTTGTCATATTGCACATAGTGTTATTGCACATTCATTTAAAGTGTCGCAGTTTGCAGGCTTGAAATGTACACATTTGTGCCTCAGCACTACACCTGATTTTTCAATCCAGCAGCTGCCATCAATCCGTCCAGACTGTCCAGGGCCCAGAACCTAGGTCTTTGCTGTGTTCAGGGCCTGGATGGCCCTGGGGTAGAAGCTGAGCTTCAGTCTGTTTGTCCTTGCGGCCATGGTCCTGTACCGCCTGTTCGAGGGCAGCCGGGCAAAGTGTTCGTACCCAGGGTGGGATGGGTCTCTGGAGATCTTGGAGGCCTTCCTGAGGCAGCGTGTGTTGTACAGCTCTTCCAGAGAGGGGAGGGGGGCGCCGGTGATCTTCTGGGCTGTTCTCACGACTCTCTGTAGCGCATTTCTCTCTGCGGCTGTGCAGCTGGAGAACCAGTTGCAGATGCAGTAGGTGAGGATGCTCTCCACTGCGCAGCGGTAGAAGGCCACCAGTATCTCCTGCTTGTTGTGGTCCTTCCTGAGGACTCTCAGGAAGAAGAGCCGCTGTTGTGCCTTCTTGATGATGGCTGCTGTGTTGTTCTTCCAGAACAGGTCATCCTGTATGTGCACCCCCAGGAATCGGAGGGTTGAGACTCTCTCCACGCTCTCTCCGTCGATGAGCAGGGGCTGGACCTCAGATTTTTTCCTCCTGAAGTCCACGATGATTTCCTGGGTCTTTGACTGGTTCAGCAGCAGGTTGTTAACCTTGCACAGCTTGCTCAGCTGCTCTACCTCATCCCTGTACGCCGCCTCGTCCCCCCCCCGAGATGCAGCCCACCACGGTGGTGTCGTCTGCAAACTTTACGATGGAGTTGCTGGGGTGGACGGGGGTGAAGTCGTAGGTGTAGAGGTTGTAGAGGATGGGGCTTAGCACGCAGCCCTGGGGGGACCCAGTGCTGAGTCTGAGGGCTGTGGAGGTGTGGGAGCCCACCCGCACCCTCTGGGGGCGGTCGGACAGGAAGTCCTTGATCCATGCACATATAGAGTGTGATAGTCCCAGGTCTAGTAGTTTGGTCACTAGCCTGTCTGGAAGGATATTGTTGAAGGCAGAGCTGAAGTCCACAAAGAGCAGTCTCGCGTAGCTGTTTCCCCTCTCCAGTAAGGAGAGTGTAAGGTCCTGTCTTCCAGGCCTACCGCGGAGTCCAAGATAGTGTCATTTAGCCAGGTCTCCGTTAGAATAATCACACAGCTATCTCCCACGATGTTATTGGTAGCGACATTGGTAATAATTGGTAATTGGTAATAACTTTGTATAGCGCCTTTGTATAGCGCCTTTCCTGCAAACGTTGCTGCTCAACGTGCTCCAATCATTATAGAATCATAATTTAATGATTTAGTCATTTAAAGGCAATATTAAAAACATGGGTTTTTAGTCTTGACTTGAACATATTTGCTGAGGTTGCATCCCTAATGTAAACTGGCAGTGCATTCCACAATTTGGGTGCATAAATGAGAATGAGAATGAGAATGCAGCCTCACCAAATCTCTTCTTTTGTACATGTGGTACACAGAGAAAACCAGCTTCAGAAGACCTGAGAGTTCTATTCGGTTGTTAAGTCGTGACGTGTTTCCGGGTCCAAAGTTGGCTGAGGCGCTCTCTTCGAAATGCCTCAGTAATAATAATAATAAATTATATTTATATAGCGCTTTTCCGAGGCTCAAAGACCCTGACAATATGGGGAAAACGGGAAAGTGCTCTGTCCCTTGTTGTATGAATAGATCCGAGTCTAAAAAACAATTGAACTGTCATTCTACCGCTGTAGTACACTGGTACTCTGGTGCGGGGAATTTCTGGTTTGGACCCGGAAATTGCTAAACGTCACGTTTGACGTCAGACTTAACAACCAAATTGGGCTGATATGCTAGCAAAAGGTCTTGTAGGTAGTAGTTCCAAAACAAGTAGCCTACTATGTTTATGAGTGATCCTTTACCTGCATTTCTCTGTGGATGACAGGATGAGGGTCAGTAAACGATCCGTCCTCCTTCTGTTTTGAGAGGAGGTATCTGACCGACTGACGGATGTCCTCTTCAGAGACGACCTGCATTCCCATTCCCATCTCTCCGGTGGCCACTGTCTGGAGCTCAGCCACCAGAGACAACACCTTCACAACAAGGCCTGTCAGCCTGGAGAGAGAGAGAGAGAGAGAGAGAGAGAGAGAGAGAGAGAGAGAGAGAGAGAGAGAGAGAGAGAGAGAGAGAGAGAGAGACACACAGACAGACGGACAGACAGACAGACAGACAGACAGACAGACAGACTGTGTGTGGGAATGGGGGAACTTTCTCCTTTAACATCTAGAAGTAGAAGAGCAAATCATTTACTGACCAGTGACTGGTAGGATGTCCAATCCATGCCCCGTAAGATCCATCACTCTTCTTAAAAGTCAAAATTTTCATATAACCTGTCGGAAAAAATATGAAAGATATTGAGACATCCTATATAACCCGATATCTCACTCTATTATAATTGAAAAAAATGATCCTCGTCATCACTACCCTCTTATAAGAAGATTGTATTCAGATTCATACAGTATTTTTCTGAAAGCCTTTTTTGTCAGATGAACATACTGAATAGTCTGTCCCACCTTGCTCTGTGCTACGGAGAGCCACATCTCTGGTGCCGGTGGGCAGCTCAAACCAGCGCTGACTGAGGTCCAGGTAGCGAAGGGCCAGAGCAGTGGGAGCCATACGCTTCATAGTCTGTTCTGCACATCCATGAGGCAGCTTTAGCAAGGCTGCAACCCCTTCAGGGGAGAGCAGGGTCTGGGCAGTGGTTTGGCCAAACACCTCCCCTGGAGGTTAGATCATCATGGAGGAGAATACAGAGGTTAGAGAAACTGATAACATGACGTGGAAAACTACTGGGAGGAACATTAGAGGAACATTAGAGGAACATTAGAGGAACATTAGCCAGACCTTCTATCCTCACAAAGATGTTGGCGTAGGAGTCAGGGACGGTGTTGTCTGGTAACGTTCCATCAATCGTTAAAGACATCTCTCTCCTCTCTGACAACGGAGTATAAGAGAACAAGGGGATTAACTTAACTATTGACTTTAAAACAGACAAAAAAAGCACTGCGAGAATGTGTGTTGAAGTCACTTTGAAGGATGTCAATGTGTAAGTAACAACAATCTCAAGATTAAGATTCTCGAGATTAAGGAAAGGTATTTTTTTGGGTAGAAATCTCACCATTCAGGTCAAGAAAATGGGTTTTCTCGTCTCTCTTTTCTATTCCCTCTGTCTAAAACAAAATTGGATACATATATGCACTGTCTCTTCAGAGATGACTTGATTTGTCTTTGTTTTATTTGCTCGTCATAGGACATGGGTACATTCCTTTCTCAAAAAAAAGAAGCCGTGATATTTCTTATGCTTACCCTGACAATCAGAATTTTTTCAATTGCATCTGAGGCGCTTTCTTCCTCTCTGTCAAAAAGGAGTATTTTGATGGGTATGCTGCCCGTTTCCATGGGAACTGCAGAGAAAGTGATGGCTTGGGAAGCTTGGGGTGCCACGGTGATGTTGACATAGGCGGTGGTGGAGGTGGAGCCCGGTGAACAAAGCATCTTATTTTGCTCCATATGTAGTGCGAGCTGAGGATGAGCAAGATAGAAGTCCAACAGATACTGAATACTGTAGTATACATACTATGCGGTACTGTATGTATGAACACATTAGTTATTTAGTTTCTTATATCTTATATCTACCTCTGCAGGTTTGGTCCCCTCCGTCCCATAGTTAGAGACAACAGCTACAATAGACAATTGCTCGTACTGTTTGACTGAGTACGGCAGCCTCAGAGATACAAACAGCGGCTTAGACACTTGAATTTCATGAGGTTCTGCCACACAGAAACCTAAAAGATGGAGACATACGGTAACGTACAGTCAAGGCAATGACAGTACCTGTTCATCAGAAGGTCATTACCGTCTAACGACTGGAATAAATAAGCCAATATAAAGCGTGACGTCGTTAATACCGTGATCTGTGGATAAACTGACAGCCTGTATCTCCCAGGTGGTGATGGAATCAGGCAGAGACAGGAGTTCACTAGAGAGATGGTAAATGGTAAATGGACTGCACTTATATAGTGCTTATATCCAAAGCGCTTTACAACGGCCTCTCATTCATCCATTCATTCACACACACATTCACACACCAATGGCAGCAAGCTACCATGCAAGGCGCCGGCCCGCTCACTGGGAGCAATTTGGGGTTCAGTGTCTTGCCCAAGGACACTTCGACATGTGGCCAACCGGGGCTCGAACCGCCGATCTGCCAACCTCGCGATCATTAGATGGCAGCTCTAGCTCCTGCGCCACAGCCGCCCCACAGATCCATGTACACCTGTTACAGTCGTGTATTAGACATAATCAGTCATATGACATAAGCCTTTATGAATCCGTCTCTCCCTTACCTCGCTCGGCCAACGACGTCGATCACTCTAAAGGAAAAACTTGGAGGGAAATATCTTCGAACGGTCCGAATTGAGTTGTCGAAGAAGAAGTCTTCGATGTCCGCATCACTCGCAGCTGAGGAGAGAGTGCAGAAGAGGAAGGACTTGAAGAAATGATGCTACTGTGGTTTTGTTCTACCTTTGAGGTTTTAGAGGTATTGTCATCAACATCCTTTGTATGTAGTTTTGAACCCTAACCCCTAACCCTTTATGAATAACCGTTCTCTCTTTCATTCGCAAAACAAAGAACCGTGCCATTTCTAGTGGTCTCTTTTTGGCGGGTGAATACGATTTAGAATCTTCTCATATCATTTAGCAATTCTATATTGATATCCACAACAATCGAATTCATCCTCACTCCTGCCCTGTCCTTTCGCGGTGTCCTCCTGTCTCTTCTTCTCTCTGAGCTTCTCCCCCTGAAGACAGCATTGTCGGAAGGCCTGGACACAGGCAGGGTCCTTGTTGGTCAGTGACACTCTTTTTGCTCGCTGCTCGCATGTCCGTTTCATGGGGATCTGAGAGAATCCGTGAGCACAGCATTCTTGCAGGTTAACATCTGTGTAGTTATATTCTGGAGGGAAGAGAGGAGAGGGAGAGAAGGCTTTTTTAGACAGTACCTGCTACTATGACTGACCAACATGCTGTGCCGTTGCCTAAGCCAGCTGGTATTGGGGAAATAAGACTAAAGCATGTCGTCGTACTTATGCTCATAATTTGCTGCTTTAGATCCAGCGATCGCCTCTGACGTCTGAAGCCAGACCCACAGTCGAATCCTGGTAAAGAAATACACAGGCCTGCTTATTAATATACAGTATTTATTATATTTTTTCTGAGTGGGGCAGTCACACTCACATTTTTTTTTTATTGACAGATACAGTGGAGATATTGACAGGAAAGATAGAGAGAGAGAAGGGAAGACACGCAGGATACGTCCGCGGACGGAATTGAACCGGGAACCCTGCGGTTACGTGGTCAACGCTTTACCAGTTACGCCACCAAGCCCCTCTAATGTCCAGTATCTTATATTGAACAAATAGCACTAACAGCATTGGTTATTCTGCGAAAAGGTCCCAGATGATAGAATGGGATCGTACCCTTCCTCATCCGAGACTGCATAGACTTCTCTTCCGAATTGGAGGTAAAGGAGAGGCCAGCTTCGTTGAGCACACCAGGTGTGTCAGAGCCTCCGCCGTAGGAGCACCCGAGGTCATAGGACTGCATGGAGGCGAATACCTGTGCACAGCATAATAATAATAATAATAATAATAATAATAATAATAATAATAACAATAAAATAAAATAAATAAATAAAAGAAAGTATTGGGGCCTAATTAATTTTTAGATTACTAAATCTAAATCTGAGTGTCTTTGTAGGACAATCTACTCTGGACAAGCAACGCCTCTCTCGACCAGCATTTTTTGAAAAGTGGTCATATCATATCAATCATATCTATACATCATGTCTATCATATCATGTCTGTCATATTTATATATCATATCTATTGCCACGGTCCTCAACTGCGCACGAATGCTGCTGCACGAGCTCTGTCTGTGTTTTAATAGCCCTTTCCATCCCGTTCCAACTTCCCAGTTCCCAGCTACCCCTGAAGCATGAGCACTTACTGCAGAATAGTCTTACTTAAAAAAATACTTAAAAACAGCATTATCACTCCAACATTTTGATCTGAGACATTCTCTGTAGGCCTATAGTATGTTTATAGTTAACAATTTGGTGAAATGATGAGCATGTTTAGCAAATCTCTTTTTTGTTAAAGGTCACCTGTTTGGGGGTGAGTTTGTTATGGGCGTTGAGAGCATAGATGGCCTTGTCCACAACCAGCAAGGCGACTTTAGCGGTCTGACCATCTCCGTCTATATCCAACTTCGCCTGAGTTCCTGGTCTGTATTGGTTTGTTTTAGTGGATATCTGGTTATCATTAGAGAGGAAATTGAGTATGATTTGTCAATCAAACCGAGATACATGCACACACACACACACACACACACACACACACACACACACACACACATACACAAACACACAATCACACACACAAACCATCCAAGCTTGTCTACTTTCTTCATGATAGCTGTTTACTCGCCTTGACCTTCTTCTCACACTCATCCTTGACGTCCACCCACACCGAGCCAGCGATGATGTCACCATACTGGTTGTAGTAATAACCAATCAGACGAAAGGAGGGAGTCATATCAGCAGTGATTGGCAGCTGCTGACTTGTAATAACCCCAGACTGGAGAGCACCCTGTTTGGACAGTGCACCTCGGCTGAAAACCTGAGGATGAGAGGTATTGACATTTTTTAAATGTGCTTTGTGTTTCCCCCCATTATATAACATTTCCATTATATCCTGTTCCCCCTCTACACTCTGTGCAGTGTTTCCCATAGGATTTTGTGAGCCTGTTGGACTGGTGACCACATATTGAAAATGATACAGTTATAAACAGGCATTTAAACAGGCCCTCAAAACCCACCTCTTCAAGCTTGCCTTTGCCAGTTAACCCTCTCCCCCTCCCCTTCCCATGTGTCCCCAGCACTACCTTAATTAGGCCCCTATACGTTCTTTTATTTCTTTTTTGTTTCTTTTTATTATTACTACTCGATCTTTTCAGTTTGTAAAGCGTCTTTGAGTGTCTAGAAAAGCGCTATATAAGTCTAATGTATTATTATTATTATTATTATTATTATTATTATTATTATTATAAAATGACAAATATACAGTATATATATATAGCTAAGTGGCAGAACTCATACAGTATCCTCATGGTGCTGCAAGGAGCGTCTCATGATGTGCAAAGAGAACATGAAGCTCCCCCAGCCACCAGAGGACTTCATGTTCAGCCACTGAGCCCCCCCAACTGAGCCCCCCCAACTGAGCCCCCCCAACTGAGACCCCCTAAACTGAGCCCCTTCACCACAGTCCCCTCTATCCAAAACACACACACTCACCTAAATTAATACAAACACATACTGACACTTCCTCCCCCAACAAACTCATGCGTACACACACCCTCTCGTATGTACACACGCACACACACACACACACACACACGCACACACACACACACACACACACACACACGCACACACGCACACAGACACACACACACGCACACAGACACACACACACACACACACACACACACACAGACACACACACACACACAGACGCACACGCACACACACACAGACACACACACACACACGCACGCAGACACACACACACACACACACAGACACACAGACACAGACACACACACACACACGCACGCAGACACACACACACACACACACACACAGACACACAGACACAGACACACACACACACACACACACACACACACACACACACACACACACACACACACAGCACTGTGCCCCATTCTCACATAACCCCTCTTTGCCAGGGGGCCACGCCCACTGCCTCTCTGGGGAGATTTCTCTTCCTAAGTTAAAACATTAGTATTGTGCTGTTTAAAAATGTATATGAACTTGTTTTCTTTGCATTATTCGAGGTCTGAAAACACTGCATCTTTTTGTTATTTTGATCAGTTGTCATTTTCTGCAAATAAAAGCTTTCATGTTTGAAAGTGAGGAAGATAGTGAGGGGAGCAGGCAGGAGGGCAATGATGACGACAGCTTGTAGGATAACTGTGCCGTGTCATGGGTGAGAACCAAGCAACATCTCCTGGTGCTCCCCTGAGAACCAGACCCAAAAAGTTATGTGCACCCCTGTATATAGATATACTGTATATATATAAAGAAAATCACCATAATTTCCTCACCGTGGGATCAAAGCGCACTAGTCCGGTGTTTTGTCGATATGTTCTACCTATCCAGATGTACTACTTAGCGGTTCTGCTTATATGTTTTTATTTTAGGTTTTATGTTATTATATATATATATTTACCAGGTAATAATAATTTTAAAAATCTAGATAATTAATGGGAAACACTGCTGTGACATCTCTTACCATGTAGTACATAAACCCATCATCTGGTGGCCCATTGATGACTGTGTAAGTAACAGTAAGGGCGTTGCCCACAGTCTGAACCTCAGAGCTCACACTCAGGTACAGGTAGCTGTTTCCGGAGGGAGATGAGGCAGGTTTGACTACCTTACTGGCTTGCTGGCCATCTACTGTCACCTGATGGAAACAGAGGGGAGGAAAGAGATCAAATAAAAAAATGATCTATCTGCAATTCACTCTTTACAGTTGTATTATGACAGTCTATGCACGCATATTACAGCACAGTATCCTTGACATGTACTGCACTATTTTCTTATACTAACCTTCACAGTAATGTCATCATTGGCCACTGTTTTCAAATTGAATGAAAACGATACTGCCCCCTCCTGGTTAGTTTTTATATTGCCAGTCTTGTCCCGAGATTTTGGTACATCAATAGTCACTGGCACTTCAGCAGCTGGGGAACCATTTGGGAGACGGACCACCACCTAACAGAATGAAAGGCAAACAATATGCAATATCATTGCACAGATACATATAGGGCCAGTTTCACAGACAAGGCTTAACAAGGCCTAGTCCTGGGGGGTATTCCATCAACGTCGCTAAAGGACAATCCAGATTTCTTTGGTTAAATCTCACGAGACAATATCAAAATAAGCCTGGATTCCCCTTTAGCGACGTTGATGGAATACCCCCCCTTGACTCAATCACACTTTCGATGTAAAATCTCCATTGAAGATGCTTCTTTTCGTCTAGGATTAAGTTTACGCCTTTGTCTGCGAAACCGGCCCATAATCTTATCTGTCCACTGTCCATCACATTCCCCAACGAGGCTTACCAAGACATCCAGTGGCATCCCAGGGATGAAATGGGAGCGTGTGTGGGACAGATCTATACTGTAACGTTGAGAAACGATGGGAAGAGACACCTCTGCCTCTTGTAGCTCACCACCTGGTGAAGTGAGACAGACAGTATAATATGGTAAACAGACTGACTTATATAGCACCTTATTCCAAAACTCTCATTCACCCATTCACACACCAATGGCAGCAAGCTACCTTGCAAGGCGCCGGCCCGCTCATTGGGAACAATTTTGGGGTTCAGTGTCTTGCCCAAGGACACCTTGACACGTGGCCAGCCAGGGTTTGAACCGCCGATCTGCCGACCTAGCGATCATTAGACAGTGGCTCTACCTCCCAAGCCACAGCCGCCCCAGTATCAGTACGCAGATGGGTCGAGACTAGAGAATCCTCAAATGCTACACTTAGGCCCTACTGCACTCTAACATCTATTTTTATTGTCTTTGTTTTTTTATGTTTTATTCCATCCTCCCTTACCTACCCTCTCACCTCTAGCAAATCTCTCCCCTCTGTTTCTACCAGCTGTATCCCACACTTTTCCACAACCCCTATTGCTTACTAACGACGTCGGTGACGGACACAGCCATGTAAAGCTGGGCTCTGCTCTGGTCCAGCTCGGAGAGGGTTTTTCGATGCTGGGCTTGTAGCTGCACGCTGAGTTGGGATACCAGGAGTACCGCAGACCCTTTTCCATCTTGTATCTGAGATGACAAAAAAAAGGCAGATCATAGCTTTTGAGTCAAGACTATAACTCAAGCTTTTGTGTATCAAGAGTTAGGCCGCCGTTAAGCCTGCCACCTTGTCAGACGTTATTCTCAGAGCTAAATCTCTAGGCTTTCGTTCAGTATGTTAACAGTGAGCTGAGTAGCTTTTCCAGTTGTCATTTTTTAAAGTAGGGTGTTGATATTCCTAAAATGTCTGAAACCAGGATTGAGTTGACTCATGTCTAATTCATCCTCCCACCGATCCAGTCAGCTCCAATCCCCTGATAAAGACAGTCTTTTCTTTTTGATCATCTGGCTCCTGGGTTTCCTCCTTCACTCCAAATCGGCAGTGGAAGGCACCTTTTATTCTCTCACCATGGGAATACCTGGAGGGAAATGGAGTCAGACAAACTGAGGAAGATGACCACATTCCCTTATGGATAAATATAGATTTTTAGAAACATCAAACAATTGATGAATAGTGATGAAAAATAATAATGTATCAAATAAAATAATGGAAGTAGAAATGAATAGAATTGTAGGGAAACAACAATGTATTTAAAGCTTTGGAGCTTACAAGGCTGAGATGGTGAAGGTGAACTGTTTAGTGGTGAGCAGGAAATAGCCTTGCTCGGGTTGAACTGTCACCTCAAAGCTAGGGAGCACTGAAATATGTACAGAACAACATCTGTTACACATACAGTAGCATGTTTATGTGTAACAGAAATCATGGAAAAATAAGATGCATATATTTTCATCCAAGAATTGACTACAGTGTGTTCTTTAAATTTTACAATAGTTTTTTCACCAAATTTCTTGACTTGAAACGTTTGAGTAACTGCATTCTTTTCATCTTCCAGATAATGTGCCACAATCTTCCACACACCCATTCTAAAAAAGATCAAGCAGGTTTGATGTTATACTGTGGTAAATATTTCTCAAGTAAAACATGCATGCATTTGATCAATACATTCATTATTTCATTACAACTAGAATTCATAGCCATACTCAGAGACATCAGGAATATCGAGTACACCGCTGTAGATTCCGCCTCTGGTAGTATGTAGAGTGTTCTTTATTCTGTTTCCTGCAGTATTCTACCAAAGAGATTGGTCACTTTAGTTCACAGCTTGTTCAACCATCTAACAAAGCTTATTAACCACAATGCGAAACGAATGTAAACTTCTTGAAACACAAGCCTAAAAATGAATGTATTTGGGGGGGCAATAAATTGGATTGCACTCACAAAAATTGAGATTGTAAAAACCTCTTCATGGGGTCTCATTGAGTGGTTTAGGGTAAATATCCTGTACCTTACTGGAATTAAAAGAGTAATGTTATACCCGCCAGCTACCAGCAATTAACAATGAAGTTTTATATTTTAAGTATCGCAGTATTTTTGTTATGATGTAAAGTGATGTGCAGCCTATTTCCTGTGTTTACCTTTCTGTGTGGGGTTGTAGATTGGCTGGTCAGTCTGAATAAAGATGTAGCCTCTATGTTGGGAGACCAGGACTCTCATGATCTGCCTCTTACTGATTGAAAGGATCTCTCCCACCACTAGGAGATACGGAGGACCGTTCATAAAGGGAGGCAGTCTTGACATCTTTTCCCTGTCTATCTGCAAATAAAGAAATGCTAACCTTTCAGATATCAGAGATGTCTTCATATTTGGTTTAGTCCTGTATTCATTGAGTTGAGTGTGATTGATGTTCCAGTGCTTCCTCACTCATACCTCTAGTTCCACTGTCTGGACCCGCCTCTCTGTTGTACATACGATGCTGGCCTTCTCTGACATCAGCTCCCCAGTTATCTCATGCTCCAGGTACAGAGTAACACGGGTATTCAGGAGGGCTTGGCTCATCTGGACATGTACCCGCTCTTTGACTCCCACGTGGAACACATTGGGGGCTGAGATAAGGAATCTGCATAGCCACACAAAGTTAGAATGAATTATATTGTATCTTGACTACCACCCAATAGAATCTTTCAATCACTTTTGTGTCATATATGACTTAATGATCAAACAAAAAAAGATAGAATACAGATAAATCGAGCTGCAATGTTGCCAAAGAATGCAACGGCAGTGCTCTACTGGAGTAGAGACCAGGTAGGCAGGGTTAGGGTTAGGGTTAGTGCTCTACTGGAGTAGAGACCAGCCCATTGTTGATGAACAGGTTCCACAAGACCCTCCTCTGATCTCCACACTACCTAATCATCAACTAGTCAAGACCAACGTTCAATGCGATATAGAGGTCCGTTTTTCTGGAACAACTTCCTAGATCATCTGACAAATTGTACTGGTATGTTGTCTTTCATTTCTTATTGTGGATGTGCAAATCAAGAAATACAAATAAATCATAAAACAAAGTTGTAGTGTGTACAGTATACTGTAGAGTAATCAGAGTTTAAATGTTCTTTATATATTTATTTTTAAATCAGAAAAGTGGCAGAAACTATTGCACAAGGTAAATCCTATATATTACATTAGATCCATGCAGGCATAAATCGGAAATGTGAAGAAGTGTTTCAGCTGTTTCTATTATTATTTACCTGTCCTTTCCAAACACAGACTCTGCAGCCAGGATGAAGACCATTATAAAGATGGGAGACCTCATGCTCTCTGCTCAGTGGATTGGCCGGTGCTCTGCCTTTTTCTACAGAGCAAAAGCTACGGTAATCAAAGTTTTCTCCACGCAGCTTGTATAAATCTCTCTCTTTCTCAATCTCTCATCCACAGTTTCCGAATCCCCTTCACTCTCTTTTATCTCTTATATAGCACTCTGTTCTCACTCCTCCCATCTCCACCTCCCCTCTTACATACTGAGATACTGTAATTAGTAGTACTTCTCAGATTGAAACCATGGCCATTAGGCAATATAAATTGTCACAACTTCTTCACTCAATGAAAACACCACTGTCAAATCTTTCATAGTTTATTTGTTATTATTTGTTTATTAGGATCCCCATGAGCTAATTCCATGACATTAGCAAGACTTCCAGGAGTCCAAGTTGATTCAACATTAGCAACCAACTGGTCTCAGTAAAAAGAAACAATAAAAAACATTAACTATTGAGGATGTTTTCTAAGTCATCATTCAAATGGCAAAGGTTTACATGACAAATAGGCCTGTTTACACTACATCACTGTTTGGCTTGAGTCCTCGAGTGCCGGGAAATCTTTGGAGGGGGAACTATTTGATTTCACAATCTTATTCTATTCTCTCATTGGTCAGCGCTATCCTGCATGTTTTCCCCAAAATCAAGTGATTTCAGAGAATTGAAAGTGATTATTTTCACTTTCAATTCTCTGAAATCACTTGATTTTGGGGAAAACATGCAGGATAGCAGTGACCAATGAGAGAATAGAATAAGATTGTTTTAATTAAATAGTGTGATAATATCAAGTATTAATCAAGTATTGTCAGTGTGATAATATCCCCTATTGTACAGTATGGAACATAACACCTTGCACTTATTGTGGTACAGTATAGTTTTGGTGAAGGTTGTAATTTCTCTAATGTCAATTTGACAAGCTATCTAAATATTTTAAAAGTGAATTTGATTGCTTTACTAGGGGGGCAATATTCATAATGTGCATTGATAAGATAGTGGTTTTACTAATAACCTACATGTGATATGTACACTGCACACTTCACACAGTTAATCAGGTTCTTCATTAATTATGTAAATTCAGGCTATCCTGTTTGTTTGCCATGGTTCTTGTCTTCATGAGAGCTCTCAAACAGAAGTGCCAAGGTTTGGAAACAATGTGTTCTGCCAACTGCTGATAAGTTGATATGGGAGTCTGGTGAAGGCCACACACAGCAACAACAGGTCATGTATGTCTATGGCTACAACAGAGCAACAACAGGTCATGTATTGCCGTTCTCATGTATGTATTGTTTTATGTTGACCCTGAGTATTTCTGTTTATATGTTTGTTTTTATTCTTGCCGGGGCCTCTTGGCCAGATCATCATTGAAAATGAGAATTTGTTCTCAACTGATTTTATCTGGTTAAATAAAGGACAGGGGCGCTTAGGTGGCGTAGCGGGTTAAGTGCTGACCATGTAACCGCAGGGTCCCCGGTTCGAATCCGGCCGGGGACATATCCTGCATGTCATCCCTCCTCTCTCTCTCACCCATCCTTCCTGTCTAATTCTCCACTGTATCTATCAATAAAAAATACTAAAAATAATAATAAATAAATAAAGGTCAAATTTTAAAATGTAAATGTCTATGGCTCCAACACAGCAACAACAGGTCATGTATGTCTATGGCTCCAACACAGCAACAACAGGTCATGTATGTCTATGGCTCCAAGACAGCAACAACAGGTCATGTATGTCTATGGCTACAACATTAGTCAGTTGTGAGACTAAAGCTCAAATAAACAACATGAAACCATTCAGATTTTAAAAGTTGTATTTAATAATTGTGCAAACAGGCAAGCATGGTCCAGGAACACACATTCAAAGTATTTCTAAAACAATAATGCATTTGACATCTTAGATATTTATTAGCTATCTGTGTTGCTGTGGGCCTTACAATACCCATATACCAAATGGTCAATATTTTAGACTGACACAAAATCATATATAAAATCTATCTCTGCATGCAATCTCTTAACATTCTCCTTTGCACTTGGACATTGACAGTCAGTCTTCCATGGCTAATTCCCACCAATACTGATATGTGATTTCTTAAGATGCCCCATTACCTTTATTTATTTATATTTACCTAGTTGATCTGTGCAGTATAGTACAGTGGATTGTGTACATAGCCTCTATTGATGTAAACCAGCTCCTTACCTTCTTGTGATTTTATGCATCTATGCTTTTTCCAAAATGTGTTTCTTTTTCCTTTCTTAAACACCAGGGGAGCCTCCCCTCCTAAATTTCGTTGTTTGGTACCTGTACTGTAACAATGACAAATAAAGTCTATCTATCTATCTATCTATCTATTGAAGATCTGAAGAGGACTGGAAATGCCATGTCTTTCAAACTGATTCTAATGACAGCAGAAATTAAAGTAATGTTCTCATCAGATATTTCAATCAATACCGCATATCCCAGACTTGATTCCTATCTCGTGTCATTCTCTTGGTGTTTATTGAGAGTCTGGGGCATGATGTCCATCCACAACTCCTGGATATGGATAAGGCAAGACACAAGAATTGCGTTTGGACAATCAGCTCCAGACCCCCCAGACAAAATGGAGGAGGGACTACGGCCAGGGAGGCCTGTGAGGTACCTGGTCTCTCTGGGAGGTACCTGGTCTCTCTGGGAGGTACCTGGTCTCTCTGGGAGGTACCTGGTAAATGGTAAATGAACTGCACTCTTATAGCGCCTTTATCCAAAGTGCTTTACAACGGCCTCTCATTCACCCATTCACACACCCACACACTCACACACCAATGGCGGCAAGCTACCATGCAAGGCACCGGCCCGCTCACTGGGAGCAATTTGGGGTTGAGTGTTTTGCCCAAGGACATTTCGACATGTGGCCAGCCGGGGCTCGAACCGCCGATTTGCCAACCTTGCGATCATTAGACGGCGGCTCGACCTCCTGCGACACAGCCGCACCTGGTCTCTCTGGGAGTGAACCACTTCATTGTCGGAAAACAACTATGAAATATACAGTAAATATACAGTAGGTTCACATACATAGTAGAACATGTTTCATCTTGAAAATACAGATGCAATCAAACAATTAAAGCTGCAGGACAAACATTTTTTATTTACATTATTATCTATAGTCTTTTTTCTTCTTCTTTTTACTGTTGCTCCAATTTTTTTGAAATCTTCATATTGTCGAAGAACACATTTTTGGCAGTAGCTTCACTTATGTAAAGCAGATCTACAGTCTAGTAAAACCATGTAAGTCTCTTCTATTTTTAGAGTAGTAGCCTATTGTTCCATTTGAATGATTACAATGTGGGCTGCTATGGTACAATGGCACCATGTGTAATCCCTTACTTGGTTTTGCAGCCATCTGATCAAAAAAACTGAACACAGATAATAGCCATATCAGTTAAACACAAATCCATCTTGAAATAATTTCCCTTTAGATTAGGCTATACATGGTCTAAAGGTAGTTAGATATGTTGGAGAGGTGAGTGTGCTATGGTTCTTTTCCTTAGATAAATAGAAACTTCAGCTCTTATTATCTCTTATGCACATATTTAGTCCATATACTATACAAATCAAATGAAAATGTTAGTTCACAGATCTTTAAATTAGATTAAGAAACAACTAAACATTGGCTGGAATTCAGATATTGTCAAACAATAGAAAATAAAATACAGACCATATTTATACTTACATTTGTGTACTCACAATAATCAATGTTGAGCAATACTAAAGAACTGTAGTTAAGCTACCTCTTACCCAACTGCTTTCCTATCAAACTTTTCTCCAAATGTATTCCCATGTTACAGCCTACTCACTCTCTGTCCATCCTCAAATGTTAGTTTTTCTGTGTGCCTGTCCATGTCCCTCTCTCCCTCTATCCATCTCATTTCATGCAGGACTGGGGTTACCTAAGAGACTGGGCCTCAATAGAGAAAATCTCTTTTGCTTCAATTAACTGTGAAAGTGACAGAGGGCATAGAGGGAGGGAACAGCAGAGCAGCAGACAGAGAGGGAATGAGAGGGAGAGTGAAAAAGATGGTGGTGCACATGGCAGGTGGAGAGATGCAAAGTTAACACAGAAAAACTGGCAAGTTGTATGACAAGAGTATAACGTAATTTCAGGTTGATAAACAAAATATGTGATCACTGTAATCTATGAAATGTAGTAATTTAAATATCAAATGTTTGCAATAATGATTTTATTACACCAAATAAAGAATATATTGACCATGCACTTCATTGCAGTTTATGCATAGAATACTCTTTTGGGATAAATAATGCTGTATTTTAAACGTATCATTGTTTGGCAATTAATACTCACAGGAATGCTATGAGTTTCAGGGCACAATCCGATGCATGCACATTGGCTCTATCAAACCAGCTAAATCTGCTTCTAATATGTTTGACCTTTTTCTGATTTCTTGTTATAGTACTTTATTATATTTTATTGAAAATCAACTGTTTTGCAGTATGAGAGGTTTGATTTGGGATTAGGCCAAATGAGATCACATCAGACTGATCTCAATGCACCTGAATGATGTTTGGAGGCCCCATGTCCACTGCTGTGGAGGGAGTGACCACTGGGTTTCTATGGAGACGTCCGCACAAAAGGGTGTGGCGTGGGAACGGCACCAGGGATCAGGAGTGAGGGTCATGGGGTTAAAGGTCATAACCAGCTGGACAGCACACAAGAGGAGACAAGGGTGAGAAAAGGGGGAGGAGGGTTAACCCAGGGACTGGCAGACTGGGCCCAATAGGACATTAACATTGAACTGCTGGGAGGCCCAGTGATGAGGCCCAGTGATGAGGCCCAGTGATGCTTTTTCATGGACAACCTCAGCTATGACACACTCGTGGCTAATGGTCCTCAGCTATGACACACTCATGGCTAATGGTCCTAAGCTATGACACAATCAAGGCTAATGGCCCGTAGTAATTGACAAGTGAAAAGCTATTCTCAGTGTGGATGCAGATGTAGAGATCAGAATGCAGCAGTGGATTATTATAAACTATATAGTAGATATTTTAAGGAATAAGGAATATAAGGAATTAAACCATGATTCTATTATATTGTATAATTACATTGCATTGTATCATCTAAACCTTAATTCTATCCTGATTGTTTCAATACAATTATTTTACAAATAGGTAAACCCCAATACCTAACCCAATATTAAATTGAAAATGTATAGATTATGATAATCATAGTTCTTATCTATAGTATTGTGGGTGGTCTTGGTGTGAGGAAAAAGATTGTGGGGGTTTTCACTGATTCAGAACATAGTTATTACATGTATTCAATCCCATTGAAGTTCTTATCAAAACTAAATGAAAATTAAAACTCAAGTAAACCATATTTCTATTCTATATTTCTATCTAATATAATCAAATGTTCCTTCCAGCCTCATATTGTTCATTTGTATCTCTAAGGAACTATGGAAAGTGAAGGACAAGTTGTATTTCTATTTGAGAGAGAGAACAGGTAACTGGTACAATCATATTCAAATGCAGTTGGTCAATTATGTAGCAGCAGACAAAACCTGTCATTAAAATGTTTGATATGAAACAGATTTCTACACGTGTCAATGTAGTTGTTTTGACAGGCATTTACATGCAATCTCACATAGTGGCACACACTTTCTTTAACTGTTTTAATCAAACTGAATCTTACAGGCATCAATGGACAAATAAACATATAAAAAATGATATCAATACTGCATATGGAATATTCACAAGTCACATAGAGAATGGAATATTAATGACCAGGCTCTAGTGACAAAAGCAGCTGAAGATGGATCCTTTAGCTTCAAGGGTGCAGACAGGAAGATAGGGTGTTGTTGTGTGAACTGACTTGCATGTGGCCTCTAAGTGAAGGCCAGGTCAGCGAGGGCAGCCAGCAGTCTGGCTGTGAGAGATGCCCCCGGTGGTCTCAGGGAAGACAACATGGGGTCTACCCAGTGGGACCGAGATCAATATGCAAATAGTGACCCCGAAAGAAAAGGAAAAGAAGCTTGTGTCTACTGATTTATGTTCTCCCATCACTTTGCTGCCCGCTGACAGTGAACGTGTAACTTCAAGAGCTTCGATGTTTTTGAATCAAATTGAATGATAATGGTATAAGCTTCGACAGTGGTCCTCTGTGGCCCAGTCTGGAGAGCATGGGGCTAAACAATGCTTAGGTTGTGGGTTCGATTCCTGCAAACATACTGACAAATGAATGCACTCACTGCAATGTAAGTTGTACACATTCAGTGTAATACTATCATTACATACATACAATACTACCATTACTGTCTGATGCTCTAAATGTTACACTGTTGAGTAATGCTAGCTATAGGTAATCAATTACATCTGTTAAGAGAATAATTGTTTTCAAAAGTACACTCAATGAGGATAGGATCCATAAAAATGACACAAACTGAAAACGGACATAAGATCTCTCATCACACAATAATAATAATAATAATAATAATAACAATAATAATAAAAATAAAACATTAGACTTATATAGCGCTTTTCTAGACACTCAAAGACGCTTATGGACACAAGAGGCATCTTTATTTATCTTTAAGTCCAAAGATTCAGGGCTATAATGGTGGTGCCTCACCACTATTCCTAGCACAATGAATGTGCAATAACACTATGTGCAATATGACAACCCTAGTCGTCTTATCTGTACAGTATAGTATAGTGGATAGTGTACATAGCCTTTATGTAAACCAGCTCCTTTCCCTTCTTGTTTTTTTAGTTTTTTTTTTCTTTCCTAGCACCAGGGGAGCCACCCCTCCCAAATTTCGTTGTTTGGTACCTGTACTATAGCAATGACAATAAAGACCATTCATTCATTCATTCATTCATTCATTCATTCATTCACATGTGGCAGATGAAATTGAGTTTGTCAGTCTCAGGCAGGCTAACCCACTGCTGCCCCCCTGTGGCTTCTATAGCACCTGCATTGCCACAGTCTGAGCCATGCCCAGTCTGAGCCATGCCCAGGAGCCCAGTTATGGTAGCAGCCCGTGTCAGGTCTGATCCAGAACCAGAAGTGGAAGGTGCAGGTGAAGCGCAGACCTAGCCAGACATGGGCTGATGATGCCTTCACAGCTCTCTCTGCCACCCGGTCCTGAATCACCTCCGTGGTGACGGACATCAGGTCCACATGGTGCTCTCGGCAGTAGCTCAGGGCCTCCATCCATGTCCTATTCTCCTGGATCAAAATCAGGTTGTCTGGGGGAGGAGACATTGGAATGCATTTCATAGTCAAGCAAAAAGAAAAAATCTATAGTTTACTATTACAAAATGTTACTGTACGACAACATGGCAATGGAAAAAGTTACCTTGAACTAAACATTGACTGTTTCCAGTTGGCACAACGGTGGCAGGCTCTGCAGTGCTGTAGGAAACAGTTCCTTCCAGTGTGGTCGTATGGAGGGGATAGGTTCGGTCAGTATTCTGTTGTCGTGCGGTGTGCTGTGTATGCTGTGTCTCTGTGACTGCAGTCTCAGTTGTTTGAACGTGAGTCATTTGCTCTTTAGTAGTTGTCATCTGTTGAGCACTTGTAGATAAGTCACCGGTAGTTGCTTGCTTCGAGGTTATGTGTTCAGTACTTGTCTTTTCAGTTGAAACATGCTTTGTTGTGTTTAATGTAGTTGGTGCAAGTGTTGAGGTGTTTTGAACAGGTACATAACTAGTAGTAGTTTGGTCAGAAGTTAGGTGTTCCGTACTTAATTGATTGGTTGAAACATGCTGTGTAGTATTAAATGTAGTTGTTGGAAATGTAGAGGTAATGTTTTGAGCAGGCACAACATGTGTTGTTGCTTGCTCAGTATAGATATTGTCACTATTTGATTGTTCAGTGGAGGTAACCACTGTATGTTTGACTGTAGTTGTTTGCAGTGTTGATGTTATGTTTTGTGAGGGACTTGGCAGTAGAGCAGTGGTAGTAAGTAAGTGTGCTGTTGTATAATATGATTGCTGGGTAGTTGTTAGTGTGGTGGTCGAGGGAGGAGATACAGATTTCATTTCTGAAAAATGAATAATTAGAACACATTTGCATAAAGGGTATCAGTTAGCAGAATTGTGTGGCTTGGTTACATAATGAGAACATGTCATACATAAAGTATCTCTTGGTGTTCAAATGTGTAACATAAAATCCATCCTCAACTTGTATTGTATGACTATTTTAGTAGCAACAACTCCTCCTGACATCAGTTTCCAAGTTGATGCTAGTCAAAGCCTTAAACAAAAGTGTACCCAACTCACCGCCGTGGCATATGAAACGTCGGTTGATACGGCACTTCAGGTCATTCCAACCCAGTGTGTTTCTAAACACGACAGCGACACAATCCTGTTCCTTAAAGTTGTTGGGCTGGTTGGGCTTCCAGAAGCGGAAGGAAGAGTTGCTGCTGTCGGACCACCTCCAGGGGTCTTTAAACAGGCCGATCCACACACTCTGGTTCTGGGACACATTCTGGACCATCTGATTCTCCTCTGTCGACCGTATGCTGACTAGGTCTGTGGTTGTAGCCCTGCAGTGACCTTGAGCTTCTCTCCAAGACTTGCTCTCCGGAATGTAGACATAGCTAGTGTTGTGAACGTTTTTCCCTATCAGGGGACAGACAGTGACATCAGTCATAACAGACATACTAGACATACTACTGTACATAAGCACGCACAGTATGCTATGCTGATGCGTTACACAACTTGGTCAATATACTGTACAGATCACTGGTGTAGGTAGAAATTGGAGGACGGGCATGTTGTAATACATAGAATTCCTCATTCCATTCGGTACATTACAATGAGCCTGTCCTCCTATTACTGCCTCCACCAGCCTCCACTGATAAAGATGTAGAATTGTATTCTTGGCAAGCACTGCTGCTATCAGAATAGACAGAGGATACCTGCTGCTATGCGAATAGGTAGAGGATTACTCACCATCAAAGCAAATGGATCCTCTTTCTGTCTTACAGTCATCCTCAAACCATTCTCCGCTAGGATCCATTGCAGCACAGCTATCCTGATCATTGGTTTCCTTAGGCTCTCCTAGCCTCCAGTTCGAAAACTCACGCTCTCCCTCATCATAGAAATCCTCATCTACTAGAGACCAGTGCCACTTAAATAAGTCTCCCCTCTCCAGGCCTATCCAGGTATTGGATCTACGGCCATCAGGGACGGATGCTATCAGGCTATCGAAATCCTCTGAGTTATGGACAGATGCCAAGTCAGTATACATCTCTCTGCAATAACTCTTGGCCTCAGAATAGTTCTTGTAAATATTAACATGGTGAAACTGAGGGGAGACACTTCGAGTAAGTGAATAAAGTCCTGTAAAATTAGCAAAAATATACTCTATTAAAAAGCCAACAAGAGCAACTTAAAATTAATGATATTACATGTGATTGCTTTAACAACAACATAACCTATAATAAACATTTGATGATGCTTGATTTTCTTCTACACAAACAGAGAGTTTTGAGCATATGTACATACTGTATGTGGTCATAATGCCATAATAAGAACAATAACACATTTTTGATTAACCAATGATACAGACCTGAGATAATGAAGAGACACACCATTGGAGAGCCCATCACGACTGTAGATGGTTTGTCTTCAGACAGAGAATCTTGGGACCTACTCTTGCAGTTGATTTGTTCCTCAGAGAGGGAGCCGACTGGAACACCGCTGTACTGTAAGTTGACTCTACTTGTAGGTGTCTAGAGAATGTCACTGGGCTTGTTTAAACCAGCACATGTTCAGGGGCGTCCTGTCATAATCACTCTGTTCTAATCGTCACACACGTTAGTTTAGTTTAGTGAGCTTATTTGAGTCACTCACATACAGTACATCAATTACCAATATTGTGAAATGTCATTGTGAACATCTTCACATGTCCACACAAGTGAAATGTGTTTTGTAATCAACAGACAAAAAAAGGGGCATCCCACTATGTTGAAAGTTTGTTGAAAGTGAGAATGCTTTTCAACAGCTCATTCATTAGCTAAGAATGAAGCTGGACAGGTCAGTTTTCTGTCAGTTGAGACATTCTCAAACGTTCAACCATAATGCCTTTTCATATGTTATATAAAGGAGCATAAACAAATTATTTAGCAAGTCAGTGACAGATTTCTTCACTATAGGGGCATCATGAGGGAGCAGGCTACGACTACAGTTCAATCAACAAGTACATATTTTAACTGCAGCCTTATTGTGGAACAAGGAAGTAAAAATGCTGCTGTACGTATGCATAACATTAGGGACTCTGTTATATGGCAACATTAGTTGAGTTAGGGTTTTTCTTATTAAGCACATTCACATACTGTAGTATAGTATCTAAACATTGAAATATTGTCGTCTATGTTTAAACATTTGCTTTCATCAATGGTTACTTATATCCTGGTTCAACTGTTATACATGGAGCAATGGTTGGCAAGACTGGATAGTCCTTTGTTTGTACTTTTACATAATGTATTCCTTTATTCCTTAACCTTAACCTTAATCCTTAAATTCCTTAACCTAATTAAATATAATAAAAAATATATCATTCATATATTTTGGTTTGACATGATAATACCATAGAGAAGTAAGTGTTTGCTTGATCCTGTTTGGATGACTAAGCAGGAAACGTTTTCTTTAGGCCTATTGGAATTGGGCAATTAAGTTACTCTGTTTGAGTAATAAACTGTTTATAATAAGCTCACAATCAACACCAAAAAAGCCCTCCAGAGACTGCTTTGCCAATTTTAAACGATGTTGCTCTAATTCTCAGTCTCATGATTTGCCTACTGTTATTTGCATCTTTAAACGGGAAAAGAACAGTCTCACCATGTCAATGTCACCATGTATTTCACCATGTATTTCTTATCAAACCTTTAAATTGCCAGGATATCCAATTGATACAGATAATATGTATTAAGCAATAAACAAAGACAGTTTGACCATGTATCTCTTTATCCTAAGCAATCTAGTCTGTCACTGATTTGCTTATTTTCCAATTAAGGGTACTCTTCTGTTTAATTTGTGAAGAAGGATTGCTTAGTGTTAATAGGTTGGGTCGTCCACCTAGCTAGTAACTGCCCTAGTCAGGAGACATTGTGGCTCCGAGGACACTGGCGCAGAGCCAACATGGCGTCCTTTCCGTGTAAACAACAACAGCATCAAGTCAACGGGATCGGAGTTTAGGCCTGTGGTGCCTCGCGTATTCCGTGTCTCTGGGAATTCTGAAATAATACGCCACCAAAAATAGTTATGTGATCTATAACGATGTGCTGAAGGTGTGTCCAGTAAGTCCATTGCGTTTTTACTTGTTGTAATTAGCTAATCTCGCATTTGAGGTCAACATCAACCAATCTAGCTAGCTAGCTAGCTAGCGGGTATGCTATCTACAGCTAGCCTGCTAACGAAACATGATGTGCCCACAACAAAATAGCTAGCTAACGTTTATAGGCAACTCTCGGTATTCCATATCGCTATAGATTATTAGGGAATAATAACTAGCTAGCCATGTATGTTTTGGGCAAACAGGCTTGCCAGCTAGCTAACGTGGTGGCGATTATCTAAAGCTAACGGCTAATGTTGAGTTGAAGCCAGCTAGTTATCTGGCTGTTTTGACCTCATTTACATGCTCATTTGACTCAACTTGGCTAGGTATGGAGCTGTTAGCTAACGTTGAATTAGATGTCTTTTATTGGTTTAGCTTCTTTCGGATCTTGTAAATAGGTAAACTACCGTTCGTTAGCTATTTCACACGTTAAGTGAGCTAGCTAATGCAGTGAAGAGGGCAGCTAGATATATTTTTCATGTATGGAGTTAGTTAACGGAGTTGGCTAACTAGTTAGCTAGGGCACAGACCCATCAGGTCCCGTTGTGTTATTAACTGAGTTCAATGTGAATACACGACGGGAACAGTAGTGGGCTTAGCTTCGGTGGTGTCTTTATGGGATATTATTGGCTATTGCTTCTTTGACTATTGATTCACATGCATGTTAAGCTCTAGCTACACTGTGCTGTCTAACGGCATATTGCTATCTAGCCTCGGTTGGAACCAAGTCTAGTGCAGTGAGCTAAGTTACCCACAAGTACAGAACACTGCAGACAAGCACCCAATAGTAAAACTGTCCTAGTTGTGTTATCATGTTTTGTGATTGTGACAATCATTGCCCTTCTCTCTCCAACAGATTATTGTCCTTCAGACAGCCCATCATCCTCATCCGCTGGGTAGCTCAGTAACCATGTCCTCCCACCAGCCCACCAGTTCCGCCTCCAACAGTCCCACCAGCACCTTGGGCTCACCTTTCTCAGTCATCAGCCCCTCACTGGGTTCCCCTGGTGGGACACCTTCAATGGGCTATGGGCCTATTAGCAGTAATCAGGTGAGAACCAGGGACCTTGCTTTGAATGACAGCTACATACCTCCGCCCTGCAGCTTTCATCATTGCAATTTGAATGACCCTTGTCTAACGCCATGCAATTTTGGATGTTTTAACTAGGTTCTTTCAATTATTCCTATTCTAGCATGTTGCTGCATATGGAATGGCTGCTATGTGTTGGGAACTGGATATAGGGTCTATTTGTTATTTAATCATCTCAATCTGTTCCCCCCCCCCCCCCCCCCAATGTATACCCAGATAAACTCTTCAATGTCACATTCGGGGATGCACTCTATTAGCAGCTCAGATGATGTCAAGCCCCCGTTTGGCTTGAGACCCATGTCTGCCCACAGTCCTGGGATCATGCTCTCCCAGAAGCGCCTCTGTGCCATCTGTGGAGACCGTTCCTCTGGTGAGTGGCCTACCAGCAGGTTTAATTGAGATGTAAATCACCTTTATTTCCCATTCTGATGCTGGTTTGAACTTCAGCAGATCGTCTTGACCATGTCTACATGCCTAAATGCATTGAGTTGCTGCCACATGATTGGCTGATTAGATATTTGCGTTAACAAGCAGTTGAAAAGGTGTACCTAATGAAGTGGCCGGTGAGAGTATAATATATTATTATTCATATTATTGCTTTTTCTAAATCTTTGGATTTGGACAAGTAACTTGAGCTCTCGGACAAGTAAAAGTTAAGTTCACTTGTCCGAAGGACAAGTACCTGAAAAAGCTTAATGTCAAGCCCTGGTGGCAATTTGAGAGAAGATAATCCCCTATTGTAAGCTACCTTTCTGCTGTCTGTCCACCTTAGTCAGTTTGACTAATGGCCATTAGTGGTTTATTTGAAAACAGTGAATTTAGAACTGTAGTACATTATCATTCGCATTCAACGTCAACAAACATGTGTCCTTGTTCCTGCTCAACTTTATACCTGCTCCACACACCCCTCGTAACTTGACTCCCCTTTACTTCATCATTGTGTAGGTAAGCATTATGGTGTGTACAGCTGTGAAGGATGCAAGGGCTTCTTCAAACGCACAGTGCGCAAGGACCTGAGCTACACCTGCAGAGACAACAAAGAGTGCCTGGTGGACAAGCGCCAGCGTAACCGCTGTCAGTACTGCCGCTACCAGAAGTGCCTGGCCATGGGCATGAAGAGGGAAGGTAGGCATGGGACGGCCTGACTTATCCAGAGTTTTGAGGGACATTTAATTTGAAAAGCAGTTTTTATTTAGAGGTGTTTTTTTATGGGCAGAATTTTGTACTTAAGCATCTTCGAAAAAAACAAGACATCTCAAACGTGACTACATTTGAACATGAATTACAATTTAAGATCTATTTCAGATGATCATGGTGGTATTGCTAGTGGAATTGAATCACTGTATTTGTTATTTGTGTTGCAGGGGACTTTTTTGTTAGAATTAATAATTCGGAGAGAGTTGAATATTGGGGTAGATTTACAGTATATCTCAAAAGTGAGTGCACCCTTTAGATTTTTGCAAATATTCTGTTATATCCTTTCAGGGGATAACATTATCCTACTGAAACTTTGATATAACTTAAAGTAGTCAGTGTGCTGCTTGAATAACAGTATAGATTTATTGTCCTTTGAAAATTACTCAGTACACAGCTGTTAATGTCTAAACAGCTGGCAACAAAAGTGAGTACACCCCATAGTGAACATGTCCTCATTGTGCCCAATGATTAGGGATGTCCCGATCCCACTTTTTCACTACCGATACCGATACCGATACCTGGGCTTCGGGTATCTGCGATACAGATACCGATCCGATATTTGTATACATTTTTTGACCCCTGAATAATAACAAATACCTCCCCAGTATATAGTCCACACCAACAACAGTTAAATTAAAGACTGCCAGCCTTTATTAAAGCAACAAATGCGACGTGTTGTGGATTGGAACTACGGATCATAAGCTTTCAAATGATGTGTCATACATTGAAATCCGAAAAAATATGAAGTTAGAGTCATTTGAATGTTGTTAGACGTCAGGCACATATAGGGTTAACCTCTTTGTAATGAAACCGGAAGCACACAGCGCTACGAACTATGAGAGCTGTATCCATTATGTGCATTTTAAGCGCATATAGGACTCGCGTGAAGCATTTCTGCGACACGCGTTTCTGTTCACTGTTTTCATTCCCTCATCGCTTATACACATAAGTTTGACTGCGCATGACAGTAGTTCAGCAGTCTCTTAGTCGCACTGGTGCGATTGAATGTATTTCCAAGTCGCACAGAAATATATTCACTCGCAAATGCGACCAAAACAGTCGCACTATCGAGCCCTGGTCATGCACGTGACCACTGGCTACTACTGTTGTCGTCACTTGAGTGACACACCAGATAGAGAGCGCGGATCGGAGCCTTTTTTTTTTCTTGCGCGATCCGCGATCCAGCATTCAGGTCCAATATCGCGGCGATATCTGATATCAGTATCGGATCGGGACATCCCTACCAATGATGTTGTTTTCCCGCCCTGGTGTCATGTGACTCGTTAGTGTTACAAGGATTCAGGTGTAAATGATAAGCAGGGCTGTTGAATTTGGTGTTTTGGGCACAATTCTCTCTGAATGCTGGACAACATGGCACCTCATGGCAAGGAACTCTCTGAGCGGCTGAAAAAAAGGATTATTGCGCTTCACAAAGATGGCCTTGGCTATAAGAAGATTGCCAACACCCTGAAAATGAGTTGCAGCACAGTGGCTAAGATCATAGAGCGGTTTTCCAGGACAGGTTCCACTCGGAACAGGCCTCGCCAGGGTCGACCAAAGAAGTTTAGTCCACGTGCTCAGCGTCATATCCAGAGGTTGGTTTCCAAAAATAGACGTGCGAGTGCTTCCAGCATTGCTGCAGAGGTTGCAGAAGTGGGATGTCAGCCTGTCAGTGCCCAGACCATACGCCGCACACTGCATCAAATCGGTTTGTATGGCCGTCGCCCCAGACAGAAGGCTCTTCTGAAACCGATGCATAAGAAAGCCCGCAAACAGTTTGCTGAAGACAATGAATCCAAGAACATGAGTTACTGTAACCATGTCCTGTGGTCTGATGAGACCAAAATAAACCTGTTTGGGTCAGATGGTGTCCGGCGTGTGTGGCGGCACCCTGGTGAGGAGTACCAAGACAAATGTGTTTTGCCTACAGTCAAGCATGGTGGTGGCAGCATCATGGTCTGGGGCTGCATTGCATGAGTGCTGCCGGCACTGGGGAGCTGCATTTCATTGAGGGACACATGAATTCCAATATATACTGTGACATCCTGCAGCAGAGCATGATCCCCTCTCTTCGGAAACTGGGCCGTAGGGCAGTTTTCCAACATGATAATGACCCTAAACACATCTCCAAGATGACAACGGCCTTGCTGAAGAAGCTGAAGGTTAAGGTGATGGACTGGCCAAGTATGTCTCCAGACCTAAACCCAATTGAGCACATGTGGGGCATCCTCAAGAGGAAGGTGGAGGAGTGCAAGGTGTCCAACATCCGTGGGCTCCGTGATGTCGTCATGGAGGAGTGGAAGAAGATTCCAGAAGCAACCTGTGCAGCTCTGGTGAATTCCATGCCCAGGAGGGTTAAAGCAGTGCTAGATAACAATGGTGGTCACACAAAATATTGACACTTTGGGCACAATTTAGACATGTTCACTATGGGGTGTACTCACTTTTGTTGCCAGCTGTTTAGACATTAACAGCTGTGTACTGATTAATTTTCAATGGACAATAAATCTATACTGTTATTCAAGTAGCACACTGACTACTTTAAGTTACCGTATATCAAAGTTTCATTAAGATAGTGTTATCCCCTGAAAGGATATGACAGAATATTTGCAAAAATCTAAAGGGTGTACTCACTTGAGATATACTGTATATAACTAACCCCCCTCTTTCCCCCCCCCCCCCCCTATTCTTTCTCTCCCTTCTCCTAGTGGTCCAAGATGAACGTCAGAAATGTAAGAATACATTGATCAGGAGAATGAACACTGGATGTGTAATTAAGCGATTGAATACTGTGCTACAAGATTGGTGTGTTAGATGTGTGTGTGTGTGTGTGTGTGTGTGTGTGTGTGTGTGTGTTTGTGTGTGTGTGTGGTGTGTAATTAAGCGATTGAATACTGTGCTACAAGATTGGTGTGTTAGATGTGTGTGTGTGTGTGTGTGTGTGTGTGTGTGTGTGTGTGTGTGGTGTGTGTAAGTTGTTTGGAGCAAACTGGTGAGTGGTGATACTTGTGACACAATGGGGTGGAAATGCTTGATTCTCAGAGACATCTGTATTATATTCATGCAAAAAAATGTATAGTGGACTGAAAACAAGTATACCAGTTTGTTCATGTCGGACCTTATATTCTGATCCAACCCATGAGAGAAAAGAAATGTGCACATTTAGTTTTCTCCCTATTCTTTTTCTCTCTTTTCTAATCCCATAACTCTACTCCCTCTGTCCTCCCTATTAACCCCATCCCTCTCCCCTCCTCCGTCGGGTGGCTGGTGCAGCGGTCCAGGAGGAGCGCCAGAGGAACAGGGAGCGGGAGGAGGGCCTGGAGTGTAGCAGTGCTGTGAATGAGGAGATGCCTGTGGAGAAGATCTTAGAGGCGGAGACTGCCGTGGAGCAGAGGACCGAGCTCCACTCTGACGGAGGCTCTGCAGCTAGCTCTGTGAGTGGCCCGTACCAACGACCATATTAGTATTGGTGTTAGGATGTATTAGTGCGATTCAAACAGACCTAGCAACTCTGTTACGATACAAGTAATTTTTTTGCTCCATTCATAATGTAACTAGAAATTAGTGCCTTCAATCGATGAACATTTTTAATCAAGCTAATCACAATAATATTCTGTGATTTTAATCAGATTGATCAGGAATAAGATCAGAATCTCTTCATTTGCCAAGTAAAAAAAGTCTCTGAGTGCTTTGCCCACAACGTCCATAATGAATTGCAGACTTAATTAGCAGAATAACAGTTACAATGTAACGTCTGCTAAAAAGTGAATGTAAACAGCGAACCTGTAAATTCTTTGCAAAGTAATATGCTGATTAAGTAAGTGCTGATTGTTGCTTTCAATAAACCTTAGTGTACACAGGAGGGTAGAGAGCAGGATGGTGCACCAGAGAGAGAGAGAGAGCAAGAACCAGGTGAGAAAGTGGACAGGTAGTCAAGACCACATAAGTAAGTAGCCTTGAGAACCGATGGTTCTGGAGCCTAATGTCCCATAGGGCAGGAGCCTATCGCCTGTTTCCGTAGCGTGAGGCGGCTTAATGTACAAGTTAGTACACCCCCTGGACATGACGCTGGTATGTCGCAGGGTCTTACCCCCTGGGGGGGGGGGGGGTCCATGCCACGGTCCATGCCACCCCCCCAAGGCAGCAAACCTAGGGGAAACACTGGGGAGAGAGAGGGGGAGGGAGAGAGGTTTGTGCTATGGCTCCCTATGCAGACTGGCAAATGTGTGTGTGTCTGTGTCTGTGTCTGTGTCTGTGTCTGTGTGTGTGTGTGTGTGTGTGTGTGTGTGTGTGTGTGTGTGTGTGTGTCTGTGTGTGTCTGTGTGTGAGCGAGAATAGCAAAGAGGGAGGGTTTGTGATGGTCTTCTCCTGTGTGGCTGTGTGACAGAGAGAGAGAAAGTGTATTGTGAGTTTACTATGCAGGCTGGGAACTGTGTGTGTGTGTGTGTGTGTGTGTGTGTGTGTGTGTGTGTGTGTGTGTGTGTGTTTGTAGACTGGTAGATCTTGGCTGGCTACTTGAAAAGTAGATCTTGGTTCAAAAAAGTGTGGGCACCCCTGGTGTAAAGGGACACATCGTCAAGTTAGAACTGCAGGACAGTTGGATTAATCCTTACGGACGTACATGTCTCAAGTATTATCTCAGCGGTTAGTCGAGTGAAAGAAAAACAACATACAGGTGATAATTGACCTTTTGCAAAGCCCCACCCAACTTGGTTACTGTTGCTAAGCCCGTCAAGCTTTCTGCGAGATCAGCCTAAAACAGTGCAGCATGGATGGGATCCCTGACATGCCAGTCACTTTAATGATTTTTGGAGCAATACAAACGCAATATCCTCCAGATCGAGACAAAAGGGTTTGCAATATGCAGTGACTTAAAAATATAAATTATTATTATTACATTTCACAACCCAAAATGCTTCCAATATATTAGAAAAATATGACTGCGACTGGTGAACGTGCAAACCACACGCTCACTCGAAGGGGTCAGAAAGTGAAACTTATTGTGTCAACAATATCTAGTTTTTGTTTTTTTTCATATTACCAACTTGAAGTTTTAAAGTACCCACTCGATATAATAAACAACAGTTCGATCACTAAATACTTATAAGTTGTCGATTGGATTCACTGTTCTCTTTTGCCGGAGGCTACCGGTAAGTGATAATGACTTGTAAACATACTTTCTTTTTGGCTCGTGTTCAAAAGCAAGGACTGTGTGTTCATCTTGTTATGTGTTTTTACCATGTCGATGTTCTCTCAGCATGTTGTGATGTTATTAAAATACAGTTTAGACCTTTGTAGCGATGTGTTTTGTTAGCCGCTAGCTGTTAGCAGTGTTTGTAGCTGTGGCTGCGTTTAGTCACTTTTCTCCCATTCAGTGTTTGAGGTTTACCAACATTCAAATACGCCTGTCGTGTTCAATTTTTCTCCGATTTCAATGTATGACACATCATTTGAAAGCTTACAATCTGTAGTTCAAGCACTTTTCACCAGCAGCTGTCACAAATGTATACAATTCGCAGGCAATACTGTAGTATGATTATCCAAACACAGAATTCATAACTATGTTTAATCATCGGCATCTTTCATCTTGGGTTTTGGGCTTTGGAAAGGGGAAAAATATCACTCCCCCCTCTAAACCTTTAGAATATCTGCTGTCCGATTTGCAAAGTCCATAGGCACACCGCTTCAAGATTGTGAATAATGTTGGACTTCCTTCTTCACCAAGTAAATGTTTTCTAGTTATGATTGGACAAAGGGCATTTGGGGGCGGGGTTTTGCGAAAGGTCAATTCACACAATATAATACCACGAAAGCGTACGGCACTAAACAATATCATTCATTTGGGTAGCATCATACTCAAATTCAGGCAGAAGGGCAGGTTCCGAGCAGGTGCACACGTAATTCAGCATGTTTATAGCTGTTTATTTTTCTATTCTTTCTCAAGAAGTGACAGGAGCACAAAATCATCCTCAAGAATGAGGAAAGTTTGTTTTCTCAACCGATTTTGTTCATGAAAAATAAGTTAACATTTTAGTAAAAAAGAAAAATCATAGTCGTCAGCCATGGTTAATTTCCAAAACGTTAAAGCTATTTTCTTCACAACCGGGGACAATTGAAAGGGGATCTTCCCTAGTCTATCATTTGGTTTTAGTTATATTGCTCTCACTTGTTTGTACCTTTTGCAAGCATTTAGAATGTAGAGTGCATATAGCGAAATTTCGCAAGATCAATATAATTAAAAAACGCATCAGACAATAATAAAATGCATCGGAGGTCAGTGTGCAAGGTCTCTGTGCGTAACGTTTTTTTTTTTTTTCAGATGCCAGATTTAAAATAACGCATGCGAAAAAAATGGATCAGTGTGCAAAGACCATCAGTATCAGTAGTGTTTTCTTCACACATCCAATTATTGAATTTTACAGGAACAATTTGTTTTGATTTTGGTTTCAGCCCCATGATGCGGTCACAAATATCTGCCAGACTGCGGATAAACAGCTCTTTGCCTTGGTGGAGTGGGCTAAGAGGATCCCTCACTTCTCTGAGCTGCCCTTGGACGACCAGGTCATCCTACTGCGTGCAGGTTAGTGATCAACCGGGATCCCATTATATAGTATATCTTGGCTCTGTTAACCAGTAGAGCCATGAGTTCACCCAAACATCACCACCACAGCAGCCCAGATGCTGCACGTAGCTTCTGCTAGCAGTGTAACATGGATTCTCAGTCTACCTCAAGAGAGTTGTCCAAATATGCTCACTGGAACTATCCAAACACAGAAATGTTGCTTTGCCATGTAGACGTTGTTATGGCCGTTAAGAAACAGTAAAAGTTGCTCTTATTAAGTTTTTGTTTTTAAGAACTACTTTTTACTGTAGCTTCACAGCTTCCAGGACCTTGTTAAGACACACAGCTGGGCTTGAGATGCCAGTGTGTCTGAAATTAGCAAAAAGTAATGCTTACGAAAAAGGTATACAGGGCTTCAGAATGCATAACATCGCTGCTATATTCCATTTTCTGACGATATGATTTAGGTGTGTATACACACAATGTGTTGGGCTAGATTGAGGATACATGTTAAGCTGCTAGCCGAAGCTACACTATATGGACAAAAGTATGTGGACACAATTATCGTCTGTGGCTGTTTTTATCATTTGGGCTCGGCCCCTTAGTTCCAGTGAAGGGAAATCTTAATGCTACAGCATACAACGCGATTATAGAGAATTGTAAGCTTCCAACTTTGTGGCAACAGTTTGGGGAAGGCCCTTTCCAGTTTCAGCATGATAATGCCCCCATACACAAAGTGAGGTCCATAATGACATGGTTTGCTGAGTTTGGTCTGGGAGAACTTGATGACCTCAACACCATCGAACACCTTTGGGATGAATTGGAACGCCGACTGCGAGCCAGTCCTTCACGCCCAACATCAGCGCCCGACCTCATTAATGCTCTTATGGCTGAATGGGAGCAAATCCCCACAACCATTCTAAAATCTAGTAGAAAGTCTTCCCAGAAGAGTGGAAGCTGTTATAGCAGCAAAGGTGCGACCAACTCCATATTAAGGTTTTGGAATGACAACAAGCACATATGGGTGTGATGTTCGGGTGTCCCAATACTTATGTCTGTCCAGTCTTTGTTTTGTTTCGGCTGCTGTGTCAAATGGAGTCACAAGTGCTTCACAAATACTGTCACTACTGGTCAACAGACAACATTTAGGGTATGTGAAAGAGTAAGAAATTAAGATTTTTGTGTCAACTACCCCTTTAACTTGGTTGCGATGGCCATAGGTTGTTTAATGTCTTTCATTATTTGAGGTCTCACTCACAATTTCTCACTCTCCTCTTCCCTCTGTCAGGCTGGAATGAGCTCCTGATTGCCTCCTTCTCCCACCGCTCCATTGCCGTGAAGGACGGCGTGTTGCTGGCCTCTGAGCTGCACAGGGACAACGCACACAGTGCAGGGGTAGCAGCCATTTTTGACAGGTACAGCAGAAGTAGCAACACACACACCTCTGAAGCTTCAAATGCATTAGTCAACCTTTTATGACAATGTAACAGCATAATGGCAATGTAATAACGTGGTTTTTACTGAACACGCAGGGAGAGTGTGCAGAGTGCAGAGGTGGGCGCCATATTTGACAGGTAAGAATGGCACTTAACGCAATACACACGACAACACAAGGGTATGTCAACAACCAGGTCTTTTTCCCCCTCTCTTGAGTCAGTTCCTCCATCTTTCTTACGGCTTCTGTCTCGTATAGGGTTCTCACCGAGCTGGTCAGTAAAATGAGAGATATGCAAATGGACAAGACAGAACTGGGCTGCCTCCGAGCCATCGTCCTCTTCAACCCAGGTACCTGCGTCATCTAACCCTCACCCTCAGGGGACGAACACAGTATTTAGAATGTAATATTAGTAGATCACTGTGCATGACTGAGATCCAGTGAACAGACCATCTCTGTGCCTGAAGGAGATGTGAAGCTGTGGGTTGTGTTTTTGTCCCTCCAGATGCTAAAGGGCTGTCCAACACCGGTGAGGTGGAGCTCCTGAGAGAGAAGGTCTATGCATCACTGGAAGCCTACTGCAAGCAGAAGTATCCAGAGCAGCAGGGACGGTAAATGAACGCTTCAAATACTTTGACATTCATGGAATGGTAGTACCGACTCATACACATAGGCTAATGTAAAACACTGCAGAAAATACACATGAAAAGTAATACACATGAAACGATATGACCACAAGCTAGTCCATACTGTTGCTAGGATGGATGTTATTCTGTGGTGGCACTGTTAGGGCTTTCACACCAGCAAGGAACTTTTCTGGTTCGCGTTCAGAAACCTCCGAACCATGGTGCTGTCTGGCGAACGAGCCCGCGTTCATACCAATTTAAGTGGAACCATCCGTGTCATCAACGATGGGTGATGAAGGGGCGGGATGAACTAAAATGTCACAACTAGATGGCAGCTACTTCACTGGAAATGAGGATAATGTCTTCCACTACAGTATCTGAAATAAACACTATTTTCTATGAAACAAAACAAAAGACACTTTCTACACGCGTTCTCTTACTAACCAGCTGCTCCGTTACTGGAAATGGCTTACAAAATGTGCGTGCGTGCGTGTGCGTGTGTGTAGAGATATAGAGAGAATGATGAAACTTGATATTTTTTGATTGCTAATGATTAGATTTAGATTAGATTACATTTTGTCTCCTTCCTTCTTGCTGGTCTTTGCAGCCTAGAATATGACACACCCACTGATGACCGCTTGAGAACCACTATTTTCTGGTTCCCGCTGCAAACCAACTTTTCAGTCTCCGAACCAATTGAGTTTCGGTCTGAACGCGCCGGCCGGTTCCAGACTTGGTTCGCGAACTGGAACGGTTCTTTGCCGGTGTGAAAGCCCTATGTGAGACCTGTCTTGCTGCATTGTCATTTATTCATGTTTAACTAAATGATTTGTCTCCTTCATCCCTCCCATCAGATTTGCTAAGCTCCTACTCAGACTCCCAGCACTGCGTTCAATTGGCTTGAAGTGCTTGGAGCACCTATTTTTCTTCAAGTTAATTGGCGACACCCCTATCGACACTTTCCTCATGGAAATGCTTGAAGCGCCCCATCAGTTGTCATAAGAGGGAGATGTGTACTGTGGCAGGTGGTTAGATAGCTTGGGTCTGGGAATTTGCTGGAGTGGGACTGCACTTTTAGTTCTTTGGGGAATTCAGCAATTTGTCTCACTGCTGTCTCTGTTATGCTATTTAGTGCACCACAGCGTTTCTCCAACATACCCAAGACTTGCCATGATCTACAGGCTGGTGCTATATATTAATATAACTTCTTGAATAACGGAGATAAAAGTATTTTTAAAATTGGAACCTTTAGTTCCTTACAAGCTTACTGAAGCAAAAATTTGGGTATACGTTTTTATATAACCATGTTAATGCTTTTTAGACTCCCCAAATTATAAGCTTCAATTATGTCCCTCCATGATCCCCATAACGTGTTTAAAAAAAAAAAAAAAAAAAATGAAGGTAACCTGGGAAAGGGTTTACAATGAGGTTGTAATTTTACCTTTTTATCATTTGTAATTCGAAACAAGATCTTTTTTGAAAATATACAAAGTTTTATCGTCAAACCTTGGGAAAGTACATTACCGTACCAAGCACTCACTGTGTACTGTGTGTCTGACTAGCTCCTAGTGTTTTCGTATCCCTCTCAGATGATCAGAAAGAAAAAATGGTAACAATGAACCTGGGATACAAAACAAATAGGTGATCACAACCGAACAAGGGCAGACTTGTATTTACTGTGTTGAGTGTGGACTAGCTTTATTTGTCTAGTGATATGCTATTAGCGTTGTTTATCTCTTTGCTGTTTTGTAAAATTTAATCACCTTGCAGGAAAATGATTAGACTGCATTGCACACATGCTATGTTCTATTATTTCTTAACCATACTATACAAGTCATCAAATGTCTGGCCAACAGAATGGTCAAGTGTTTGTACTCTGGTGCTATACAACAGACAGTTGCCATCATTTGTTGCAGCCGTACACCAAACAGGTAATTATGCAAGAAATGAAAAACCCCTCGAAAATGTTAAATGTAGCAGTACAAAATGTTGGAACTCCATAAGCTCTCTGTTCTGTTCAGGGGTTTTAGAAAGTTAATCATTGTCTGTTGGAAAGGGAATATTCCAATATGTAATTTATCTTAACAATTGTAAGGTACTGTGCAAATATAATTGTTCAGGGAAAATACTAACTTTTATAGATTTGAATAATGAGAGATCAGGAGCAAAATTATGTAATAATGGATTTGTGCCCTTGCTTTTAGTTCTCAAATTGTATAAAGCAGAACATGTCTTAGGTTGCACTGGATTTCCTAAGACTCACATTCAACTGAATCTTGAAGATCTGTTTTGGCATTTTTCAGTGCTTTCTTTCCTAGTTGTATTTCCTGTTTCCTTTTTATTCTAGATAGTTGTCTTGTTCATCTTCCTCTTTCCCTGCTTACAGTTTATTAAACACAAACCATAATCACATTTATAGATCCATGACACCTGTGGGCATATAAATATTAAACAAGACCAAATATGAGTTTTGAATGATGATCATGTGTGAACATCTGAACAAGTCTATTGGTATACGTGTCATTAACCTGCATACACTCTGGAGCAGTCAAGATCAGTGTGGAGGAGTGAATTGCAGCATGGGTAGTATGGACTGAAAATAAAGAGGTTTAACTTTTTTTTTGCTGATTGAGTGTTCTTTGTGTCTTAATGTTTTGCTTTTCATCATGTATCAACTTTGCAGACTCAAAACACAGTAAATGTACACACTAAATGTAGGTGCAATCTGTATTTCTCTGTCTCGTGACACGGATACACAAATTGCGGATTGCACCTTTAAGTTGTAGGGTTGAAGCTCTGTTAGATGACCACCAGAGGAGCCCATACACAGTTATGTTTCTTATCTTCTGGGCCAGAAGCAAAAAAGAATCGGGATCATTCTGATCCAGATTAAAAGTTTTGAACAACTGGGCCCAGAACTGTAGAGCATGTCCCTACATGTATACTGTATGTTACTACTCATGTAGTATACTGTAGTATATGATCAGGGTATCTGCGGTGTCTTGAAAAGTATTAAAAGTTGATAAATCAATTTTGGGAAAATCAAGGCCCTTAATAAGTATTAAAAAGTCTTATCACGATTTTATGAGGTCTTGAATTTTGTTGGTATTTTTCTGAATTAGACTGTCCAAAGAGTTTGAGTCCTAAAAACGTTTAGTAAAAGTTTGTGAATTTATTAGTTTTATTAAAAAAGAAAGATGAACCGGAAATTCTGTTGTATGATAGTGGTCTAGTCTATTGCAAACTAAAACTGTTAAGTTAAAGGTGTCACTGAGGTAAACGGTTACAGCTCCAAGTGGCGGTGAGGTCTGGAAAAATATTGACAAGGTCTTTAAAAAGGTATTGAAATTAACCTCAAGATTCCTGTATATACCCTGATAATACTACTCAAATACTACTCATGTAGTTTACTGTAGTATATGTTACTCATACTGTAGAATACAATGGAATGAAAAGGGCCATTTTAAGAGTTTCATCACACAAACCATTTAGTCCCAATGTTTCATAAGAGCCTTATTTTTTTATTGCATTTATGTTCATACACATTTTTGTTGAGGACATAGACAAAAGATAAGCGGACAGTTTGAAAGCACTTTGTGTCCCACACTGACTTATTTTGGCACAGGCAGCAATGGGTGAGATGGGCTAATATATATCAAATTAGAGAATGCAGATTTTGTTGAGTGCAATGGAATCAAAGGCTTCTGAGGGTTCCATAGGAGTACTAGGTGGTTAAATGGATCACTTCCTCCTAGAGTGTTTCAAGTCTGTGCAGAATACGAACATACATCATACATAACATAACACACGCTAAAGTCTCTGAGCATCCAAATCAAATGAGACTCCCTTGGTCTCTAACATAAGTGACATATCCGTAGACAAAAAAAATGCATGGCTTGGTTTTGCTTAAATTACATTATTTTCTTAGAACAACACTTTTTATTTTTATTTTTAAAACTATAATACACTATTCTATACAAAATAACAACACATGATAGACAAACATAAAACACATTGATGTGACATTTACATAATTTTACAGCATTCTTCCATCTATTATTACTATGTACTCTAGTTTTTTCAAAGTACCATCTGAGAAAAAGGCTGATCTGATATACTTTCTCACTCATTATTAATGTTTAACTTTTTTCAATAAAAGTTGCATGCTACAAATGGTGTATAAGGTGCTGAATAGTTAAATACCAAGTTGCCTGTGAGTTCTGCATGAGAAAGACATAAGCGTGTGACTACTATGCTGTGGCATGGCTTGTGTCATCCCTCGCCTATATAATCTGATGTTCTCAACAATGGCTATGTTTCCATCACAGTGAACGCTTGTGACTGTGTAGAATCATCTTACAATTTTGCACACAACTCCAAATGTAAACTGGAATTCTGTATATAAAAAAAACTAGCTAACTGACTATATTATTACCTTAGCCTCAATAGAAAGTCAACAGTGTAGGAAAGTTTGGATAAAGTACATGCCCTAATTCTATATTAAGGCAAATGGAGACTGCTTTAATGTTCATATTACTTGAAAATTAATTAAGTAGCTTTTTGTGGAGGTCGGAGAAATGTTTTCTAGAGCCACAAGCGATGGAGCGTAGTTAAATGTCTTGCTATTAGACAATGACAACAAATCACAGCTGTTGAATGATCTATGGTCTTCAGGCTGGGTGTTGTGCTGCCAACTCCCAGTTCTCAGACTGTATTTCTGTTACAAACACTATCATTTTATTGAAGTGGCTATCTCCCTGAACAAGGTTGAATAAATAGACTTGTCTCTAAAAGGCACTCATTCACTTGAAGCTCATACGTGTAGTTTCTAGGAAATTAAATAACTTATTATCGATTTCTTAAATTCTTTTAATACCAAATGTAGCCCAACTCTTCCACATGGGGTGTGAAATAAATATGACTCACCAGTCGCTCTCAATTCAACAGCTCCCCCTCACACAGAGTATGACTCAACCAAGGAACACATGGCCAACAGCGATGGTAACAGCTTGCCTTACACAGGTGTCATGCATGCAACAAATGTGACATGGTCTGGTGAAAAAGTCCTCAAGAAGGGCAATGTTATTTTTCCGTTTTTTCCAGATTATGAAAGTGCACATTGTAAGCTTCTCAAAACAGCTGCTAGTAGCTAGCAAGAAACATCGCTATGAACATTTAACTGCATGTTTAGCACATCACAACATGATAGATAGACTGATAGAACATCAACATGCTAAAAACACATAACTACACATTATTAGATGATCACACAGTTCTTGCTTTTGCACACGTCCTAAAACGTATGTTGTACAAGCCATGTATCACTTACCCAGAAGCCTACAGCAGACTATACAGTGAATCCCAATTCACAAATTATTTAGTGATCCTAAAACATTTTTTTTGTTATATCGAGTGGGCTCTTCAACACATTAAACGTTCGTAATGCAAAAGAATGGAAAACTATATATACATATTTTTTTAAAGAACATTTTGGGTTATTTGTGTGATTGAGAATTGCAGACCTTTTCACCCGACCGTGTCACAGATGTGTTTCTTCTAGGTGTGCTAAAGCTCTAACGTTCAGTATGCATGACTGGCATCGGTTTGGACCCAGTAAGCATACTTTCTCCTCTGCTCACAGCCTGCTCACTCAAAAGCTGATGACTCCAATGTCCATATCAAATATATACTGTATGTGTTTTAATTTTAAGCTTTTTATCCACAAAAATCAACTTAAATGTATGTAGAAAATGATAGGCCCTACATCCTTATAATTCCTCTTCCCTCCGTCACACACCATACACTTGACTAACCTCTTGAAATTCCAGTTTGTCCCTATTCCCATCAGCATAATCTGGATTAATTATGATCTAGTATGTGAATCCAACAACTTTTTCCATATTGCTATGAATGATGGAATTGTACTTTGTTAAGAAATAAGATATAATGAACTGTGCTACTGTTTCATTGCTGGTTATTATCTGTATTTTCATATTCAGATGTCTGAGTGGTATATCAGTGTTAAGGATTTCACATTCCCTCTAAATATCCAACTTCTACATCCAGTGCAAATATTCCTTCTCTGAGCCCCTTCTTAAGCATAAAAAGTACTTTAAAAACAAAACTACCACAGTAGTATTAATAGTAGAATAAAACATCATTTATATTTAGGGATAAAGAAAATAGAACTATCAATTTCATTCTTCATTACTAAAACTATGGCTGACTACAAGCCCAGCAAACTCTCTTGACACCGTCATTCGTGTTGGGGATAACGTCAGTACTCCAAACCTCCCAACCCTTTAGGTTCAGTCTCAAGGCCACAGTGATTGAAGCACTCATGTGTCCCTCCCTTCACAGGCCCTAGCAACAGGGCTGTCGTGTGGGGAAGTCTCCTTAAGGATCTTTCTGTCATAGTGATGTGGTCACTGTGTGCAGCAGGAAATGAAGACCTAGGTTTTAGGTTGGAGATGTTCCTCCAAGACCCCAGTCTCATATTCAAACACGAAAGAAAAGCTCTGAACAACATGACGAACAAACACTCAAGCACGACAGCATAACGTGTAGTGGTTTGGATGCTGCACTCTGAGACGTGAGTGTGTGGAGGTTTCAGAAACCCCTTAAAGCCCCCCCCCCCCCTCCCCCTGCTGTTTGCCAATACCACTTTATCCACAGCAAATAGAATACATCCTATTACCCTGGATAAGTACCACTGCTGATCGAATATTTTAATTTCACCAACTTTCTGTCAGTCTTTTACTATCTGACACAACTGTCATACTTAAACAAACCAGATACATAAAAGTGAGAAAACTCATTGAAGCTGAATGAGGGGGGGAACACCCAGTCATGGTGCAGCAGTCTGGCTGGGTCTGGTGGGGGTCAGTGAGGGGCAGTTCCCAGGTATCATTGTGTGCTGCCGGATCCAGCTTCTCCTCACACGTGCATCTCAGAGCCACTGGATAAACCCAGGGCGTTGGCCTCCTCGGGTGTCAGGCCGTTTTTCAGTGTCCTTCTCACTATGTGGCCAGAACAGGAAGAATGGGAAAGAGACAGAAATGGGAATTATTCTGAGCTTTTGATAGGCAAAGCATCCCATAGAGTACATTTATACTGTATACGTATACTGTATACTGTATTATGTAAGCCATAATAATATTGGTGTAATGAGTTTGGGTGGTGACCCTAAGCTCTCATTTGGAAAAGTGAACGCACGCCGCAGAAAACGTGTGCGAGGTGCTGGCAACGGAACAAAATACTATTAAAAGGAGTAGAAGCCGCACACTCTAGTTCCAGATGCAAAAAAAGTGTAGATTTAATATGACAACGGTTTCGGCCGTAGCCTTTGTCAAGTCTTACATACAAAACAGTGCATGACAGCCATTAAATAGACAGGTAGGCTAAATTGAATAGGTAAGGAGGACACACCTGAGTGAGATTACAATGTCGTCATCAATACATGAAAAAAACAATCAAAACACTCGGTTTCACAGATAAGCGATACACTGACTCAAAATTCTATGTACATGAATTGAATGGCTGTCATGTAAGCTACGTCTGAAACCGTTGTCATATTACAGTTTTTCCCAATTGCTAAAACACAAAAGCCAATTCTCTAAACCAAATGACCAGTTCTCTAAACACATTTAATAAAACTAGCTCCCATTTGTCAAAACCATAAACACATTTCACATGAAGACACAATTCACAAAACACAATCCTCCTTTTCTCATAAATCTAAACACATTTTGTCTTGCTAAAACACAAGTTGCAAAAAACTCTGCTCAAATTCTCAAATTAAAGCTCATGTGATGCAAAATGCTTGCCACAGTCAGCAAAATTTGAACACAATGAACACACCTAGCTTCATTCATTAAACATAACGACTCAACATTTAAGACACTTGTTGCAAATGATTGTGGTGTGTGTGTGTGTGTGTGTGTGTGTGGGTGGTATAGTTCCATAAAAAAAATAAAAAAAACATCACACCCTGAACATTGTTTTCAGTGAGTATTGTTGTGTGTAATGGATCCTCTGTAGTGTTTGCATTGAGTTGTGATACAGTACAGTAGTGTACATGTTACGGTACATGTGGGAATACATGTACCGTGTATGTGGTATAGTTCCATAAATAAATAAATAAACATCACACCCTGAACATTGTTTTCAGTGAGTATTGTTGTGTGTAATGGATCCTCTGTAGTGTTTGCAGTGAGTTGTGATACAGTACAGTAGTGTACATGTTACGGTACATGTGGGAATACGGTACATGTGGGAAAACTAGGGTTAGGGTTAGGTGCTAGGGTGCTAGGGTTAAGGTTAGGGTTAGGATTAGGGGTAGGGTTAGGGTTAGGGTTAAGGTTAGGGTTAGGGTTAGACATGCCAGCATGTACCAAGTCACCCTAGCACCTAACCCTAACCCTAGTTTTCCCACATGTACCGTATTCCCACATGTACCGTAACATACATACTGTATTTTCTGTAGATTTACATACTGTTCATATAAAACACACAAATCTATGAATGCCCAATACTCTACAGTGATATATTCTGAGAACAGATACTGTAAGGTTTCTAAAAATGTGCTTTGGCAGTTGTGAAAAAAAAGAACATTCTCACACACTGAACATTGTGTTTTCAGTTGTTTTGTTGTAGTCTGTAATGATGCTTATAGTGTTTAAAATTTTGCAGGCTTTGAGCAGCTGTTTTGGTGTGAAAGTTTGAGTTTTGAAGAGAGAAGGTGTGGTTTTGCTTATGTAGCTTTAGAAAAGTGTGTTGTGTTTAGAGTTTTGGGAAAATGGAGGAAAGTTTTGTGAAATGTGTTTTAGCAATTGAGAAAAACTGTAAATAAGCTCTCCTTCACATTGAAAAGGACAGATCCACCTGAACTCACGTGACTTGCGGTTGGCACGGGACCTCTTCCTCTCGCGAGGCTGCGTCCGCTGACTGGGCCCCTGAGTGGCCGACCGGACGATGCGCTCCATTATCTCGTCTGCCGCGTCGTCTGTGCAATTCATGGGGTCGTCATTCACCGATGACCATAAACCCAAACGGCCTGACAAGCAGTAAGAGAAGCACCGATTTTAAAAAAATCAATCGATGTTTAAGTCAATGTTAAAGTCAAATATAGAGTGGAAAGCATAATACTACACCATGCAGAAAAGGATGTGCAGGAGGGGAGGGATGCGTATCATATTCATTGTTTATAAAACTGTAAAGCTACTGTTTTGGTGGTGCAAAACAAACGTCTCTTCTGTTGTTCGCGAGTATCTTAGCAATGCCTGTTTAGTCAACCTCCCCTACCCCTAACCATCTCCCCTAACCCTGCCACCCCCCCTGGACATTGCTGTGTTAATTGTTCCCTGTTTGTTAACTCTGTGTTCTATGTGCTCATGTTATCTGTTGCTTGTTGTTTCTGTGTTTTCTGTTTTTCCCATATTGTCAGCGTCTTTGAGGCCCAGGAAAGCGCTATATAAATACAAATGAATGATTATTATTACTATTACCGTATGTTCCGGACTATAAGTCACACTTTTTTTCATAGTTTGGCTGGTCCTGCGGCTTATAGTCAGGTGCGACTTATATATAAAAATATATATATATAATTAATTATAAATTATATTATTATTATTATTATTATTAATATTATATGAATATGAATATGAATATTATATTATAATTAATATACATAAATGTGACTTATAGTCCAGTGCGACTTATATATGTTTTTTTCCTCTTCATGACACATTTTTTGACTGATGCGAAGTATACTCCGGAGCGACTTATAGTCTGGAAAAAATGGTATTAGTCAGGGAAAAGGGGTGTACTGACCTCTGCTGGCTCTGGTGCGAGTGCGCAGGCCAGGTACAGTGGACACTCCGCCCTCCCCGCCCTGCAGGCTGCCCTTCAGAACGGCCTTCATGTTCTCGTGCTCTGCCACGTCCTCAGGCGACTGCAGCCCCAGAGGCCCTGACTCCTGACCCTCAGAGGCGCCGCTGCTGCCAAACTTACCACTCTGTAGGGGAAGACAGGACAGACACTCATCATCACACATACTGTATGTGGGACAGGTTTGTAAAACTCTCTGTGTTGACATTTTTAAAGTTGAAGTTCTCATGCTTTGGCGCCACCAAACAGCATTCTGAAAACAATTAAGAAGCTTAGTCAGACAAAGATGCCATACAAACACATTCTGGTTAATCACAATTATGATGCACAGCCGTAGGAAAACGATAATTCAGTACAAACTAATTAATATCCAATTCATGTGAATTCATATCCACTTAAATACATTCTACTATCCCTCTCTATATCTCTATCGACTCGCACCACCAGAGCTACTGTGAGAGCAGACTGCTTCATCCCATTCACCAGCACATTCAGCCAGACTGCATTCTCAATCAAAGCATCTCATGATTGGAATAAACTACCTGAAAACATAAGAAAGTGCACCACTTACAGATCATTTTCCAACCACTTGAAATCATGGCTCATTAGTAATCAGCCATGCAGTCACTAATTCCACTAGCAATGGTTCGTATTTATCTCTCTGTTGCGCCGATGTCTTAATTGTTTCTATGACAATGTTTTTATGCTGATGCCTTTTATTAACTGTATTATTATTTTTTATGCTGATGTGCTAACCATGGGTAATGTAATGTAATGTAATGTAATGTAATGTCCAACGCCTGTTTAAACTGTTCAGGACTACGGATGAAAACTAGCCTTCTTGGCAAATTCTGGTGCATTCTTTGATGTTATACAAAACTGTATTATGAAAAGTTAAAGGGTGCTCCTCTGTGGTTCAGTGGGTAGAGCATGGTGCTAACAACGCTTAGGTTTTTCGGTTCGATTCCTGCTGGGACCATACATACTGACACATTTATGCACAGTGCAGTATATATTATCAGAACATCTCACTACAATAAAACGCCAATCAAGGGATAAGATATATAATACAGATGTATTAAAATCTATCTTATCCCTTGATTGTTGACAGTGCTGGTCTTTTTGCATTATAGGGCAAACACTGAGAGTGAACCTGATCCTGATCTGCTGGCTCTCATGTGGACTTCATTCTGTTTTAAGAGATGACCTCTGGGTTACCCAGGATTAGGTTCTAGGAGATAATGCTTGTCAGGTTCTGACAGAGGCTGGTTTGAATTTGGGCTTCATCACACACAAATTCGCAATGAACATAACACACATAAGACAAACACACATACAAGCACGCCGCGCACGCACGCGCGCACGCGCGCACGCACACACACACGCCAGGGTTTCCGTTAGAAAAATTTGCCGTCGGACATCGTGTCCGGGAAGAATTCGATTTACCGGACAAACGTGATATATTCCGGTCATCATATTAAAATATAATATATTTTTTTTTTTTCAAAATCATATATTTTTTTTCCAAATCTAATATAGATGTTTGTCGCGGTGATTACTGTTGTGTAGCGGCCTATATATGCCATTTAATGTCTATTTCTCATCCGATACGATTAGATGCGAGCTATATAATATATAATAATATAACATGATTTGACGCATGCGCGCTATGCCATGCGTCAAATCCAGCGCTGAACGGGTCCAGCGCTGAACGGGCGCCTCACTGGGAACTGAACAGACAGCATCGATCAATGAACGGACTCCACATTACGTTAACTGAAGTTTGTTAAATTGTTTGGGATTAATGTGAGTTTTCTATTTTCTCTTTCCAGTTTTACCCTTTTTTTTAAATCAATAAAACAACGTCATTTCTATAACCAGGTCTCGCTGGTTGGGAAGGCATTTCGTTTAGCTCGGGAGTATGACAACGGGGAGAACATAACTGTTTATTGAGAAACAATTGATAGGCAGTCTGGGATACGTATATAAAGAAATACCACAATGTCTAGATGTATAACATTTTATTGAACAGTAACAGTGCAAGCATGTAGGCTTCTGGCGTGACACGGCTAGCCTAATTTCCGTTCATATGCCTTTTATCAGATAAAATAAAATAGAATAAAACTCTTTGAAAATAAATAGGCTTTAAATTAACTTGCAATGCGTATAGGCTAATTTCCGTTCGATGTTACAGCCTAGGCTATGCCTTTTCTCAGATAGATAGGGGATAGCCCTGTAAGCTCATACGGGTCTGTATGTCGTCCTGAAGACCGGCTGTTAGATCATATCGCTGAAGTTTGTCTCCATCTTAGTGTAAATGTTGTCCGTTTCGTTTGTTATCCTTGTTATTGTGCGATAAAGTTAAAGCGCTCCGCTTCGGGACACCATTTTCAGCTGAGCACCAAACACACACAAAACACTGCCCGAGAGAGAAGGACCCGCCCCCTTTAGTTAGCCTATAGCCTATATCACACACACAAAACACTGCCCGAGAGAGAAGGACCCGCCCCCTTTAGTTAGCCTATAGCCTATAGGCTAACTAAAGGGGGCGGGTCCTTCTCTCTCGGGCAGTGTTTTGTGTGTGTGTTTGGTGCTCAGCTGAAAATGGTTAGAGGGAATTATTTTCACCGGACATTTATGTCCGACGAGTTTTCAATTTGTCGGACTTCAACTAAATTTACCGGACAAAGACCGGTAATTACCGGTTAACGGAAACCCTGACACACGCACACACACACACACACACACACACACACACACACACACACACAGCTATCATCACCTCTCTGCTTCTTCATTCATGAAGGGTTTAATGAGATCCATTTGTTGGACCATTCGTTGGCATAAATAGTGCTAGTGACTTCATGTGCTACGTATTACAGTAAGTATCATATTTAGTTAGGGAGTAACTTAATACAGTGTCTAGTATATTGAATTGTATTTCATTGTATTTTTTGAATGATAACAGTTCATGGTAATCACATTCCAGAAGAGCCCCACAACAGTTCAGAGATCTGGCTGTACACAAGTGCATTATTATATTGTGTTATTAGCTTGAATTAACCCATTATTGCAAAAACAAATACACATAGGGCAGATGCAATGCTACTCAAGCATAATTGAGCAGACTGGCCTTTTGTTCAAGGTTAGAAGACCACAAAAAGAACAGCTTCACATGCGTCTGTTCATACCCTTTTACACACACACACACACACACACACACACACACACACACACACACACACACACACACACACACACACACACACACACATACCTCACCGTCCTCTTCATCCTCACTCTACAGAGGACAAGGTGAACATAGGGATGGAAAGGAAAGATAAAGGAGTTGTTTTAGGGAGGGCAGAGGGTGTCATCATTAGAAAATGACTGTGAATGCGGCTATACATTCATCTGTATTTTGTGTATTCACAAAGTTGTTTTCTGAAACTCACCCCTCAAATAAATGTATACGAAAATCTTATTAAAAAATACAGAGCATTTCCATTTTGCTACTCAACGTCAGTTAAAGGTGTTCAACAAATATGCACTTTAGTGTCACCACAGATCTTTTCTGCCCCCTCTTGTAAGGGAAGTGTGTGAGCTTGGTGTGGGGCTTGTTATTTCTCTGATGGGGACGTCCAAAGGTTTGAATTTTCACACAGTGATTGAATTAGGGATACTGGGGGAGAGGCCTTCCAAGGAAAACAGGCTGTGGAGGAGCTCTCTGAACAGCAGACCCTCTCAGGGATAAAGGGACATTAATCACACAGGAGAGGGAGGGAGAAGAAGAGTCTGGAACGGCCTCTGCCCTGTCGCCACTGCTGCTTCAGAAAGGGACGACCTCGCATGAAAACAGCTCACCGGTTTTATGGTTAGAGTAACCGGTAGGTGTGTGTTCAGGAACAACACTGACGTTTGTGACCTCTGTGTTGTCTGGAGGCAGCCATATTTTGGGGGGAAATTAAACAAGTTGAGGAGGAGGGAGTGAACATGGTCATGTTTGAGGAGGAGGGAGTGAACATGGTCATGTTTGAGGAGGAGGGAGTGAACATGGTCATGTTTGAGGAGGAGGGAGTGAACATGGTCATGTTTGAGGAGGAGGGAGTGAACATGGTCATGTTTGAGGAGGAGGGGAGTGAACATGGTCATGTTTGAGGAGGAGGGAGTGAACGTGGTCATGTTTGAGGAGGAGGTTAGTGAACATGGTCATGTTTGAGGAGGAGGGAGTGAACGTGGTCATGTTTGAGGAGGAGGTTAGTGAACGTGGTCATGTTTGAGGATGTAGTGAACATGGTCATGTTTGAGGAGGAGGGGAGTGAACATGGTCATGTTTGAGGAGGAGGGAGTGAACATGGTCATGTTTGAGGAGGAGGGAGTGAACATGGTCATGTTTGAGGAGGAGGGAGTGAACATGGTCATGTTTGAGGAGGAGGGAGTGAACATGGTCATGTTTGAGGAGGAGGGGAGTGAACAAGGTCATGTTTTCGAATGGTTCAATGAGCTAAAAGAGTCTGTTTGAGGGTGATACAGAAGTTTTATTTTAACTAATGACGTTACTTTTCAGGATGCCATGTTGCAACTGGCCGGGGACTTCAGCTGAAAATTAGCCGACTAGGCTAACGCTGCCTTTTTTACTATATTTTATATGGTTCATGTATTAGGATTGTCCTCGATATAATAAACTAATAAACTAAACTAAACTAAACTAAACAAAGCGAGACAGAGAGACAGAGAGAGAACAGGAGATCTAACGTTTCGACCACCATGTGCAGGACGAGTAGGTGAATGGTGAGCACTTACGTCGGTGATCATCTTCCCGCGGGTCTTGTTCCTCTCTCTGTGGTTTGCCCTCTTCTGTTTCTGCTGCAGGACTCGCTCCCGTGTGGTGCGGTACTCCAGGGCGAACTCACTGAGGATCTTACTGAAGCGATGGATGCTGACCTCGCGCACGGCGTAGGCCGGCTGGCCGAGAAACAGCAGGAAGGCGTGGAATCTGGAGACAGAGAGAACAGTCTGATCATTTGATCCCCATGTCGGCAAACAATCAAAATGTTCGGAACTACGTTTCAATGTTGTTGAGAATCACAACACAAACTCGCTAGTTAAGCCAAAATACTGCAGTGCAATGGATTCGGTGAGTAATCCCCACTGTATACCTAGTTAACTATAACACTACTTTACATTGTTAGCAGGCTCACAAAACAAGCTGTGTTAGTTGACTAGCGACATGTCATTGTTTTTCAACAACGGAAATGTATTCACATTTTTCGAAAGAAAAGTCAAAGCCTTAGAACGTGTCACATTTTTTAACAATCAATTACTTAAATTAGCCTTTGATTATGTTCTGGCCCGCCATCTAGTGGCTCAGAAAAAAAGTTGGACCAAGGCCAAACTTACTTGCCGACCCCTGCTGTAGATCGACTGATAAGGGTCAAACGGTCATGAAAGCTGGGTAATAATATGTATTGCTTTGAATACTTCGATTAAGCCGTAAGCTTACTTGTTGACTATTCTCCGATGCACAATCTTCAGGATGATGATCCGCTCGGCGCAGTCTTTTAGGAAGTCGGACATCTTCTGTTTCAACGCCGGTTTCATCTCGTGCTTTGCGATGACCTTGAGGTGGTCCCAGGATGCCTTGCACCTTCGCTCCATCTGGCTCAGATTGTCTTGGAGCTGGTCAAAGTCCACCTGAGAAAAATGTTAACGTCTAACATCAACCTTTCATATGTCTTATCGTGACGGGATGACACCTGAAGCATGTCTAAATGGTTGTGTTCTGAATGTCTGTGTCATTTCAGGGAATAGTACTGCACACTGGTGGAAATTGTTTTCCCTATGTTGATGAAGGCTTACCTTTGCTGAGCGGGTAATGGCTCCGATCTCAGAGTAGAGGTCAGAGCTGTCCGGAAACTTCTCCACCACTATGGAGCAGGCATGGTGCAGCAGAGACTGCTTGTGAACTGTGTCCTTCACCTCTGGGACCTTCTCCAGGTAACCCAGCTCAAAGCCCTTAGCCTACACACACACACACACACACACACACACACACACACACACACACACACACACACACACACACACACACACACACACACACACACACACACACACACACACACACACACCACAATCAGAATGTAGAAACGGATAAGACTCAATGCAATCAGAGTCCATAAATGAGGCCCAAATTGCAGTCAATTTCAGTTTTGGCGACAGTCACAGATATGTACCACCACAACAACATCACATTGGTAGTATTATGTTAGATGGCAACCCAGCGGTTGAACAGTGATTCAGATTAATTAGTCTGTGATTATCAGAAACCACAATCAACGGCAGACCAACCAATCGTTAACCTCACTACAGAAAATAAATAACAGATCCTGAAAGATATAATCCTGACTGGACATGCTTTCTTCCTTTGCCAATTGTAAATGGTTTACCATAAAATATAAACACAGGCATTATTTACTTAAACTACTTGTTTGATGCTTCATGTTTCCGACTTGCATATTTAGCTCTCACACACACATGTTTAGCTCTCTCTCAGACACACGCACACACCTAAACAATCACACATGCACTCGCACACAAACCACTCTGAGGCTCTCTCTCTGTCTTTCACTCTCTCTCTCTCCCTCTATCTCTCTCACACTCTCTCTCTCTCTGCCTCTCCCTCCCTCCCTCCCTCCCTCCCTCCTTCCCCCCCCCTCTCTCTCTCTCTCTCTCCTCTCTCCCCCCCTCCCTCTCTCTCTCTCTCTCTCTGCCTCTCCCTCCCTCCCTCCCTCCTTCCCCCCCCCCCCTCTCTCTCTCTCTCCCTCTCTCCCCCCCCTCCCTCTCTCTCTCTCTCTCTCTCCCCCCCTCCCTCCCTCTCTCTCTCTCTCTCTCTCTCTCTCTCTCTCTCTCTCTCTCTCTCTCTCTCTCTCTCTCTCTCTCTCTCTCCATGTTCTTTCATTACAGAGAGACAGTGCCAGGTTGGGAGAGGAGCCCTCAGCAAGCCCGCTGCAGTAGTGGGATAGTGGCTGGTGTACAGACAGATAGGCAGCACATTCCTCCACAAACAGAGAGCTCACTGTTTTCCCTGCCAAGTAAACATGGCAATGCTTAGCAGGGGGGCATAGAGGGAGGGGGGGCCGGACAGTGCTCATCCCTCCAGCCCCAGGCCAGACTTCTGGATCGTGACTCACGTTTGTGCCGTTGAGGAAGTTGCCGATAGCGAGCAGTGTCGACAGGATGTAGCGGAGTGTCTTGTTCTTTTCCAATTGGTCCATCCCTTCCTTCAGGTCTTGCAGAGGTTCAGCCACTTCCTTTAAAAGGAGCATGGTGTTCTAGTCTAAATCAGGAGGCTTTAAACGAGGCCATTACCTGACCACATTGAGAGTACTTGGTAAGGATTGGTAAAGAATGTTTATGTATATTATGTACAGCATTTCTCTTGTTTAGTGGAATCTGGGTATCAAATAATTCATGCTCTTTGTTGATCTGGTTGAAGTTTAAAAACCATGACCTAGTATGAGAGATGAGCCAGGTGTAGCATGGAAAAAGTAAATTCCCTATCCAATGCTACTTTGGTATGTGAACGCTGCCAAGTCCTACAGTTTGCTATTCTCTCATGTATTCATTCTCGTCATTCTCGCCTCATTATGAGTATGAGTCCATGTAGGAAGACAGTGTGATATCGTACACACGATACAAAACCAACCCAGGTTGCACTGACCTTCTCGATGACCTCATAGTCCATCTTGAAGGCCCAGAGCTGCAGGCGGGCGGACAGTTCGGTGATGGAGGAGAGGGTGAGGAGGAACTGCTCTGCACTCCCCAGGGGAATGTCAGGGCTGGCCAGCTGAGCCTCCTGAATCTTCTGTTTCTCCTCCTCCGTCGGGATCATGGTCAGGATTTTCTAGGAAGAGGGAGAAGGAGAGGAAGGAAGGAGATCAGACACGCTCAGTGGGGGGGTCAATGTATGTAATAATAATAATAATAATAATAATAATGACTTTTATTTGTATAGCACTTTTCCTGCAAACCTTGCAGCTCAAAGTGCTCCAATCATTATAAAATCATAATTGAATTATTTAGTCATTTAAAGGCAATAATAAAAAGACGGGTTTTTAGTCTTGACTTGAACATATTTGCTGAGGTTGCATCCCTAATGTAAACTGGCAGTGCATTCCACAATTTGGCTGCATAAAATGAGAATGCAGCCTCACCAAATCTCTTCTTTTGTACACAGAGAAAACCAGTGTCAGAAGACCTGAGAGCTCTATTGGGCTGATATGCTAGCAAAAGGTCTTTCAGATATTCTGGTGCTGTGCCAGTGAGAGCTTTATAAACAAGCAATGTAGTGTTGTGGAATTCACATTGAGATTATACGCACAAATAATGTCTGAAAACAACAAGAGGTATGTTTTGGAATGTTGTTTTTTGTGACTGACTCTCTTTGTCATTGGAAAAAAAGCATCATTCCCTCACAACTTGTGTCACATCTGAACTTTCTACCTTTCTACTGTTGTGTTGTTTTGTACTGTCCCTCTGTCTGTGAGGACATGCTTCCAGACACAGAAGGTGGAGTACTCCTCTCCGGTATAAGAATGTTCTCATGGAAAAGGATTGAAAAATACTGATTGTATAAGACCAAAGGGATGCAACATTAATCATTATTTGCCAGATCTGAAGTCCTCCAAAGGTCTATATTATGGTTTGAAAACGACCTTAAAATATGCATGTGTAGCGAACCTTTAATCGTCCCGGTGATGAATTATATGAGAGCAGCCAAACCTCCAAACCTCCAGCTATCCAGCTGGGAAACCACAGGACATGTCCACACTGTGGCCAATCCCAACTAATTGAAAACCTTTTTTGTGTGAAAAGACTGTTGGTTGGTAAACTATACTTCAGTGAAACCATGTTTATTTTGGACACAGTTTTGAGTAAATGGCTTTTGTTTGCTGAGTCAGCAACGCGTCTTCAGTATAAAGTGCGGAGCAATAATTTATTTCCTTTTCATGTTAAAATCTGAAAATAATAATACATGTACAGATGCAATCAGAAGAGAGTGGTGACATGTCAATTTGCTAGAGAGAGAGACATCAACAAGGATTTGCATAGAGAGCCATTATCAACCGAAAGGCTGAATATCAACTCCAATCAAAGCTTACCTCAATGCCCTCCTTGTTTAATGCATACTCGTCAAAGTTGAGGATGGCTGTCTTTATGGTACGGGGAGGGGGTAAGACAGTCAGCCCGATGTTGATAGCATTGCTCCGCTTGGAGTCCAGGACTATGATTTCTTGCCGTTTACCGTCAACAGCTGCTTTCTGAGGGGGGATACATCAATACAGAACATACTGTGTGAGAGTTATCACCTATGATGGAAAGCTCCATAAAAATCGTATCGCCTCTGGTATCGCTTAAGTATTTACTTAGGTGTTCTGCCATTAGGTCCAAGATGGTGGAAGAAGAACTCTGAGGACGGGTTCCATGCGGTACTATGGTTCCATGCATTACTATGGTTCCATACGTTACTATGGTTCCATACGTTACTATGGTTCCATACGTTACTATGGTTCCATACATTACTATGGTTCCATACGTTACTATGGTTCCATGAGGTACTATGGTTCCATACGTTACTATGGTTCCATGTGGTACTATGGTTCCATGCGGTACTATGGTTCCATACCTTACTATGGTTCCATACGTTACTATGGTTCCATGAGGTACTATGGTTCCATACATTACTATGGTTCCATGTGGTACTATGGTTCCATACGTTACTATGGTTCCATACCTTACTATGGTTCCATGCATTACTATGGTTCCATACGTTACTATGGTTCCATACCTTACTATGGTTCCATGTGGTACTATGGTTCCATGAGGTACTATGGTTCCATACGTTACTATGGTTCCATACCTTACTATGGTTCCATGAGGTACTATGGTTCCATACGTTACTATGGTTCCATGTGTTACTATGGTTCCCTGAGGTACTATGGTTCCATACGTTACTATGGTTCCATGCGTTACTATGGTTCCATGAGGTACTATGGTTCCATGCGTTACTATGGTTCCATGCGTTACTATGGTTCCATGAGGTACTATGGTTCCATACGTTACTATGGTTCCATGCGTTACTATGAGCCCATCCTCCGATTGCGACCTCCACTAGCCTTCCCTGACATGCCATGTTATATACCATTATTGCTATGCTTTCAATTCTCTGAAAATCAAAGTACTGTAAATCAGTCCTTCGGTTTAATAAAGAATTCCATGTAACCGTGTAATGTAAAAATGAATCACTACCAGATGATGGTGAGACATCGAAATGTTCAGAAGAGGAAAGACACAATGAAAATGGATCAGGGAGACTAAAATCAGCTGACCTTATTTTTATAATGGTGGGAGATTTTCTTACTTTCTTACTATCTTGCCTTTGGGGCAGGGGGCCTATCGCTCCCCAGTCTTTGACTGTTTCAGACCCGGTCTAGTTCAAAGTGACATAGAAAACTTAATATAGGGCTTTGATGGGGTTTGGAAGATATTATAGTGAATCCATCACACTCCATCATGCTGTCTACTTCCAGCTTGAGACGGGGTTGACCTATATCTAACACAATCTGTTTTAAATCCTCTGCATTCTTCTCTAGGTTGAGGGGGGAGACAACCTGGGGTGACATTGGTTCGGCCAAGTCTTCAACGTCAGAATGCACACCAAATGTTCCTCTCTGAAAGACCCTGAAGCTTGAAACATGCATCTCTGGCTAAACGGGCACACATGTGGTACCAAAATAGTGAAACAAAGCAGGAAATACTGAATTATGAACAGAAAAAACCCCTCTGTCGGCTCTGAAAATCAAAGCAGAACAGACTCGCAGGTCAACGTTTGCCAACAGTAAGTGTTCTTCTACTGAGGATAATTATTAATATAATACCGTCTACCATCATCATCACAGTGCAAAGTTACCTTCGTAACCGGTAGCTCTTTCGATTTGGTCTCAAAGAGATGCTCCAGCTTGGATGTGTCCACTTTGATGGGCTCCAGTTTGGACCACAGAGACTCTTTGCAGCGCTTGTGGTTCCTGTACTGCCAGTCCATGGGCCGCACCTCGTTCCAGAACAGGCGGATGGTCTTCTTCTTCTTCTGGAAGAGAGGGAGCTCCCCTCGACTGAGCTGTGGGGAGCCTAGATGAGGTTGCGGGGGTGGAGCAGGGGCCATGAAGGGCGGTGGAGGGGGCATCATCATCCCGAGTATGGGAGGGGGTGGGGGGCACCCGAACAGGGGTGGAGGAGGCGGCAGGGCAGAGTTACACGGCGGAGGGGGAGGGGGTGGGATGAGGTCGCTGGAAGCCATCACGCTGTCCACGTCTAGGATGTCCAAGTCGTCCTCGTCTGCTAGGTCTGTGAAGTCCATCTCTTTGATGCGTAGCTCTCTGGGGGCAGCCATGAGCTGGTCCCATATGTAGTCGGACTCCTTCTTAGGTGGCAGGGGCGAGGGGGCGGGGGAGACTTTGTCAGGCTGAGGCTGCTGCTGCTGCTGCTGTTGCTTCTCCTGGGCCTCCGTCTCATACGGTGACGACAGGCCTTTGACCAAGTCTCCGAACTTCTCCGCCACGGCCCGGACGTTTCCCTGGTTGTCCAGATGCTGCACGCCCATCTTCTTGACGTTGTCCTCGTGGGCCTGCCGGCTGGCCGCCAATGTGGAGATCCTACTGGCCAGGCTGGCCACAGACGACGAGTCCTGCTCCTCCACCTCCTCCTCCTCTTTGCCTTTCTCTTTCTCCGTCTCTTCCGCTTTCTCCTCGTCCTCCTTGGGCGTCTTGTTCTGAGCGTACAGCATGTCCAGCATGAAGCGCTTGTTGTTGAGGATCTTGCTGCACTGTTCGTTTACGACGTCGGCGTCTTTCATGCACTGTCCCCATTGCCCTACAGAAACAGAGAGAATAGATTAACACTAGAAAAGCCACGAGGGGTCATTTGAAAAAAATCTAAATTCATAAAATTTCAGGACCCTCCTTTCATGACTTTTCCTAGATATGTGCGTTTTGCCACCCAGTATCCTTACATTTTCAAAATCACATTTACATTTAATTTACAAGCGGCCAACTAGTGGTCGTTGTGTGTAAATAGCAGCTTGAACATTGTAAACCCCCGAGGTGGCTCTTTTAGTAGGTAAAAAAGGCACAGCTGTGTTAAAGCACTACATCTTGACAATGAAAAAAGCACAACAAGCTTAGAGTGAAGTAAAGATAAGGCACTTCAATTGATCTATTCCATGTTTGATATGGTGTTGTCTTCCCTTTTCTCCTGTACTTCGTACCTGCTTCGTTGTTGCTGCTGAGTTTCTCCTCCCTCTCCTCCCTCTCCTCCCGCTCCAGCGTGCTGCTGGCCGAGGAGATGCTGGAGGCGGAGCAGTTGTCCTTCTCGTTCACCTCCTCGTTCTGCCTCTCCTTCTCACTCAGGAGGACGCTCTCCTCTACATCCTGCTCCGACGGCTGCTCCCTCTCAGACTCCTCCTCCTCCAACTCCACCACCTCCACTTCTTTTAACTCCTCTGCCTCTGGTCCCACCTCTTCTTCTTCTACCTCTACCTCTATTACCTCTACCTCCTCTTCTACCTCTAGCTCTTCTACCTCTGGAATCTCTTTCTCAACCGTCTCCTCTCGCTCTTCCCTTTCTTCCTTTACTGCTGTCTCTACCTCTGCTTCCTGCTCTGGCTCACTCTCAGCTACATCCTCGTTCTCTGTCGGTGGCGTCTTTGTCTGTTCATCCTCTGGCTCTTCTTCTGGCTCGGAGGGAGGTTTGGAAAAGGGACGCTCTGACACTGTTAACTCTGGCGCTGGACTTCTGGTCCTGGTCACAAGGTCAAGGCTTGGCTCAATGTCTTGTTCACATCCTGGAGAAGAAATAAAAACAACACAATATTACTTAGGGGATTTTGTCATTGTGTGTTGCTATATTATTTGGTATAGCTGAAGAAGTGATCTTGTTTATAATCTTAATGCCATGAAATTGTTCCAAGACACATCATTCATTGGAATTATAAACTAAAATGTAAAAAAATCTAATACTACGTTTCAGTCAACCTTCAAGGAAAAAATAAAAAAATCTCCAATCTCAAGCACACATTATCGGACCCAAATCAAATGTTATGATGATTTATTTCTAGAATCAGTTACAGAAAGTGTGTCAACCGTTATGCTGACAATGCATTTAGAATTCTTTTTTTTAGTACTAGAACAACATTTCCTATATTCATTCATCCGTTTTAATTGTCTAAATATGTGAGCCTGTGTGATGGTGAAAGACTGTATGGTGAGTAGTCCAGTCCAGTCTACCACACCTCTTCCTGGCTCTTCCTCAATGGAACCTCATAATGAGAGGCCGACGCCCAACTGTTACCACAGCCAAGACCACATACAAATCACTGGGGCTGAGACCTGCAAGCTATTCACTCCACTTCAAAAACTCATTCAAAACATTTCCCCACAGCTAAGCAATTTCACCACATAATATGCAAACACCACAATTCTGAAGCACCCTGAAAACAATTAATCTATGCCTCCTTTCCTATCAAAGTCCTGCTTGCACAGACATTTTCACATGGACTTTTTCACATGGTGAAGCACTTTTTTCCAGTGGGCACTTGCCAAACGGTGGTCCAGCTGATTCTAATTTCAATGTATGAATCACCCCGCCAAGTGTTAATTTCAAACCCAGTATGCCTGACAGGTGGACAGGGACCTCAGTGAGGGCCAGCGGTTCGCTGCCAGCACCAGTTGCGGTGCCACGCACGTCCCGTGCTTACTGGTTGAGCTAGACCTGCGAGGTCGATTTAACGGTCGGCTAGTGTTATTTACCGTGCGTCTGGTGTAAGCTGGTGACAGTGTCTTCCTGAGAGGCGAACGGAGAGGGCGTGGCACAGCGTGACGAGGTGCGGCAGGTGGGGTTTGGACTCAGGCTCAGGGTGATCTCTGTACGTCCCCTCGGCGGCGCTCTGGAACGCTCTCTCTCGTACTCCTCTGCAGCTAGCCTCTCAACACACTTATACCTGGAGAGGAAACGATGCCTTTCAGCTGTGTGCTTTCATCAACTATGCTAGCTCACTCATTAAAAAAAATAAAATATCTGAGGGTGTTACTTATAATGTCATGTATTGGTGAACTGTACAAGTAGTAAAATGACATCTTTCACAAAGCATTGTATGAATGTGAATTCTGTTAGTTCTATCAGAATAGATTTCAAGATCCTTCTGCTTGTTTATAGAGCTCTCATTGGCACAGCACCAGAATATCTGAAAGACCTTTTACTAGCATATCAGCCCAATAGAGCTCTCAGGTCTTCTGCTAGCATATCAGCCCAATAGAGCTCTCGGGTCTTCTGACGCTGGTTTTCTCTGTGTACCACATGTACAAAAGAAGAGATTTGGTGAGGCTGCATTCTCATTTTATGCACCCAAATTGTGGAATGCACTGCCAGTTTACATTACGGATGCAACCTCAGCACATAATGTCAGGACTAAAAACCCATCTTTTTAATATTGCCTTTAAATTACTAAATAATTAAATGATGATTATATAATGATTGGAGCACTTTGAGCTGCAACGTTTGCAGGAAAAGCGCTATACAAATAAAATTCATTATTATTATTATTATTATTGTATGACACCTGTGCAGGTGAAGGCCTACTGTAATTCTATCAGATGGGATACATCTCCTTCCTTCCTCCATTCCTGAATCTGTGGCCACATTTCTGTGATGCTTCTCTTTCCTTTAAGAGATACATACATCTTAAAATATACATACATAATACTACTACTACTACTACTACTAATAATAATAATAATAATAATGAATTATCAACAGCTGTTTATTTGTATCAGTGTTTTGTTTATCTCGATTTATATGTTATACTTAGTTCAATCAGACATTTTAAAATCCCCCAAACATAAAAAGGCATGCAAAAGATGAACGCTTTAGATAATACAAAGCATAAATGGTGTCTAAAAGGTGGCACCTTGCATGCACATAGCTTACCTTATCCAGACCACGTCCATACCCAAAGGCAATTACACACCTTGTCCTATTCAGTTCTAAATGTCTTAATGCACGGCAGGCCTAGAGGGGCCCTGACACCTATACTTCAGCCAGAGGCTGGGTACATCTGGGTACATCTACATCTGCTATCAATTAAAAAAAAAAAAAAGATCTCAAGGTATATTACTACTGCTTGTCAGGATCTTTATGATCCACCTATTTTATCTTCACTAGTCTATTTGACGACAGACGTTGTGTTTGCATATTAGTTCACATACCTATCTTCTCTAGCATGTCTTGCCTCTTCCCGCTTGTCCACATAATCCCGACTGATGTTCCAAGTGTGTATAGAGAGAGAGAGAGAGAGAGAGACAAACACAGAGTTAAAAAGGACAGTATATGAGGAGAGTTTGAAAGCTATATCTCATCATGCAAAAATTAAGAATCCATGTTGCTTTTTACATTTACATTTACATTCGAATAGGAATGAAACAATTTGACACGACTGAGACAGATGACACATGAGCTTTCCGAAGGACTCCAAAGGAGATCCAAGACTAGTCTTTATATGGCTAACAGAACAAGTTAAAGATGAGGTATTTGTTTTCTGTTCGCTTAGCATGCCCATGTTCCCCTGTTGGGATCCACCGTGTGCCTCTCTGACCATAATGAGACAACTCTGTCCAGTTTGTAAATACCTACCACTCGTCTGATAAGAACGTGGAAAACCAACTTTCGACTCTTTTCAGAGCAGACAAAACTAAATCGCTCCAAAATGTTAACCTTAGACAGAGGTTCAGACGCTGAGTAGCAAAGTAGATTCATGTTCAACTCTAAGTGGTAAATTACAGTTGATCGTTGTCGAGGGTGGAACTGCAATATTAATAACTTGACAATGTCTCCAATACATTGTTATGGTGCCAAACTGGATGATTGTGATGTGATGGAGGCTGGGACTCACTTAAAGCGGTTCCTCTCTTCCCGCTCGATCCTCTGTAGACGTTCGTCCCTCTCCAGCCGTCTCCTCTCTCGCTCTGCGGTCAGGGACTCCTGGTGTTGTCTGTAGGAAGAGCTCAGCAAGCCTCCCAGTGAAGGCCTGGACACCCCCCCAAAGAAGCAGAGAGAGGGGGAGAGACTGTTATTATTGAATTAGTGAACCAACATTTCAAATACACTGTATATCCTCCATATCATCTTAAAGATTCACAATTCGGTTCAGTTCACTGTTATCCATCGCTGATGTGAATAGACCCTTGAAGAGAGGAGAGCCCTGACCTGTCAGGTTTGGTCTCCGGCGTAGGGGCGGCTGGCGTAGCGAAGCGGTGGATAGGTGTGGTGGGAGCGCTCACAACCTGGTGCCTGCCATGATATGGGATGCCGTGGACAGTGTGTCTGCTAAAAAGGTGAGAAAGACACAAATAACGTTATCATTCCCAACACTCACTCTTCCACTGCGGAACCAAAGACTTTTATCGGGCCATAATATAATGTGCTTTGACCTTCCCAACTGAAGTGTTGGCTCTGATTGAGTATGATATTCACTAACAAAATGAGGTTAAATAGCTGGGCAGTGCAGTGCAGACTGAAATAACACAGAGATGACTGAACCAATGGAGAGTGAACTGATCAACGTTGAGATCTTCCTCCTTAGGACATTCAGTCCCCTCTGCTGTGACAGCACGGCTAGCTACCCCACAAACTGAAGGCCGTCTACAGGTGACTTTTTTATTTCAGTCTGTGCATGTGGAGGTAATGAAAGGCAGTCTTCTACACCCAGGCCAAGCACATAGCAGGACTTGAGCCGCATTCAAGCAAGACAGTTATTCTGCTCTGTTAGGCCCAATCCCAATACACCCCCTTGCCCCTACAATTTAGCCCTACCCCTCTGTATTGCGCGTTCATGTGTAAGGGTAGGGTGTCCTGATTCTTGTTATAGAGGGGTAGGGCTACAGAGGTTTTTTACAGGCACACTCAAAATCGAGTGTTATGAGAAATCCCCCAGAATGCCTTGCGAATCATCACAAGGTAGTGGCGAATGCCAAGAAACAAAAGAAAAACAAAAATTGAATTATTTGATATATTATATTTGAGATATATTATGATAACCATCGTATTATCTTAGTTTAATGTCATTTCAGTGTATTATAGTCTTTACAACAAGCATAACAAAAAATCGCTAGTATCCTGATCTCTAGCTAGCTAGCTGATTGTTTTTGTTTTACATTGTTTTAAGGCTGATTTGTGCATGACAGTCCTGCATTTTGACATTATTTCCATGTCATATTTCCCTCCTTTGATGGCATATGACGCCTGAAATGTAACTACTGATAACGTATCAGGGTCTTGAAGGGTTGTCCCATTTTCATAGGGGAAGATTTAAACCACTACCCCTTGTAATTCTGAGGGGCAAGTCGAAAAGTGTGGGCATTCGAAAAAGGGGTAGGGGTAAAAAGAAGAAATGGGATTGGGTCTTAGGTGCTTTTTATTATGTTTTTAGGCCATTTCTACTTTATTGGGATAGAGACAGTAGAGATTGACAGGAAGGATGAGATGACATGGATACGTCGATGGACAGAATCGTACCAGGGACCCTGCAATTACACGGCATGTGCCTTAGTGAGCTTTGCCACCTAGGCGTCCCTTCTTAGGTGCTTTTAATGGCAATTTTGAATTAAATTGCAAACCAAGCAGCTTCACTTTTCTAGAGCTACCCGACCCCAGAGGGGTTCACTGCTACTCCATCTGAGTAACGTGGATGAAAAGGTCAGGTGTTGATGTGCTTGATGCTTTGAGGCTCTATAGATAGTCTAGACCTGGCTTAGACATGTAGGCACTTCATATAGCGGAGAATATCTCAACTGTTCTTTACTAATATAGAGAATATCTCAACTGTTCTAGACTAATATAGAGAATATCTCAACTGTTCTAGACTAATATAGAGAATATCTCAACTGTTCTAGACTAATATAGAGAATATCTCAACTGTTCTAGACTAATATAGAGAATATCTCAACTGTTCTAGACTAAAATGATCCCAAGGAACAACATGGGATTTGTGAGAAATTCTCTATCTGGGACGAAAACCCCCAAAATGGCCACGCCCTTTTTATCCTACAGGTGAATAGGTCAACATTTTTTACTAATAGATATCACCATGAAACTTCACAAGGTGATTACTTTATATATTTTTTTGTATTACAAGTCATGAATTGTATGTTTAAATATGCAAATGAGGAATTATCTGATTAAACATGCACTCATTTGCATAACTTTCAGAACAGAAATGCTGACGCCTGACAATAAGACAACGGATTATATCTGTGGGAGTCCTTCGAGGAAGGCCTGAGAGGAAAGCCTTCGAGGAAAGCTAGAATACTATGTATCTGTCCTTCCATTTGTTTTCTTGTTATATTTGTCTATTTTGAGTGCATTAAGCACCACTAACTTCTTGTTTGGACCATTAACCCTATATCCCTCTAATACAATCTTCTGTCTCAAATCCTAGGAAACTGTTCTCCACATTTTCCACACTCCTCAATCCCTCCTCCTTCCTCCCTGTCTGCTGATGACTTTGTTACCTACCTCTCTCCTCCTCCCACCAACATTGCTAACACCCCTTTCCAGACCCTCTGCACTACACTCGGTCTCTGGCCGAACCTTGGAGTGATCCTGGACAACCGCCTATCCTGTGCGGAGAACATCGCAGCGCCAGCACGCTCCTGCAGATTCTTCCTCTACAACATGAGAAGGATACGACCATTCCTCACCAGAGAAGCAGCGCAACTCCTGACCCAATCACTGGTCATCTCTTGCCTTGACTACTGCAACACATTCCTGGCCGGCTCCCTGCATCCGCCATCAGACCTCTGCAGCTCATTCAGAATGCTGCCGCCCGTCTGGTTTTCAATCCCCCCAAATTCTCTCATGTTATCCCCCTCCTTAGCACCCATCACTGGCTCCTGATAGCAGCTCACATCAGATTCAAGACCCTGGTGCTCACCTACCGGACGGCAATTATTATTATTATTATTTATTTTTTTGGGATTGATTTAGACTAACCATCACTGACCTATTTGCATATGTCATCATTGATAGTACATATTAATTTGCATGTAGCTGTGTATTTATAGAAGTATAAACGTGTTTGGGACCGCTAAATACTTTGTATCTACCATGTGTCATGTCGATCAGACTTATGGTATATTTACGATTTAGGATTTTTGGGTGTTTTTCACAAAATTAAAAATAGGACGCTATTAGGACGCATCTTTTCAGTCCCAATAGCTTTTTTGTTTGTCTTGAGCAGGCGGATCTGCCAGTGTTTGTTGTCTCTAGGACAAACGGTTCAAAGTTTATGTCCTCTCAAAGTTGAGAAGTTGTTGTGAGGGTGTGCCCTGGGGACCTCGACATGTCTGCCAAAAAGCTTTTTTTTTTTACCAGAGACATTTGTCTCATTTGTCATGAAAAAGGCAGAAGGCTTCTGGATTTAAAAATGGCTGGAAAAGCAGATTTAAAAAAAATGTTCTAAAGCACAACGTCAGCGGTTGCCTAGCACGACAACTGCTAATGGCCCCGGGCCTGAGCATAGATGACTTTTCCTGCTACGACTGGTGGCTAGAAGATTCACTTACTTAGTCAAATGTATTTATTGTAAGTCTTATTTGGAATAAGGCATCGGCTAAATGCCAAACATGTAAATGTAAACACAGTGAGGAAAGAGAAGGACAGTGAAATCAAGCTATTCAAGGATGAAGAGCATGCAAGTGTTAAACACAGAAAAGAGGAGTGACAAATAGCGTCTGAGGAAAAGGTTACAATGGCAATACAATAATAATAATAATTCAATACAATGGCAATACAATAATAATAATACAATACAATGGCAATACAATAATAATAATAATAATAATAATAATAATAATACAATACAATGGCAATACAATAACTAAGTAAGACAATACTTATATGTGTTACTCTCCACACTGCCTCCTGGCCACTTTAAAAGCATGTTATGCAGTATGTCCTGTAGACAATTATAAATAAAATAAAAAAACACAAATAAAGCTGGCAATTAAAACAGCTTTTTTTGGCTCACTTTTCATAGTTCTCTACTTGGAGGAGGATCATTTCTGCTTGTATGGGATAAGGAAATCTGTGCTGTTTTAGATATGGCATGCTTTCCATCCGGTGACATCCGCTACAGCTCTGCTCTACACAACACAGACATCTAAGAGATACTCAAATGTGAATTATATTGCACTTTCTTCTTGAATTTATTTATAGACTTGTCTCTGCTTGACTGTGGTATAGCGCCATAATGAAAGGCAGATGAGTAGTAAATGTCAGGAGAATGTAGTGTTCTCCTCTGGAACATCTTGCCTTCCAGCAGCTGAGTCAAGGAAATGATATGTCTTTGTTCAAATCTTCTGTGTTTTTTTTGCATGCCATCACAGATGATAGATGCAACATAAAACACATCTGAGGGGGAAATGTAGCAGTCTCTGGGCATTCTGGCTCTTAACATCTATTTTAAAGTTCAAAAGAAAACAACGGCAAGCTAAACTGGACATTACTCACGCATAAATAACCTCTATACAGTACACGTATGTGAGAGACAGTTAACAGGTGCCTCTTGTGCAGTTACACAGGGTGGCCCCCAGGGTTCAGTGCTGGGTCCTCTTTTGTTCATCTCCTCCCCCTTGGCCGAATTATGTGACATCACCACCATTTTCACTGTTACGCCGACGACGCCCAATTATATATCTTATCCAAGTCCACTGCCCCCCTGCCCCTAAACTCCCTCATCAACTGCCACCATGATATTAACACCTGGATGGCCTCTAACATTCTGAAACTCAAAGGCAACAAAACAGAAGTCATGGTCATTGGCTCAAAAACCTCCCTGTCAAAAGCACCCAGTAGCCTACCCCTGTCATACACATTGATGGATAACCAGTTCCCCAGTCAACTCCAAATATAGCCGCAAGCGGCAATTATGGGCAAAAGGTTTAACCTCAAATTTGCTACACATCTTTGTATTGGCACTGTCCCAAAGCACAGTAGTACCTTTGAGATTGATTTTAGACTAACCATCACTGACCTATTTGCATATGTCATCATTGATAGTACATATTAATTTGCATGTAGCTGTGTATTTATAGAAGTATAAACTTGTTTGGGACGGCTAAATACTTTGTATCTACCATGTGTCATGTCGATCAGACTTAGCTTATGGTATATTTACGATTTAGGATTTTTGGGTGTTTTTCACAAAATTAAAAATAGGACGCTATTAGGACGCATCTTTTCAGTCCCAATAGCTTTTTTGTTTGTCTTGAGCAGGCGGATCTGCCAGTGTTTGTTGTCTCTAGGACAAACGGTTCAAAGTTTATGTCCTCTCAAAGTTGAGAAGTTGTTGTGAGGGTGTGCCCTGGGGACCTCTACATGTCTGCCAAAAAGCTTTTTTTTTTTTACCAGAGACATTTGTCTAATTTGTCATGAAAAAGGCAGAAGGCTTCTGGATTTAAAAATGGCTGGAAAAGCAGAATATTGAGTGGCATGTGGCAGCCATGTTTTTCATCCAGTCATGTTGGAAATTTGGTACACATCGGTCATACTACTTTCTTGATGCTCACCAAGTTTCACATTAATTTGCATAAATATGACATTGCCTCATTTAGATATTTATATATATTCATTCTGGTGATGATTAATTTGCATGTAGTCATTTTTTGACGTGGTTTAGCTAACTAACGTTACATGTTTTAAGGTTGATTCGCACAGTTTGACATCATTTCCATGTGGCCCCTTTGATGGCATATGACGCCCGAAATGTAACTAAAGTTCAGCAGCGAAGTCGCACTGTTGTCCTACATCAGCCTTTCTCAAAGTGTCCCTTAATGGTCCGCGACGGCCGCGAGTAAATTGTGATAATTTTACAGTAGCCTAATCTATTAACGAGCCTACAGGCAAGATCATGGATCGGTGGTTTATAGGCTACACGGCAGCGGATTTGACTGAAACGATGATCTGATTGCACGTCACGGCTGCACGACTCTGCCGAATTCGTGAGCTGAGACGGTGACGAGACGATAACGCTGGGAGGGTGTTTACGTATCGTTTCCGTGGTCGGCGATTGTGTTTTTCCGATAACGATGACGCGAACACCCACACATGTATACTTAATACTGTTCAGCACTTGAGGTTACATTCAACGCATTACTTTTGCTGGAGGCTAAATAAAATTATGAAAGCGGCAAGTAACAAGTGTGCGCAAGTGTGCTCAAAGGTGTAGGCATTAGGCACATAACATCCATAAATAAAGTTTGATTGATTGATGTATGTGCGCATTGCGTGCCACCCAACCAGTCAGCGCAAGTCTTGTGCTATAAATACACTTGATAAACCAGTGCTGTGATATTATTTATCGTCTTAGAAACATCTTAGCGAGAGGCACTTCAACAATTATCATAACCAGTGGCGGCTGGTGCACATTTTTTTGGGTGGGGCACAGCAGTGTGGCGGGGGGGTCTTCTTTCGCGCGCGCAGCGCGCGCTATTTTTTTCCCGCGTGCACGATTTTTTCCCCGCGTGCACGCGCATAAAACACGCACTGGCGTTACAACCATTGTATAATTTCAACTTTCACCCTTAAAATGACCATGTGGCCATGGAGAAGTTACCCTGTCAACTACAGACACTGAGGTGGAAGAGTGACCGGTCTATGGACGTCGGTACGGTCCAATACCCAGTGTCAGACAAGGAGGAAGTCTAGTCAACAAGGCTAGTACAGGCCTCACAGCTACACTCAGGTTAATAAAGGTAGCAGATGAATATGTGTACTATGTGTCTGTGTGACATGGCTACATCAATGAGCAGAGATGAATGCTGCAGTCAGTAGTACAGTACTATCTATTTCATAGACACATGATGGATGATGATGGAGAGTGATGGTGGTCAACACATCACAGCAGGTCAACACATTCAATGATGTATCACAACCAGACCATGTCAGAAACACAACAATGCATCAGCTGAGTTAAAGAAAACCAACTCTTACCTTTGATGACAGAACATGAGCCGTGTTTACCCGTACCTCCGCCTTGCCCCGCGCATATTGCTATAGTTCGAACATAGGTGCTTGCACGTTAGGTGCGAGGCTGCTTGGTTAACCCATTAGCGGGAACATTATTAGTTGCACAAAATAGGCTGATTTAATTGACCATGAACATCAGAGACAGACATTACGAATGTTCATTTAAAATACTCCGGAAGCCCGGAAGTCCGGAAAACCGGAAGTCGGGAGTCCTCAGCATAATGCATTGTCTGCAATACAACCGGAGATTTCTTGGCCAGGGCGCACATTTGTGCGCCCTGGCCAAGAAATAGAGACAGCCAATTGGAGCGCTGCTACAGCTCACGTGTAAGCCAAAAGTATTCGTCCTGGCATAGACTTGCATTGACACGGCGCCCCGCGTTCTCCCCCTACGTATTTTAACAGTGAGTTTTACACACACACACACACACACACACACAGATAAAAATGTTTATTGTATTGGAGGATTTTTAATGAATGCTGATAGGCGCCGACAGAATATCAGCCGCATTTTGTGAATAAACAATGTTTATTTAAAAAAAAAAACTTTTACAAATCGCAACTGAAGGTGGAAGTGAAGGTGGGGGCGGCGCCCCAGCGCCCTCTATCGGCCAGCCGCCACTGATCATAACCTTTTAACATTTTTATGATATACTGTTGAGGTAGGGGGCCTGTTGTTCCGGTTCCTACAAGTTTCAACAAGTCGAATTTAAGACCTTTTTAGACCTCTTTGGATATAATTTTAGACCTATTCGCGACACCATATAGCTTTTTGTCATCCTCGAGGTGATGAAATTAGGGATTTCATTGCCATACAGACAAACAAGGAAGCGAACTGGCATTTTTTGGGTTCCAGCTTGATTAATTACCGTGTAAATAGATGTGGTTGGACTGATTTTCTTGCAGGATCTAATTTCTAAGACCTAGCACCTACTTTTTTGACCGAATAGCTGAAATGTGGGACCTTCTTAGGCCTTATAAATTGGATTGCTGGATTTTAGACTTAAAGGATTTTTAAGACCAGCGCGGGAACCCTGTATTTAGTTAGGTGGTCTGCAAGTTTTTTTTTATTGGGTAAGTGGTCCTTGGTCTGAAAAAGTTTAAGAAACACTGTCCTACATCAGTGCAGACTGGCAGGGTATGGGCACAAGTTGCTAGCCTACAGAACACCGCTATTCTGTCATGAACTGGCCTGATAATAGTGTTGTTCCGATACCGATACTATTGGCATGGGCACCGATACGGCACAAAAATGCTGGTATCGGTATCGGCGAGTACTAACAAATAACACCCGATACCAAACTTGTTCAAACGCAGCGCGTTGCGTTTTTCTCAACTTGACTCGCTATTGTAGCCTGGCACAGCCTTCCTAATCACAGAAATGCGTCCTCATTGCTGGAGCACGCTATTGGCCCAGAGCGGCCACTCTCAACCAATGGCGGGGCAGCTTTTCCATGTTAGGGAAAAACAAACAAGCATGCTTCAACAAGCGAGGAGAACGACATGTCGGCGATTTGGAAATATTTCCAGGTGGATAGTCCGGTGTGTACAAAGGCTAAATGTACGATTTGCGCTTGCTGCAGCCCACGATATGTTATTGCTCATATATATTTATTTTAATCATGTTATTTTACCAACTATTAAGACAACAATATAGTAAGCTAGTTACTTGAGATATACTTAAGATATTGGCCCCCCAAATCATTTTACAACGTGTTGTAATTATGATACGATATTTCTGTCGAGTGTGTGAAGGTAAACGTAGGGTGCGTTCGTAAAATCGCCCTGAGAGCGCCGGAGCGCACACTGGGTGCAACGTCATAAAGGGACCAGGTAATTTGATTGGACAAGAGGCATTCCATGAGTGCTGATCATATTTCCAGGGCGAATTTACGAACGCAGCTAGCGAACAAAAGACGCAAAAAATCGTCAGATCAGATATATAAACGGGTTATTTTGGTAAACTGGACACATTTTGGGAATATATGTGGTTACTTTCTCGCCTGAAAACATATTAAAACTTCATAAAATGACATGTTAACACTTGTAAAGCCAAAATTACATATTTTAGCTAATGGAGGTTTAAAACGGAGGTTTAAATTCGCCGCTCCCGGCGAAATGAATTCTGGGAGGCATTCTGGGAGGCAGTATGCAGTATGCATAATGGTCGGCTGGTTTTCGGATACTTAACCTACTTAATTATGAATTTAGTAGGTAGTATGCAGTATATACTCATTGAGTATGCTAGTATGCAGTATGCTAGTATACCATTCCGAACACAGCCTATGAGCCTAACGGCTCAATAGGGTCTCTGGTTTATGACGCCACTGTGTGTGCGACACTTTTGCAATCACATCAACCGAGTAATGAGTCATTCTTCCGAATTATATGAATTAGAAACAAATAATATATTTTAGATGTCTAAATGTTGCAAATTGCTTTTTAAATGCACATTCATCATGTGAATGTATACATTAGAAACAAATATAATATTTTAGATGTCCAAATGTTGCAAGCTGCAACTTGCTTTATTATTACAAATACAATTATTCTTTTTTATTATTATTAATGCACATTACACATGTGAATATCTAGCCCATGTCACCACCATGAAGAACTATGGAAATAGGCTGTGTTTACTTTATTCAACACATGAATTTCATGTATGCTGTGGTATCGGATCGGTACTCGGTATCGGCCAGTACTGCACGGTCAGGTATCGGGATCGGGATCAAAAAATGGTATCGGAACAACACTACCTGATAATGAAGCATTGTTCTTTTTTATTTGATGACTTGTTTGATTGATTGACGGCATGAAACTTAAGTTGTGAACGAATCGCAAGAGTCGATGCTTTTCTACGATAATACTGATGACGTATCAGGGTCTTGAAGGGTTATCCCATTTCATTGGGGAAGATTTTCAACCGCTACCCCTTGTGAATCTCTTGCCGAGAAGTGAGTGGCACTCCGAAACGTAAAAGGGTGAGGGGTAAAAAAGAGAAATGGGATTGGGCCTCTGCTATGCCTATGCTTCTCCAGCCATGTGGATTGTGAGCTACCCATGCCAAACATAGATACACAGACAACAGTGTTGGGAATGACAGTCCATTTAAGAGTTGGGCTCCTTCATAGGTGTCTGATGCGACAACAGGTGAAGTAAAACAACTGTAGCTCCTTGTAGCGCTCTACCTGTAGCGCTTTTCTCTGGCTTGGCCTCTCTCACCCTCCTTGGCCACCGGCAGACACCTTGCTCTTGTCCGTGTCAGGGAGGAACGGGAGGGGGTTGTGTGTGGTAGGTTAGATGCCCCCGTGAGGGGGAGGAAGAGGAAGAGTACCCGATGTACTGCGAGCTGGCGGGGATGAGGAGCAAGTTCAGCCACAGATTTGTTCTCCCCCGTCAAAGTACAAAAAGATTTGGACAGTCCTTTGTTCGAGCTGCACTCCGACTCTACAACCAGGCCCTGCAGGGTGGGGGAGACCTGGAGCTGGAACTTTGGAACTTGGAACTTTTTACTTATTGAGCCTTCACTGTTTTATGTATTTTATTGAATGTTTTCTGTCTGCCCTAACTAAGCTGTTTGACAACAAAATTTCCCCATTGGGGACAATAAAGGTTTTCAATCAATCAATCAAGAGGAGGCTACAGAGGTGCCCACAGGGCCTGCAGGGAGTTTCCGCCTGGTAACCAGGGGTAAGATACAAGTGGAGGGTCTCAGAGACACGGTACAGGACTTCATAGCATGTGTGTTGTGGGCAGGATAGACACACGGACCAGAGAGCTGGCTTTGGTCATAGAACCATCCAGACATTCTCTTTGGTCATAGAACCATCCACAGACATTCTCTTTGGTCATAGAACCATCCACAGACATTCTCTTTGGTCATAGAACCATCCACAGATGTTCTCTTTGGTCATAGAACCATCCACAGACATTCTCTTTGGTCATAGAACCATCCACAGACGTTCTCTTTGGTCATAGAACCATCCACAGACATGCTCTTTGGTCATAGAACCATCCACAGACATGCTCTTTGGTCATAGAACCATCCACAGACGTTCTCTTTGGTCATAGAACCATCCACAGACGTTCTCTTTGGTCATAGAACCATCCACAGACGTTCTCTTTGGTCATAGAACCATCCACAGACATGCTCTTTGGCCATAGCACCATCCACAGACATTCTCTTTGGTCATAGAACCATCCACAGACGTTCTCTTTGGTCATAGAACCATCCACAGACATTCTCTCAGAGGCACCGGTAACCAGGGATGAGGTTCACCATACACTTAAAAGGCAAAACACACACTAGAGGTGTCCGCTATTGCTGGAACCACGCTAGAACAACACAACAGCAGAGCAAGGGGACAACATGGAAGGGATATGTTGAAAGGGAATGATTTCACTTTAGCAATAACAGAGAAAACACAATCTTTGTGTAATTCTATACCACCACAGCACACTCAATATTGTCCGCAGGGGAACCGATAGAAGGAAGGACTGATAGATGGGAGATAGAGATTCAGTTTGATGGAGACTGATGGAGATTCACTTTGGGGAAACCTTTTCCTAGAATACCTGTGGGTGCCCTGTCTAGAGGACTCTGTGATTGGTTGACTCTCATTGTCTTCTTCCTCTTCCTCCTCCCACTCCTCCTCCTCCTCCTCCTCTCTGTGATGAAAAGGAGGGGTTGAGGGTTGGAGGGATGGAGGGAAGGGAGAAATAGATGAGAAAGAGAAGAAAGGGAAAATAATAGACATTTGCACAGACATACAAAGACATAACAAAACAAAAAAAACATACACACACACACACTTCAAAGAGACACACAAACCACTCCTTGTTAAAATGAACAGACGCGGTCAATTTACTATGTAAGTTAATGAAAGAGCTTCAAGGTTTTGATTAGTATGTCCTTATGTCAAACACCCCTGAATATTCTTGACAATATCATCCATGACATAGCACATACACAACATAGACATAGCACATACACAAGACATGACATAGCACATACACAACATAGACATAGCACATACACAAGATGACACATTAAAAGTGATGAGCAACACGAGCAAGCTAATCATTTAATTAAATTGATGAACGCTTAATGTTCTGACTGGACGGTCCTATCTTAATGTTATGACTGGACGCTCCTATCTTAATGTTCTGACTGGATGCTCCTATCTTTTAAGTTATTTTTTTCCTGAGTGGGGCAGTCCCACTCATATTTTTCATTTTATCGGACAGACATAGTGAAGACAGACAGGAAAGTAAGGAGAAGAAGGGAGAGAGGGCATGTCAGCAGGGCATGGGCCGGATTCGAACCCATGCCGACATGGGCATATGTGTGCACTGTAGACCGCAGTGCTAGACCACTGGACCACCCCAGGCCACTGGATGCTCCTATCTTAATGTTCTGACTGGACGCTCCTATCTTAATGTTCTGACTGGACGGTCCTATCTTAGTGTTATGACTGGACGGTCCTATCTTAATGTTCTGACTGGACGGTCCTATCTAGAGTGTTATGACTGGACGCTCCTATCTTAATGTTCTGACTGGACGGTCCTACCTAGAGTGTTATGACTGGACGCTCCTACCTAGAGTGTTATGACTGGACGGTCCTATCTTAATGTTATGACTGGACGGTCCTATCTAGAGTGTTATAATGTTATGACTGGACGGTCCTATCTAGAGTGTTATAATGTTATGACTGGACGGTCCTATCTAGAGTGTTATAAGTGATGAAGAAGGCGGGGCACACATATTCATGTGGGAGTTCAAGGCCGTTTCACTATCAGGATTCTGAGAGCTACCAGAAACGATTCTGAGAGCTACCAGAAACGATAACAGATAGGATAAGTTAAATAGGCTTGTCGTTAATAATTTGCCAATACGATTATTCTATGTAGGCAGTATAAGAGTATCTCTCTTGGAGATATAATAACATCATATATCTCTCTCTCTCCCACCTCTCTTGGACCCTGGACTCCTCTTCCCTGGTCAAAAAGGCGCAGCAGCGTCTATACTTCCTGAGGAGACTGAAGAGAGCCCAACTGTCTCCTAGGATTCTGGCCAACCTCTACCGCTGCACCATCGAGAGCATCCTGACTAATTGTATAACAGTGTGGTACGGCAACTGCTCTATGTCCCAGCAGGCTCCAGAACAGCTTCTTCCACACAGCTGTCACTCTGATTAACAATCCCTCCCCCTCCTAACATGAGGTACACACTCACTACCAGTATCTGTGTACCCCAAGTGTACCCCATGCCCCACTATGGACACTCAATGTAGCCATTGCACTATTGCAGTTGCACATACTTATTTTTGCACATACCTCATTTTTCATATTCGTCTCTAATTATCCAACTACATATATGGACTATACCAATGGCCAGGGACGGCTGGTATCAATGGGCTAGCAGGGCTAAGCCCCCCTGTCTTTTACAATAAAGATGAGAAAGTTATTAAATTAAAGAAATATTAAAATATAATAATTGTTGAATAATATAATTCATATACAATAATTGTTAAACCTTGGAACTGATTGATTTTGGTGAAACCTAGAGCAGCAACAGCACCGAATAGTCACAAAAAAGCAGGATATACGTATCTAAATGGGCTGATTTTTTACAGCCCAAACTCCTAGCATCAGCTTCCAATCATTGTTGTCACATGGTGATTGACAGGTGTCTTGGCACCACCCTGATATCCTGACCATTTGGGCTAAATTAATTCGACTTTTGGCCAATGACAGGATGTAGCAGTACAGTACAGTACAGTACAGTGAGGGCAGGCCGACTGTAGGGGGGAGAAGAGTAGTGAAGTGAAGATAAGTGAGCGGCAACGGCGGGTATTAGCATGCTAAACCAGGTGGAGTATTAGCATGCTAAACCAGGTGGATTATTTACTTTCTCATCCATTTTCGTTAATGTCTTCAGAGGAAAAATTGGAAGTGAAGAGACAGGGGGCACGTCGTCCAAACAGTGTTAAAAGAACACAAAAGGACAAACGACAAAACCGTACATTTTGTGTTTCTTGGTTTCAACGAAAGGACTGGCTAACGGCAAGTGTAGCTAAGAATTCACTTTGTTGGGTTTTTGGGGTGACACGGCTTGGACCCAGCAAGGTATTGTGGATTTAAAACATGTATCTGACAAAATCAAGAAACATGAATGCAGCACAAGTCACATTGGAAACAGTGTAAAGCTGTCAATGTTGGGGAAAGTTAACATTGCCTGTCAACTAGATGAGGGCCACCACATCTCTATACAGAGACAAAATGAGCAGGTAAAGAAAAACAGGCATTCGCTATGACGGATTGTGGACTGTATTAAATTCTGTGGAGCTCACGAGCTAGCTCTGAAGGGCTCCGATGAATCTCCAACTTCAAATAAGGTCGGCCCAAGCACATAGACTTTTTAAAGGACCAATTGAGTTGTTGGCAGATGTTACAATTGGACCACGTTTGGTAGTGCATAGGTGGACCTTTTCTGATATTGTAGGCTTAGGCTACAGTATAGAAGAGACACTCTATCATAGCCTATCATTTCATCATTCTTGCATTGTGTTTTTGTTAAAAGTTGCATGGGATAGTGTGTGTGTGTGTGTGTGTGTGTGTGTGTGTGTGAGAGAGAGAGAGAAAAAAAAACGAGAGAGAGCGCTTTTGGCATCAGAACGTTATTGTAGGTAGCCTACTTCTCTAGTTTTGTTGTAGAGCATTATTACTGTAACTTAGTTGGCACTGTATCTGGGATGTGATGCTGCTGTTGCTGCAGTGTGAACTATTGATGGGTATACAGTAGGCCCTAGGCCTAATGGATTTATTAGCCCCCCCACTCAGTATCACCACCAGCCGCCACTGCGGCCCTTGTCCCATATATACCATACTGTACATACCATACCATAACTGTACATAGCTTATCGTTATCCATACCTACTACCTAGTGTACTTATCATAATGTAATGTATCATTTCATAACTGTACATATCCTATTTTGTCTACACTATCATATCTTTGCACTATATGTCTACACTATCATGTATTTGCACTATATCAGTATTTGCACTTTTAGATGCTAAACTACATTTCGTTGTCTGGTACTCTGCAATGACAATCAAGTTGAATCTAATCTAATCTAATCTAATCTAATTGAATCTAATATATGACAGTGGTGATTTGTATAGATTAAAGGAGAGTAATCCTTTCTTATTACCATCTTAAAACAGTTCAATCCTCGTTCTTGTCCTTGTCTAGTGACTCCAGAGACAGACATCAAATACCCACCGGGGGAGCTTTACTAATCATAATTTCCATAAGCAGAAACAAATATTTTTCCGCGACAATAGAGTCAATATCATGCCAAAACGAAATAAGGCTTGCATCTCACATCTTATTAGAATCATCCCTTAAATATCAGCAATTTTCTTTTTCTTTGAGTGTTTTCATTGCGGTTTTGTAGACAAGACATTAACACTTATTGGGTTCAAACCTTGCTAGCAATATCGGTTTAAGTCCAACACAATGTTGGACTGCTGGGGGAAACATCACTTGTGACAGATCACATAGCTCATATCATTGTGTTTACAGAAGCTTCCTATTTCCTTCAAGCTGCAGAAGTGGAAGAATGTCTTTGACAGAGGGAAGATTAATCTAAACGTCACTTTGCATAGCAGCCTCTGCTCTGCCTTTCTTTTATTACTCTATAATTAAATTCTCCATATTGGCTCTGCTTAGAACAGACACATCTGTCCAAGATTGTAATATAATACAACACTGGCAGGGGAACTGTTTCCTGTTCAAAAAGAAAGAAAAGAAAAAAAGAAGAACGCCATGGATCCTGAATGATATGGATTTTTCTTTTCTTTCTCACAGAGTCGACCTCTATGGTTGACCCCTATGGTTTGGCAGAGACAATTAAAACATATGCTGCATACATATAGAATAGAAACACACAAGCTTGGTTGACCATTAAGGACCATATTGTCAAGCGAAGTTCGTGGAATAATGGAAGCAGAAATAAACTTTGTCCCTTTCCACACACCTTCTACCTTTCCTCACTCCTCCCCTGCTCCCTCTCTCACCTCTCGCTGATGTCTTCGATGTGCTGACCGCTGCAGGGGAGGAAGTTGCCGTTGTGGCAGTGGGGGGTGCTGGGGGAGGCGGGAGCCGAGATGTGGCCTCTCCCGTTCTGGAGGGAGTGTCTCCGGCTGCGTCGTCTCTCCAGGCCCCGCCTCTCGTTAGTGCCCCCACCCCCTACGCTGGCACGGCGGCGGTCCTTCCGGCCCGCGGGCGGAGGTTGGCTCCCGTCGTCCCCGTCTTCGTGACGCAGAGCCATCTGGAGCAGGGAGGACAGGGACACAGGGACACAGGGAGGACAGGGAGGGAGGGACACAGGGAGGAAGGGACACAGAGAGGACAGGGACACAGGGAGGACAGGGACAGAGGGAGGACAGGGACACAGGGAGGACAGGGACACAGGGAGGAAAGGACACAGGGAGGACAGGGACACAGGGAGGAAGGGACACAGGGAGGACAGGGACACAGAGAGGAAGGGACACAGGGAGGAAGGGACACAGAGACAAGCACATAACGGACCAGGCCAGTTCAGTAACAGTGAGAGAGAGATAGACATCAATACCCCCCAGCACTGCGTCTCCTGAGACACCTGCGTTTCCCCTATACTGTGTCCCCTGAGACTTCTACTGCCCCCCTTGTACTGTCTCTCCAGTGTCAAAAAAAAAAGTTTATTCAATCACAGAGACTGCCAATGGCCCCGGGCCTGATTCACTTGCTTAGTCAAATGTAAGTCACTTTGGAATAAGATGTCTGCTAAATGCCAAAAATGTAAATGTAAATGTGTAAAGATAGAGGTTATTTGTGTCCAGAAATGTGGTTCTCACCTCACCTGCCCTATAGGCACTATCTTTTCTTGTCTTTTCACTTTGTACTGTTTGTGTAAATGAAATAAATAAATGGAAAATAGTGTGACACGGTCTGGTCCGCATGTTTCTCAAGTTCTCAATTCTCAAGTCGCGCAAATGACCAAAAAGCTTCTTTTTTTCTTTTCTTTTTTTTTTGCATTTTACGAAAGTTTAAGTGTTTAAATGCCCACTCGATATATAACAAACAACCGTTTTAGGATTACTAAATACTTTGTGTCTATAATTTGTGAATTGGATTCATTGTATCTTCTGCCGTAGACTACTGGGCAAGTGATACATGGCTTGCAAACAAACTTACGTTTTAGGACACTAAAAAGCAAGGACTGTGTAATCATCTAATTATGTGTAGTTATGTGTTTTTAGCATGTTGATGTTCTATCAGCATGTTGTGATATGCTAAACATGTAATTAGATGTTCATAGAGATGTTCCTTTTTAGCTGATAGTTACTAGCAGCTGTTTTGCATGGGTTTTGATTCAGAGCGTTTCTCCGGTATTTGGTTTGAGGTATACCAACATTCAAATAAGCACATCTTCTTCAACTATTTTCAGATTTCAATGTATGATACATCAGCAAACTTTCATAAATTGGAAAAATACAAACAGAAAAATGACCTTTCCCTACTTGAGGACTTTTTCACCAGACATTTTCCACATAGGATACACTGTGTCAGAGGTTGACCTCTGACGTCTGACTTGTCAGGGAAGGTGGCTGACCTCATAGATGTTGAGCTGCTCCATGAGGTCCAGGTCCGTGCCCTTCCTGCCCAGGTGTCTCTGGGACATGGCCTCCATGCCCTGCTCCTCCAGACAGTCCACCACGTCATAGAAGGAGTCCTGGTCTGCCAGCCCCGCCAGAGTCTGACACAGCAACATACAACCACAACACGGTTACAGCTCCGGAGTACTTCATCTACGTCACTGTTCAGATCGATCAACAGCGACATTGATGAAGAGAGAAAGAAGAAGAGAGAAATGGGTGAGGCGAGAGGGAGGAGGGTGAGAGATGAAGAAAGGTATAGGGAGGGAACTCCCTATGAACTGGGATGAGAGAGAGAGAGAGAGAGAGAGAGAGAGAGAGAGAGAGAGAGAGAGAGACAGAGGGAATAGAAGCTTTGAAGGGATGGATATGGGGCATAAGGGGAGGAGTGACATAAAAAAGAGAATCAAGTGGAATCATGAGAGGGAGTGAGAGAACACAATAGAAAGAGAAGTAGAAGACAGACACTGACTTTATTGATGAGGGTCATGGCATAAACCAGCAGCTCTGTATCCACTCCATCCTTCTCTTCCAGAATCTCCATGGCGTTCGACCACAGCTTACAGCCTGCACCGCAAAAAGCATACTTTCTAATTTAAAAAAAAACTCCATGAAGAGACTAAACATGTGACCGTCATGCAGCTTTTTTTTACACTTCAGTATGCTGTGAATGCTATAGACTGACTACAATCACTGTGATTGATTGATTGATTTGATTGATTGATATGTTTATTTCAAATATGTGCAAAACAAGATAAAGCAACAATAATTAATATAACAGAAAAAAAATTAACAGAATTAAAAAGCATAAAAGAAACAAATAAATATTGCACTTTTGACTAAGTTTCTTTTTTTTTTTTTTCTTTCTTCCTCCTTTTTTCTCATATTCGAAAGAAGTATCACTTATTCAATCCCACCCCTTCTCCATAAATCATAAAGATGCTTCCTGTTCAGTTGAATACAATCTCTCTATATATATACAAATACTGCGTACCCAAAATACGAATATCGTATTTACATACTTTAAAAAAAATAAAAAAATAAAAAAAGAGTAAATATTCAGGAACCCAAATGATAAATGCTAGTAAATAAACAATAACCCCTGTTATTGTGGGCTAAGCAATGCTCTCATGGCTCTAGCATGGAGTCTAACGGCGTTCCTCATACAGTCATATTCTCAGGAACGAAGGAAGAAGAAGAAACAGAGAGGGATGGTCCATGGAGAGGGAGCAATCTGCGCTGCGCTCCAGTCACAAGGTCGTCTCAGTCACACCGGGGTTTCGGGTTTTTGGCCCTCCTTACGCAACCAGCAGGACTGATGGGCTAAGACAGAGCTCAGCTGAGACAGACCGCCATCCACACACTCCCAGGAGAGAACACAATGTGAAGCTTTTAAAGCCGGCAGGGTAACTGAACCCCACCAGGGGGAGAGAGTCGCAGTCTGTTTCAATAAGGGCCCTGCTCAGCACACAACCCTGGGAGCCGCTTCAGGACACCTGAACTTCCTCCAACTCTGGAGTAATAAGAGTCCGACCGACCGTGATCTACTGTCACTAGAACCACTCGGCTCCCGCCGTCGGCTGGTGAAAGAAAAAAATGTGTGCCGAGTTCTATGAATCTTTGTGTAAATAATAATAATAATAACTTTTATTTGTATAGCGCTTTTCCTGCAAACGTTGCAGCTCAAAGTGATCCAATCATTATATAATCATAATTGAATTATTTAGTCATTTAAAGGCAATATTAAAAAGATGTGTTTTTAGTCTTGACTTGAACATATTTGCTGAGGTTACATCCCTTATGTAAACTGGCAGTGCATTCCACAATTTGCGTGCATAAAATGAGAATGCAGCCTCACCAAATCTCTTCTTTTGTACATGTGGTACACAGAGAAAACCAGCGTCAGAAGACCTGAGAGCTCTATTGGGCTGATAGGCTAGCAAAAGGTCTTTCAGATATTCTGGTGCTGTGCCAGTGAGAGCTTTATAAACAAGCAGAAGGATCTTGAAATCTATTCTGAACTTAACAGGAAGCCAGTTCAAATACTCAATATACATTTACATTTACATGTACCTATCTGTCTGTAGTTCGATAGAGTGTTTTGAGTGTGATGTATTGTGCCCCCCCCCCCCCCCCCCCCCCCCCCCCCACACACACACATCTCATACCTCTCTTGCTGTCCACGGTGTTGACAGCCTGGATGAGCAGGGCAGCATTGGCCTCTGTGTACTCCACAAACACCAGCAGCAGCTTCAGAGCTGTCTTCACCACCAGACGGAACTGCACACAATGCAGAGGACACAGGCTTCAGACCATAACTCTATGTGCACTTACTAAACAATCCTTGTCGTTAGTGTCCAGAGTGGTGGGTGGGTATGTAAGTTAGCTCCTGATATGATATCACATGTTGCAGCTATAATACTATATTATATGGCATCATAAGAGCTTTTCCTGCTTTGGGAGCCTTGAGAGGTTACGATAAGGGCCTGCTATGATATATAGGAAGTAAGAACTGGCCTGGAGTTTTGTGGGAACACATAATGCACTTCTTTGTATGCTGTCTCTGTTTTCTATTCCACGAATGAGAAATGGATGTGAATAAACACAAGAGACATTTGGTAGTAATGTAATACAATATTTGTAATGACACTGAACAATATAGTGCTGGTATTGTATCTGAAAACGTCTGCAGTGCTTAAATCAAATAAAGACGCAGAAAACAGATAAAGCCAAGTGAAAGAACAACAGATGGGACGAGGGAAGAGGAGGGAAAGTAAAGACACAGGAGGATCTGTGTATAATAAAGGAAGTGACGGCGTTGATCAGAACCACCACGTCTGTTCCACATGTCCACATGTACACAGGAGAGAAGCAGGAAGGAGCAGAGGCCAGAAGAATTGGTTAGAACAGAAATAATATGAGACAATCTTGCCCAGAAGAGAAAAAGAGAGAGAGAGAGAGAGAGAGAGAGAGAGAGGGGGGGGGGGGGGGGGGGTAGGGGGTGGGGGGTGCTGGCAAAAGAGTGATAAGGCAACCTGGCCACTAGGGGGCTGAGGAGAGCTGTCACACTGCCAAGGGGGGCAGGCTAGCGTGTTCTAATGATGTGACACGGTGCAAATGCAGTATTATTATAGTAGTTATATAGTATTTTAATTAAAGTATTCAAAACTTTTTCTCTGACAAAGAGTCTGTGAAGAGAACGCCCTAGCAACTTGTGTAGAAACGTTTTGGGTCACTGTGTGGTATGGGTTACTGTCCATAGCGTTGGAGAGTAGTATTGCTTCATTTGGTCACTAAACTGAAGAGTTTATTCAACACAAATCTATAGTAATACATAGTCAGGAATGGATGTGTATGTTTTGCGCTGTACCTTCGATCCAATGAGTGCGTAGAGCCACTGGACGGTATCGTTGTGAGCTATGAGGCCGTTCATACCATCCACATACAGCATGATCTGTCCCAGAGCTGCATAGAATAACACAGGGAGTGGAAAACAGGGGCTCGGTTAAACACACATCTGCCATTCCACTTCTGTTACCCTCCTCTCTTCTCTTCTCTTTGCTACAAAACTCTGCTGCACACATACCCTTAACCATCTGTCCCCTACATCATCCCCAAGAGTGGCGAGAGCTGTGTGTGTGTGTGTGTGTGTGTGTGTGTGTGTGTGTGTGCGTGCGTGTCTGCATGTGTGTGTGTGTGTGTGTGTGCGTGCGTGCGTGCGTGTGTGTGTGTGTGTGTGTGCGTGTGTGTGTGTGTGTGTGTTTGTGTGTGACAGAGGGAGTGACAGAGGGAGTGACATTGAAATTCCTAACTGGTGTTTCTGTGTTCTCTGTAGAATTCGAAGAAAAGGAGAAAAATAAAAGACTTCCCAGACACTTCCCACAAGCCCATAGGCGGATACGGATTGAAACCAAGTCATGATGTTTCGAAAAGCTTTAGAGGGATGGAGAGAGAGAGTGGGAGCAGAGAGTGACAATAGAGTAAATGAATGAATGAATGAATGAATGAATGAATGAATGAATGAATGATCTTTATTGTCATTGTACGGGTACAACGAAATTGAAATGCAATCCCTAGGTGCTAACAATCAAAACACCGTCCTAAGATAATAAAACACCGTCCTAAGATAATAAAACACAGTCCTAAGATAATAAAACACAGTCCTAAGATAATAAAAAACAAGAATGAGACATAAATACACATAAATAGGGGGATATACCTAAAAGTAATTAGCAGTGTCAGACAAGAGATCCCTCCTTGACATACTTATTTGTCTATTCCTTTTTTAATTTTTTATCCAGAGCAACATACAATAAGCACATTTGGCTAAAATAAGTGAATCAACACTCAATCACAGTCATTACTTTCTATAAGAACACGTGCCAAGCAATCACAGTGCCAAGCAATCACAGTGCTGCACTAATGCCATTCTTCGCAGATAACGGGAACCAGATCTGAAGAGCTTTGCAGCCTCTTCCACCAGCTCCAGCTGCAGACATCCCCTTTGATAAGAACACAACCATGAAGACATCCATTCGTTCTAGATCAAATATACACTCCAAATAATAGTATTCTTCATTAACATGATTATGGAATGTATGTAACAGGATGTTCCTAGATTTTTTTGTACTACATTTTCTTCTGTCAGGTCTATGTGAAGGAGGGTAACCATTCTACAGGGGGGTTGCTATGGGATCGTGTAATTAGCGAACGCAGACTTTGACAGTGGAAAAGATGACTTGTTGATAGGCACACCCATGCACACAAGTGCTGTACACAGAGAACGGCTCACATTCCTGCAATGCTTGGATAAAGGTCCCTGTGCAGAATGCAGATTGTTTGTCTGTGGACAGATTGATTGACATGTTTTTTCAACACAATGGCCTCATTTACCAGATTGGAAACCACATCAAAAAACCTAATTAACCTAAACACACACACACACACACACACACACAGACTTACGCACTTTGTGCACAGACACACACACACACACACACACACACACACATTGCATGCATTACATCAAATAACCCAAAAATATATCAAGGATCATACACATAGTCAAGTATACGTGTATGTGACACCGTTTCATGAAAAGGTCCTCATGTCGGGAATTGTGAAACCTCGCAATCGAGCCAAACAAGTCTTAGAATAGTTTTCCGGTTTTTGGCATAGGACGAAAATTGAAGAATGAAGAAGTCATAACCAACTGTTTTACATTCACTAAATACCTACATTTAGTTAGCAAGGTCGGGTGGGGGGTATTAGTGTGGCAGTGAGTGTAGCCACGCCCACCCCAGCTGTATTTAAGTAGCCATGTGCATGTGGACCTGTTTGTTGACAGGTTTACAAGATGGATGCTGACAGTCTCGCTAATGCTATCAACAGCATTTCAGAAGCCGCACACACATACACACACACACACACACACACACACACACACACACACACACACACACACACACACAGATGTGGATTTCCTACACTGGCAGGCCTCCACAGGCAGGCCTAGAAACGTCAGACATGGGCCTGGACCAAAACAGAAGATTGAACAAAGACACAGAGAAGTAAAACAGTGCCTGTCCAGCCGTCTCCCAACTCGTCAGACACAACTGGAAAAAAAATACTTGAGCAGGCTGACTCGCTGGACCCTGACACGACTTGACATTTGTAACAGGATCCATAAATAAGGTTCTAATACGAGCCAAGGGATCTGAATGGGAGGGCACACAAACTGCAGGGCTTCCGTTGAGGAGAGGAGAGAGGGAGGGACACAAATACCCGCGGATAGGATGAGAGCACACAAAAGTTCCCTTTAAGTGTGCAGCTTTTGTCTTTTACAGGCTCAAAGTGAAATGGTCTGTCTTTAACGGCATCTCTGTGGTCATCTCCACTGCTAGGAGGGGGGAAATGTCCAAGTATAAACATAGAGTGGAGGAAATAAGTATTCAACACATGCCATTTTTTTATTCAACATATTTTCATTGCAGCTATTCGCATGACATTTAGACCAGACATTGGTATTAAGTCAATACAACTACACAGCTATATAAATTGTACAATTCCAATCCATAAAAAAGCTATGTGCAATAAAGTGGAATGACACAGGAAAAACGTATTGAACACAGTAATAAAAAGCACTAAACCAGCTTATGCCAGCTTATGACTTCACCTACCTGTGCTAATTAGAATCAGCTGGGTTAGTGTATGTTGGTGGGTAAGTACTTCCACTCTTTGAGAAAGGGTTTCCCACCTCGGAATGCATTTTAACAAATAATTTGTCACCAAGCTTTCCTGAAAGAATCATCTCATGATGTGTAGAGGCAAAGAGCTCTCCCAAGACTTTCGCAAAACAAGATTGTTACGCAGCATAGTAATGACACTGGTTACCAATGGATTTCTCAACTCGTAAATGTTCCTATGAGCACCATTGGGGCCATTTATTTTTCTCAGCTCCCCCCTCAGCTTCTTGTCAACTCCCTACGTGAAATAAAAACGTGGATGTCATTTAATTTTCTAAAACTTAAGCAATAAATCAGAGGTCATGGTTGTGGCACCCATGGCGCTGGTCCGGAAGGTTGGAGACATCATCCTCCAGGTCGACGGCTGCTCCATCTCCCCATCTGCCGAAGTCCACAACCTGGGTGTCATCCTTGACTCCACCCTCTCCTTCCAATCTCACATCAAGTCCATCACCAAATCCGCCTTCTTCCACCTAAGAAACATTGCCAGACTCACACCGTCACTCTCGGAATCTTACTCCGCTCGTATACTAATCATAAGATTAAGCCTGTAGCTGCAGTTGATCTACAGATGGCATACAAAAAGTGTGAAGTGAGCGCCGAATTTGAAATAGTAGACATAGCGCAGGAGAATGTGCTCAGTGGAGCTTCAGCAGAGGCTTTAGGCCTTATTGTTCGTCTTGACTCACTTCAAAGCAGTGTAGCCACCACAACACAAAGCATGCCAGCTGGTCTGGATGAGTTTCCAGAGCTACAACGTACCACAGGCACCTTGCCAGGAAAATACACCATCAAACTGGATGAAGATGCAAAGGGTGTGGTCCACGCTGTCCGTCGACAGCCAGCTGCGCTCAGAGAAAAGATAGTAGAAAAGCTACATGAGATGGAGAAAGATGGCTTCATCACCAAAGTTGAACAGCCCACAGAATGGGTTAGCTCTATGGTAGCCGTAGTCCGTAATGGCAAGATAAGAATCTGCATAGATCCAAGTGATTTAAATCTGGTCATAAAAAGGGAACACCACCCAATGCGCACCGTAGAGGAGGTAGTTTCAAGAATACCTAATGCTAAGGTATTCTCAGTGTTAGATGCTAAATCAGGATTTTTGCAGATAGAACTGGATGAAGCCTCATCCTTTCTAACAACCTTTAACACTCTGATAGGAAGGTTTAGATGGCTGAGACTCCCATTTGGAATAAAATGCGCCCCAGAAATCTTCCAGCGCATCATGGATGAGATGCTTGAGGGCATAGCTGGAGCAATAAGTGTCATGGATGATATCCTAATAGCAGCCCCCACAGTCCAGGAGCACGATGCAATCCTCCGCAGAGTGGCTGAAAGAGCTACAAGCTAAGGAAAGGAAAAGACATGGAGCTGTCCGACACACTATCCAGAGCACAGCTCCCAGAGAGCACACCAGAGTTAAGCGGACTAGAGTGTGTCTCCATGCTCAACTATGTTGCAGTAAGTGAACAGAAGTACACAGAGCTGCAAGACAGCACAAAAGAAGAACTAATCTGTCTCCAGCAAACAATTCACCACGGCTGGCCTGAACACAGACGGGAAGTGCCCATTCATGTTCAGCCATATTGGGACTCAAGAAGTCAGCTAGTGTTGTCTGATCGAATCATCTATAACGGACTGCGTATAGTAGTGCCCCCCACCATGCGTGAGCACATGCTAAAGCTCATACACCAGTCTCACCTAGGCATGGTGAAAAGCAAACAGCGGGCACGTGAAGTGCTATACTGGCCAGGCATGAGTGCAGAAATGGAAGAAATGGTCAGAAACTGTAGCAAGTGTGCAGACTTTCAAAACAAGCTGCCCAGACAACCCCTCAAACCAACTGAAACACCAGAGCTGCCATTTGAAGAGGTAGCGTCAGATCTGTTCGAGTTCGAAAGCAAGCAGTACATCCTACTTGTCGATTACTACTCAAAATTCATTGAAGTAGATGTACTGAAAGACATGCGAAGCCGCACCGCCATAGAGACTCTGAAAGCTCAGTTCTGCAGACATGGCATTCCCGCCACTCTTCGCACAGACAACGGTCCACAATACTCCTCAGAGGAATTTAAGGACTTCTGCAAGAGCTATGGAATATCACACAAAACATCTTCACCACACACGCCGCACTCCAATGGTGAAGCAGAGCGTGCAGTGCAAACTGTGAAGAGGCTTTGGTGCAAGGCGCCAGACAAACACCTTGCGCTGATGGACTACAGGACGACTCCACTAGAGAAAGTAGGATTGTCGCCAGCGCAGCTACTCATGGGCAGGAGGCCACGTGATAAGCTGCCTACTGCTCGTGAGCTACTTGCACCAAGAGGATATGACCCCCACAAAGTCAAGCGTCTGCTGGACACGAGCAAACAAAGACCTTCAAAAGTTCTACTACGACCAAAAGAGAGCAGGCAATTCTCGTGTTGCTCTTCAGCCTGGAGATGAGGTTAGGATGCAGCCGCATCCTGGCAACGACAAGTGGTCCCCTGGAGTAATAGTGAAACCCCACAGTGCTCCGCGCTCCTATGGTGTGGACTGTGGAGATAGAGAGTACCGCCGCAACAGTCAACATCTTCGCGTGAGCACTCCAGCCGCTAACCATCCTCGCCACTGGGTACAGGAAGAACCGTGGACTGAAACATTAGGCCCACCCGCCGAGGAGTCACAACCTCCAGCTCTTCCTGGAATACCCCACTCCCCACCCAAACCGCCTCCGAGCCCCACTCGAGCCCAGCCACCTGGACTGAATGTTACTAGGCGGGGCCGAGTTGTTAAACCTCCAGATAGACTCAATCTTTAAGTGATTTATGCCATGGACTGAATCTATAAGTGACTGTTCTGTTTGCACTTAAGTACACTCATTTTCAGGTTATTGCCAAAGTCATTAGCTAAAGTAAAGTTCTCACAATGACTGTTTTTCGTTAATTATTATAGTCATTATAGTACTGCAGTTGGATAGTCTTTTTTCTAATTAAAGTCTAATTATCTAGTTAGTGTAAAATAATTTAAAATAACAAACAAGCAGTTCTGATTTTAAAAGTTTGGAGTGGAAATTCATGCATGTGTTATTGTGTGTTGTTTTTGCTAAAAGAAGGGAGATGTAACATACTGTGTGTTGTCTTACTACACCACACTAACACACTGATGTGATTGGCTTTCTGCATCTGTCGTGTCCCAACGGAGTTGCCGTAGGTCGCCCCTGGCAACCAGAAATAAACAACATGTCTTAGAGTTAAGTTGTGTCCGTGTCTGTCAAGTACGGTACATTACAACCCCCACCTTCATCCACCTCCACTGGCTTACGGTCAATTCCCACATTATCCACAAAATCTTCCTCCTCGACTTCCGGTTTGTCTAATGGCGGAGTAAGTTACATTTCGGGAGAGCTCTGTTAAAATCCTTTAAAATCTCTCTCTCTATATATATATATATATTGCTTTTTTATTATCAGTAACCTCTGTAAACATACCAAAAAAACAATCAACAATGCGAAAAAACAACTTTAGCCCGCAGACAAACTTTATTGTGATGGTGACCAACACGATAAGATGCTAGCTAACAAAAATGAACACTCTGCTAGTAATGCACCTCTTACCCTGGCAGATATGGAGAGACTTCTCTTAACAATGGAAGAACGCATCATAGCTAAACTATCCATCCAGCTCAAGGCAGACCGAGCGACCATCGACTGACATGACCAGACAATAAAGCAGATGGAAACGTCACTTACTGATATCGACACCAGACTGGCTACCATTGAATCCACCTGTCTAGCCTTAGCCAAAGAAAATGAGGCGATGAAATTGAAAGCGGGTGATCTTGAAAATAGATCACTCCCTCTTCAAAGCCATTTCTATTGAAATCCAGTGGTCTATCACTCAGTCAGAATCTGGTCACAATTTAGAAGGCATTTTAATTAGAAAATAACATCAGTGCACTCTCCCCTCAAGGATAATCATAACTTTCCACCCTCTCTCTCTGATTCTACCTTCGGGGTTTGGTCCTCTATATTGATGGCAAGTTTGGATCGTTTGCAATCTACCAAAGTCTCACCTTTTCAGGTACCTCCAAATCAGACATTTTGTCCAGAAAAATAATGCACCATTCCCAGACCTCCCGACAAGGGCACTGCCAGGCACAGCTTGATACAGCTCAAAATTGTTTTAAGAGCACACCTGACCAAGGCAAGACTGGCGAAAGTTTTCCCCAATTCCTCATGCCCTTGCTGTAAAGGTCAACCAGCCGACTACATCCACATGTTCTGGTCCTGCCCCAAACTTAACACTTTTTGAGCCAACATCTTTGGTGCCTAAACTAAGATATTTTAAAAAGTAATTACCCCCAATCCCATATGTGCTCTATTTGGTTTTACCCCTGAACCTCATTCCCTTAAAAGCAAAGCCTATGTAGTCATAGCATTTACCTCCTTGATTGCCAGACGCCTCATTCTTCTCTCCTGGAAGGAACAAACACCCCCTAACTTCACAAGATGGATCAGAGACATTATGTACTTCCTGAAACTTGAGAAAATCAGATACCCTTAAAGGCTCTTTGCAAAACTTTGGGAAAATCTTGAAGCTTGTTGTAAGTTTGCTACAGAACATTTGGAGAAGCCTGTAAATTACTGGGAGAATGTAATCTGGTCAGACTAGACAAAAATATTTTCTGCAACAATACGATGCACCATGTTTGGAGGAGAAATGGCTGTGCATATGATCCTAAAAATACCATACCTACAGTGAAGTTGGAAAGTGGCAGTATCATGGTACTGGTGGAATCCAAATTGAAGTGTAGATGAATGGAGCCATGTAACGGTAAATTCTTGAGAAGAATCTGTTGCCATCCACCAGTATGATGAGGATGAGACACGGGTGGATCTTCCAGCAGGACAACAATCCAAAACATACGGCAAAGGAGACGCTCAATTGATTCAAGAGGAAGAAAAAAAAGATGTTAGACTGGCCTAGTCAATTGCCAGACTTAAATCCAATAGAACATGTGTGGAAGGAACTGAAGATCAAGATTCACCAGTGGGCCCCCGGGAATCTTCAAGATTTAAAGACTGTCTGTGTTGAAGAATGGGCCAAAATCCCACCTGATCATTGTGAGAGATTAGTTTTTTTTTAATACAGGAAGCGTCTTGAAGCTGTTATTGGAAACAAAGGCTTCTCCACAAATTATTAAATAAATTGTGACGGCAGCTGGTGAAACCGGGAACAAGTCGCCAACCAATCAAATTGTTCCGACTTTTATTAAAAAAATAATAATAATACATTTCAACATTGTTGAAAATCAATGACACACTCGCTAGTCAAGCCAAAATATTGCAATGCAAAAGATTCAGTGAGTACTCCCCACTACTACTTAGTTAACTATATTACTACTTTACATTGTTAGTAGGCTCACAAAACAAGCTGTGTTAGTCATTGATTTTCAACAATGTTGAAATGTATTTACATTTTTCTGAATAAAAGTCTGAACAATTTGATCGGCTGCCGACTTGTTCACGGTTTGCAGCTGCTGTCACAATTTCAGTTAGCGTGTTCAATACTTCTTGCCTGTATCATTCCCCTTTATTGCACATAGCTTTTTTTATGGATTGGAGTGGTACAATTTCTTTAGCTGTGTAGATTTATTGAGTTAATACTAAATTTCATGTGAATAGTTGCAATGGAAATATTTTGAATTAAAAAATTGTTGACGTGTTGAATACTTATTTCCCCCACTGTACATCTAAGACAGAACCACTTTTGAGGGGTCTATTTGACTGTTTGACTCTAGTTGCTGAAAGATGTCATTGTCCTTCAGGGACTCACTTTCTGAGGAGGACTGTCTGGAAAGTCCAGTGGAAACTCATAAAAGAGATTCCTTCTTTTCCTTCTTTTCTCAAATGAGTATCTAGTTTATGTCTGACATCCTTGAGAAGGTAATGAAGTTCAAATGATGAAATTGAAAGCTGTTGGTATAATACTCTTGATTACATACAACACTGTGTTGTGTGTATCCACCGTCTCCGTTTGGGCCTTGTTGGCAGTGCAGTTTCCCAGCTAGGGGAGTCAAACCTTGGACAGTTTGAAACGGAATTACAAGGAGGGGGCTGCAGATCCTATTGTCTATTTTCCAGCGATGTGGTATGAAAAATTATGAATGTGCTGCATTTAGGCCAAGATTCCCAGGTGCAGCTGTATGTGTCTGTGCATGGCCTCGTGCTGCTGCTGGAGCTGCTGCTGCTGTGGCTGTTCATCTTTTATTAATCAGGACTAATTACTCACAACATGTCAGGAGAGAGCATTCCAAACACTCTTCTCCTGCTGGGACGTCCAAGGACGTGGATCAGGGGAGCTAGCACAGACAGGGCTGTATGAAAGGAGGCCACATCAGAGTGTGTTTATGAAAACATGATTAACCCCCTCAGTCAGGGGAGGCAAGAGCGCCGCCCTCTTCTGTGGCTCCCCCACTTTGCTACGACACGGCCGCTGACAGACCAGAGAGTACACTAATGACTTGTTATACAGATGTTCCACCCAGTGTGACTTTGTAATGAATTCCTACAGTACAGTGTTTTGCTAAAGAATCTAAATGACTTTTCGAAACGTGTATTGAAGTGAGAATTAACTAAATGCCCACCAATGCAAAACTAGTTTTTTTCTACTATGAATCATTGATGATGAGGCCGGTTGCCATGCCGGTTGCCATGCTGTTCTCTTGTTCCATCCATTTACGCTTCTAACAAGCTACTAGTTCTACAATGTGCAATGTTAACATTAGGCCTTTGAAGATATCCACTCCTTAGTGATAGAAGATCACCATCGAAGATTGCAAGCTGAATTCAAAACAATGATATTGTCCATAAAGTCCAGCGTGCTTTATATTGGCTTTTTATTAGCCAAGTTTAAGATCCGAGGGTTTTGGTGCTCAGCAGTAGAGGACAATAATAGCAAAACTATTACCTGGGCACTTCCATTAGACTACCCAAAGCAAGACACCGTAGCACTCATATCTGCGTGTTTGTCACAGGGTGACAGTCACCCTGCTCCTCAGCAACAAACGCGGATTGTATGAGCGCCCCGGCGTCCCAGTCCAATGGAAGCGTCAGGCACAGCCTTCCCATAGAAATACACCATGTCATCGGAGCGCGATTCACATTTCCTATACAATGTTTATTTAGAAATAAATTCTTACATGTGCCGTTTGATAGCGGATGATGGTAGACATATTGTATGTAAGTTATCTATCTAACATTAGGCTGCATGATAGTTGCGTGTTTTGACCTATTTCCATGTCGCATTTTCCCCCTTTGATGGCATATGATGCTATAGCTGTATAGCGGCACTTAATAAACCAAAACAACCCGCAATCTAATCCAGTTGTTATTATGTAATATTATTGATGGATGTGCCATTTTTGATGGAGAGCAGTGAGCGGGAGACTGGATGTGAGCATGTAGCTGACTAATGCCGTGGGCAGCAGCTGTTTCTCCAGCGTTCCTGTCACATTGGATTTTGGAAAGCCATAAAAATAAATCTGCGCTCCCTGTCTAACGTTATCCATATAACGTTACATATTTTAAGGCTGATTTGTGCATGATAGTCATGCATATTTCCATGTCGTATTTCCCCCCTTTGATGGCATATGATGCCCGAAATGTAACTACATTTCAGCCGCGAAGTTGTTACTCTGTTGTTCTATGTCAGTGCAGACTGGCAGGGTAGGAGCACAGGTTATACAGAGCACTGTTATTCTGTCATGGTCTGATAATGACTTGTTTGATCAATTGATAGCGTAAAACATAAGTTGTGAATGAATTGCAAGCGTCAAAGCTTTTCTATGACACTACTGATGATGTATCAGGGTCTTGAAGGGTTGTCCCATTTCATAGGGAAGGATTTCAACCACTACGCCTTGTGGCTCTGTTCAGAGGCCTTGGCTCCAAAGCGAGTGGCACTCTAAAACGAGCCGTAGGGGTAGAAAGGGAATTGGGATTGGGCCAAACTCACAAACACACAAACACACTCACAAACACATTAGGAACACTATACTAATACTAGGGATGCTCCGATTTATCGGCCACCGATTTAAATCGGCCGATTTCACTCCAAATGACTCGATCGGTGATCGGCAAAAATGGCCGATCGCAAAAACCGATTTTTAATTTTTTTTTTTCCTGGGGAAGACAGATAACTGAACAGAAAACATAGGAGGATGTAACAGTATGTAAACCATGAAGGCCACGTTTATGATGTCTTTTATACAGCCATATCACTGACTTGGGCTTCAGGCCCTAACTGGGTGATAGGCCAGACTTTTACTATGCCATAAAAATGGGTCTGGTCTGCGTTTGCTTGGTGCCTAATGGATCAAAACTTTTGTCTAAAATGCACAAAATATGTAGGCTATCCAGTCAGTAGGCCTACAGTTATGTATTTTTTTAAAAATCGGTATCGGTATCGGTATCGGTTGATCTTGAGGAAAAATATCGGTGATCGGTATCGGCCCCAAAAATCCAGATCGGAGCATCCCTAACTAATACTGGGTAGGGCCACCCTTTGCTCTCAAAACAGTCACAATTCTTCGTAGCATTGATTCTACAAGATGTTAGAAACATTCCGTTGAGATTCTGGTCCATGACGACATGATTGCATCATGCAATTCCTGCAGAATTTTCAGGTGCACTTTCAAGCTGTGAATCTCCCATTCTAACACATCCCAAAGATGTTCTCTTGGATTCAGATCCGGTGACTTGGGAAGGCCACTGAAGAACACTGAACTCATTGTCATGTTCATGAAACCACTGTGAGACGGCTTTTGCTTTGTGACATGGTGCATTATCATGCTGGAAGTAGTCATACGAAGATGGGTACATTGTGGCCATGAAGGGTGGCACATGGTCAGCAAGAATACTCAAATAGGCTGTGGCATTCAAGCAATGATTGATTGGTATTAACAGGCCCAAAGTGTGCCAAGAAAACATTCCCCACTGAATTACACCACCTCCACCAGCTTGGACTGTTGACACAAGGTAGGTTGGGTCCATGGATCCATGCTGTTGGCACCAAGTTCGGACCCTATCAGTTTACGTCAGTATATGTTTTTCCAGTCTTCAACTGTCCAGTTTTGGGGGCCTGTGCCCACTGCAGCTTCAGCTTTCTGATCCTGGCTGACAGAAGTGGAACCTGACGTGGCCTTCTGTTGTTGTAGACCATCTGCCTCAAATTTCGATGCATTGTGCATTCTGAGATGCCTTTTCTGCTCACCACAATGGACCTATCGCTAAACCACGCCCCCTTTGAAAACTCAGACAAACAACGCTTCACTGACAGTGACTGACTGACCGACTGTGACTGAATGACATTCAACGACTTACAAATGTCTGATTTCTGATTTACCACAGCAATTAATAGACATGTTTTTTAAAGATGACAAGAATATTTTGTCTAGAAGCTTTTCACCATCAGATATTAGCGAGTTGTTTGTCAGAGTTTTCTGCCTGTCGTGACTTTTGCTGTGATATGATTGGCCAATTTCTATTTTGGGGCGTGGCTTAGCGATAGGTCCATTGTACACAGTGGTTAACTGAGTTATCGTAGCCTTTCTGTCAGATCAAACCAGTCTGGCCTTTCTCCGTTGACCTCTCTCATCAACGAGGTGTTTCTGTCCACAGAACTGACGCTCACTGGATGTTTTTTCTTTATTGTACCATTATGAGTAAACTCTAGAGACTGTCTAGAGAGAGCCTGTTGTGTGTGAACATCCCAGGAGATCAGCAGTCTTACAAATACTCAAACCAGCCCGTCTGGCACCAACAATTATGCCACGGTCAAAATCACTGAGATCACATTTTTTCCCCATTCTGATGGTTGATGTGAACATTACCTGAAGATTGTATTCATTGGGCTGCTGCCACACGATTGGCTGATTAGATAATTGCATGAAGGAGAAGGTGTACAAGGGTTCAGAGTATATAGAATAGAGTATATATAATGGCTGTGGCTCAATTAAGCAACACGGTTCTGTAGCTGATGTACTGGTACTGTAGCTGATGTTTGACCCACCATGATCATAACAAGCCAACTTCAATTTAAAAATCTCTTGGAAAACATCCTCAAACCGTGGACTAGCTCAACTAGCCAGTTTGCTAACACAGCTTGTTTTGTGAGCCTGCCAACAATGTAAAGTAGTGTTATAGTTAACTAGGTAGTAGTGGGGATTACTCACTCGCAATCCATTGCATTGCAATTGTGGCTTGACTAGCGAGTGTGTTATAGATTTTCAACAAAGTTGTATTTATAATTATTTAATAAAAGTCTGAACATTTGGATTGACTGCTGACTTGTTACCCCTTTCACCAGCTGCCATCACATTTAACATCATACACTGAACATCACACCAATAATAGGTGTTTTTAAAATACTACGTCATCTAAGTAAAAACCAGGCCAATAATCAGAATTGTAACTCTTGTAAAAGAAACATTTATAGGTTGCCACATATTCAGTGTCCGCTTGGAATTAGTTTTAGGAAATGTCTAATCCATCAATCAGCAATCCCCTCATCATTTCTGAGAAATCACTGCAAATTAAACTGATTTCCACATCATGGCCGAATAAATTTCCCATGAAAACAGACTTGGAAAATCTAAAAAAGCTTCTTGCAGCTGTGGCTGTTGTAGTCAATGTGCTATTATGTGATGGTAATCGTTACACCATGGCACACTCCAGATCAACCTGGGACCTGCACAACCAGGGACCTGCACAGTGTACCATGGCTGATCATTCAGCTAGCTCACCCCCTAGTCCCGGATCTGGGCTTTGTTCCCTAGTACTGGAGCAGGCATTCATCAATAACTCTCAGAGAGAGAGAGAGAGAGTGAGAGAGAAAGAGAGAGAGAGAGGGGGGTAGGGGGGGTAATAAGAAGAGTGTGTGAGGCCTCAGCATGCACAGGGCTCCTTTTGCTTAAAACACTGATGTGGTGCCAAAAAATGTGGGCCCTTCATTGCAGTAATCAAGAGCAGTTCCTACAGTACCTCACACAAAGAAAACAACAATAACATTGCTCGGTCCCCATCTTGCATGGATGTCAAGTAATGAGCTGCTGTCAGACAACGGCCTGCCTTCAAAGCACGGTGATTAGAATGTAAATCTGTGGCGTTGGGAAGAAGGAGAGCTTGAAAAGAAAGGGAGAAAAAAATAAAGATCTTTCTGTATACCAGGCTTAAAAGAAAAACTTGGAAGTGTTCAATGAAGACCCCTGGCATCTGTTCTTCAGTCTCACACTCTATTTCTTTCAATCAACTCACTCCTGCCTGGGAGACTGTGCATGCATCCACTTGAAATTGTATCAACGTGGAGAGGAACCACAGAGCCAGACTGAGAGAGAGGGAGAGAGAGAGGGAGAGAGAGCAGAGAGAGAGAGAGAGAGAGAGAGGGAGAGAGAGAGAGAGAGAGAGAGAGAGAGGGAGAGAGAGAGAGGGAGAGAGAGAGAGAGAGAGAGGGAGAGAGAGAGCAGAGAGAGAGGGAGAGAGAGCAGAGAGAGAGCAGACAGAGAGAGAGCAGAGAGAGAGAGCAGTGAGAGAGAGAGAGAGCAGAGAGAGAGGGAGAGAGAGAGAGGGAGAGAGAGAGAGGGAGAGAGAGGGAGAGCAGAGAGCAGAGAGAGAGAGAGCAGAGAGAGAGAGAGAAGAAGAGAGAGAGAGCAGAGAGAGAGGGAGAGAGAGAGAGAGAGCAGAGAGAGAGGGGGAGAGAGAGAGAGAGAGAGAGGGGGAGAGAGAGAGAGAGAGAGAGCAGGAGAGAGAGAGAGAGAGAAAAGCAGAAGGGTCCAACCAGTCTCTGAGGTCTGTAGTGGAGGAAGCCTTGCTTCAGGCCTCTCCCTCTTCTTAAACCACATGAGTTACACTCCAACCCCCAGGAATGTAGAGGAAGTCCTGCTTTCTGACCATCCGAGAGGTGTGAACCATTCCAGGGCTAGGGTGACAGCATAAACGTGAGGGGGCTGGCTTGTGTACGTTTGACCCCACCAAAAAAGTCAACCCTTATCTCTGAAGGTGCCGATCCCCGTTTTAAAAGACTACGCAGGCCCCCCTTCCTTGACTCTCCCCAAGCCCCCTTCTCTCCTGTCCCACCCATCAGTCTCCTCCCTGGTTCCATTTTACATTTCTGATTTGACCAAAACTGGGTCAGCCAAGCTTTGAAACTGTCTGTCAGCATGCAACATTTATTTTAGCAAGGCTTTGGGGCTCTGGCCAAATCTTTCTCCTTTACAATACAACTTTGCAATCTCTTATCTGGTTCTGTTCTGCATTAGGCCCCGAACTGCCCTCACAATTCTGAAATGAGCTGGCTCATACCAGAGAGGGCAGGCTGTGCCAGAGATTGTTAAGCCAGGGTTATTATTGCAGTTACAGGGCTACAGGTTTCTCCTACTTAACTGATCTGGGAATGAAGGCCCAGAGACATACCTACTGTAGCTGCTCGTGCCGTGCCTTAGACTTGAGCTCTTTATAGGCCTGGTGCATGAAGCTTTCATAGAGGGTGCGGTTTGCATTTGGGACTGAGTAACTACATTGAGACAGGACAGATTTCCCTCTTTATGCTATTATCCTGGAGAAATGTGTTGCCCCTCTTTTCCCCCCTCCTTCAATTGGGGATTTGATTTAGAATCTCTCTCTAGTAATGAGACAGGTTTATTACTCTGGCCAATTAAATCCTCCTTAAATGCTCTGCTGTGGTGCTATAAATTCACCAGGAAGTCTTCATTAGTCAATCAGCATTTCCACTGCTAATCACTGAGGCAAGACCCAGATATGCTGCCTGTAGCTCAAGGCTAGGCTTGTTAGCACCAGCACAACAGCGCTAGTACAAAGCTAGACCGTACAATAAATCAACAGGGGCTGAGATACTCCCATCTTCAGACTTGAATGCACTCCCCTGCGAGTTTTTCCATAATTTATTGTTATAGGGGTCCATATCCAATCAAGCTGCGTGTATCCCCAAAAGACAAACAAACAAAACCAACTGGAACAATAGGATGGAGTGATAAATGGCAGCAAACGCCTGTCGAGCCAAGTCTGGTGCTTCTGGGGCTGTATTCTGTTGGCTGCAATGAGATACTGTACAATTAAGGTGAAAAGACACTTGAACTAGGGCACAGAGAGGGCACAACTGATGGTTCTCCGCCCATTCCAAGTGGAAAAGTCAGTGGAGAATAGCAGTTGCACGACATGGACTATCCTTGTAGAATGGAGCTGAAAAATGAGCTGTGGTAAATTGTTAAAAGCTCTTCTGAGAATAGTAGTGATTCACTCTGGCTCACCATACGCTGAAATCATCCCCAAGAAGCCTTCAACTGTTCATCAGCAGAGCAGCCAACACACGCTGTGTTGTGGCCACCCCGCCTGCGTTAATATTCATTTGTTTTCCGTTTTCCTCATTGCATACTATTTTAATCTCACAAAACATAATAGTGAGGTGATAAAGTAGGTATTAAAACAGAAATAAAACCAAAATGCATTTTCACTGCTACTGCATTTTCATGTTAAAACAGGCTCTAAAAACAACCACTGGGAGCCATTCATTGGTTTAATCACGTCAAGAGAAAGCTAAAATGATTGGTCATGGCCCTTTTGTTGTGAGGGAGAGGAGCAGTCAGAATATAGGTCATGCCGGCGGTGTTGAGATTGGGTTCAGATGCGGTGTGTCTGCTAGTCTGTGGGGGTGAAGAGGGGGGAAGAGGTGCCCCGCGGTGGTGTAGCGGTCTAAGCACTGGCCACTAGTGCATGCTGCCCAACGGGGACTGGGTTCGTATCCCAGCTCGCCAGATCCGGATATGGCTGGGGCACACACGGGGAGCGGCATATTGGGCGGCCGCTCCCGAGGGCGGTATAGGAGTATTTCCGGACAAGGATCCGTCGCGCAACAGCGCCCCCGGGGCGCCGGAATAACAGGTGCTGGGCTCGAGGAGCCAGTCAGCTAGTCTGCCTGGCGGCCTCTTCTGGGACTGCCGGCCACGGGGTCGTGCGGCGGATCCTTCGCAATAGGCAGGGGATAATTGGATGCTAGGTTGGGTTCAATTGGCTACCAAATTGGGTGAAAAAGGGATAAAAAATCTGAAAAAAACATTTTTTTTAAGAGGGGGGAAGAGACACACAAGACCTGGTATCTATTTTGAATAGATGATACACCTACTTAGACAAAATGTATTTGTTGTCAGTCGCTTTGGATAAAGGCGTCTGCTAAAATGCCAAACGTGTATGTAAGGTTTTTTTTGTAAAGGGCTGTCTGAAACTGTTTACTCAGCCTGGTATAGGTAAAAAAAAAACACTACATGCACTTTGGATTTGATATCATTGTAAAAAAGACTGCATACTCTTTTGAAGAACTGTTTAACCGCTGTCCACATGAGTTAACGGCTGGGGTTATTGTTCCTCAAAAACATGCAAAGACCATCAAATATCTATCACATGTCCATTTCTACATTCTGGCAACATTCTTGGATGAGCTGCAGAGGTCTGATGGCAGAGGCGGGGGAGCCTGGCCAGGAGTCCGTCGCAGTAGTCAAGACAGGAGATTTACAAAGTGACTGGACCGAGAGTTGTGCCGCTTCTCCGGTGAGAAATGGATGGAAGGAATGTATTTATTTATTAAACAATTAAAAGGCCCCTACCCAAAACCCCAACATGACTTCTGTGTATGTCACTAAAAAACTTGGCAATTGCATTACTTTCCCCAGTCCCCAAAGTGTGTCAGCTCCAGCATGTATGTAACACACTGTAATGTACATATAGTCTGCGAGAATTGATGCATGAGGTTTTACATCAGGATGATTTATAAATGCATAGAAACGGTTCCATCGTTGAAGGCAGGTATCCAGGATTGTGCTGTGATGATGGAAGTGTGTTAGGAATCTTTCTATACGTTAAAAAGTTCAGCAAAGTTCCCCCAAGAAACCAAATTCACTTCACGTCGGCCGATGCTTTGCAAACTGAGTCCGTTGCAGTAGTCAAGACAGGAGATTTACTCACAGAAGTGACTGGACCGAGAGTTGTGCCGCTTCTCCGGTGAGGAACGGAATGCATTTATTTATTAAACAATTCAAAGGCCCCTACACAAAACCTCCAACATGACTTCTGTGTATGTCACAAAAAAACTTCTGGCAATTGCATTACTTTCCCCAGTCCCCCTCTCTCTCTGGGCCCTTTGACAAACAAGAAGTTACCACACCGCCTGCCCTTTCAAGAGCTACCTGGGTGGGCGGCACAAAGATCTGCCTGACGTGAATGTACACAGCAAGAGTCAGCAACATGACGACCTCATCTGGAATAGAGACTCTCCTGGCTCTGTTGAGGTAAATAACTAGCTACGGTACGTGACTCACTGTCTGAGCTAAAGCAGAAGGTTCTAAAGGTCTAAACCAACACTCCATCACGCAGGTGAGGCAAAACCCCTGACAACATGCATTTAAATGTAGAGGAGTGTTGTGTTGATTTCACACAAAGAGGTAACAGGAGCAGTGGTGCTGTAGGCCCAGAGCCTTCAGAGAGTAGACAGGGGTATACAAGTGTATCCCACGGGATCTCATTAGAAGGACAGGAGTGGCATTCCCGGAGATACCCTCCTGGCTCAGAAAACACTAGGACAGAATCTGGGAAGCATGAGAAAAGCCCTCTTTGCAACCGTCCACATGTGTGTGTGTGTGTGTGTGTGTGTGTGTGCGTGTGCGTGCGTGCAGTCTCCCTCCCTCCCGTCCAATTCTAAAGGTCTCCCCTTTCACGTTTCCTGAAGCCCCCCGAGGCATTGTGGGAGCTTTTCAACTGAGTTCAGTTTTGCAGTGATTCATTTCCTCCTGCAATAGACACCTCACATCAACCACACACACACAGGAACATTATCACACACATCCTCACGCGCGCACACACACACGCATGCACTCGCACACAGGCACACACACACGCACACACACACACACACACACACACACAGGCACACGCACACAGGCACACACACACACACACACACATACACACACACACACACACACACACACACACACACACACACACAGCAGGCCAGTCAGGCCCAGACAGTATGGAAATGTTTATCCAGCCGACGAGGCGCGGTGGGGGTCTCCCCCCTCTAGGACAGACAGCCTATAACACAGCTAGACAGGACAATACACACTGTTTCCAACACAGGCCGCCAACACGACCGTTAAACCCCCCAGCACATCTGGGTATTCACTTAAATGCACAGCGAAATCTGTACAAATGAGGTAGGGGAGGTGCATTCATTTTACTAGAATAGTATTTCAGCAAACTGTGTCGACGTCGTCAGAGGCTTATTCCACAGTGTTAACAATACAGAGCGGTCCCGATAGTGCTGCGTAACACGGAGGGTCACACTGTGAAATAGGCCTCTCTGTAACGACATTACGCTATGATGCTAATCGTCATTGTGCAGTGTGGTACGCCACAGCATGTGTTGACATACCACAAAATGATGTATTGTCGAAACGAACTAACGTGGTATATAACTAATAGTTATACAGTACACTGTGCAACTTGCGACTTTTTTTATTTCTAAAAACACACACAGGCCCTGTCATAGAGAGAGTGACTGTGTTGTGACACTAAAGCATAGATTGAGTGCTGTGTTGGGAGCGGGGTTCCAGGTCTCAGACGATTTAAGAGGCAATGAAACACTTGACTAGAGCACATCTCCCTCCTCTCCCCCCTGAAGCTCCCTCTCTCTGCTCGGAGGAAGTCAGGGTGCTTTAACTTATGGCAGGACTCTAACAGCCATGTCATTAAAACCAGGAGAGATCTCACAATGGTAGCAGCACAGCTCCTCCACGGTCGAGAGAGAGAGAGAGGGGGGGGGGAGCCAGACACAGAGGGCGAGAAAGAAATAGCTCATAATGAATTGTGAGGCTTAACTTATGTGATACAGTAATACTTTTGGACAGTGTACAATATAACTCCCCCCGTCTGTCCAAACAATACATTTACACATACGTAACACACTGTAATGTACATATAGTCTGCGAGAATTGATGGATGAGGTTTTACATCAGGATGATTTATAAATGCATAGAAACGGTTCCATCGTTGAAGGCAGGTATCCAGGATTGTGCTGTGATGACGGAAGTGTGTTAGGAATCTTTCTATACGTTAAAAAGTTCAGCAAAGTTCCCCCAAGAAACCAAAATTCACTTCACATCGGCCGACGCTTTGCAAACTGCTCTCTGCTGTTGCCGTCCTATTTTGAGTCAAGTCCTTCAGGTTAAGTGTTCTACTATCTAAAGGCTGGGCAGATATCTTTTAAATTTGTTTTATTTAACCTTTATTTAACCAGGTAAGACAATTAAGAACAGATTCTTATTTACAATGCCGACCTGGCACAGCCTTTTGAGGGGTAGGGTGTAGGGGTAAAAGAAATACAAAAGTTAAAACACATTAATCATGACAAACAAAATAGAGCAGAGAACAGGAACAGTTACAAGCCGCGGACAAATCAGACCAACGAACAAACAACAGCAAGCGAGCAGGGGACAGGGGACGGGTCCTGGTTTAGAAGCAATTGCACGTGTCGTTAAAAGTGTCTATGAGTGAGTTCTTGAAGGCTGATCTCTATAGGCTGGGCAGATGACTTGTGGCCCCTTATGGCTTGCGAATATCAATGGGCGTCATTGACTTTTTTCCTGTACTTTCCTTTCCGGCTTTCACACCTTTTACCCTAGCCCTGACACTTCTACTAGGTCCCCTGGCTCCTGTGGTCTCGCAGGGCTGGAGGGGGGCTGAGTGTACAGGGGAGACCAGATGGCCTAGTAACCTCTCTGAAGGTGACCTCACTCCCGTTCACATTGAATACGGTAATAAAGGAGGGCTAGCTCTCTCCCCTGGGCCTGAGAAAAACCCAGGCCGCCCAGGAGTCAACCCCCGGCCCTCCAGAGCCAGGTGTGAGGGGTCTGCAGAGTGGGCCCCCAGAGCAGGACCAAGACCCCTGCTCACATCACAGAGGAAGCATTAACCAGCCCCAGGCCCCCTCTGTGCCTCAGGAGGAGAGAGAAGGGAAAAAATAAAAAGGGAGGGGGGTTATGGTTAGAGGAGAGGGTGATGGGGGTCGTAGAAAAGGGTGAGGAGAGGTGAGAATGAAATATCGAAAATGTTTCAGTGACTGCAATGTTCCATAGAGCTGCGCTAGCCTTGCTGTAGGAACCTGTTCTTTTATGCAATATGCATACCTAGTGGTGTACATGTGTGACTTGTCTGCTGCCTTTTCATCAAAACTCTTCCAGGTTGTATATATACGTGAGAAAGGACAAAACTGTTTTTTGTCTAAAGGGTTTTAACACACTCCAGCCAGACGGGTCGGGGGCTGAAATCCTGGTCCTCTTGGCCTTGAGTTGAAGTGTGGAGAAATGAGTGTTTACTGCAAGACCTATGGAGGGGTAAGTATAAGCAATGCTTAATACCAAAACAATGATTTATATTTGGCCAGGCTCCTCCTGTTGTTGTGCTTGGCCGTCTGTATGTGAATGTGCTAGTGTGTGCATGTGTGCGTGTGCGTGCGTGTGTGTGTGCGTGCGTGTGAGAGAGAGAGAGAGATCTCAGGGTTCTTATTTACTCCCCACTAGGGATTCCCAATGACAGAGGTTCTCTTTGAGGTGATCAGTGTTAAAGCAAGCATATTTAAACACAACATCTTTGACCCTGTGTGTGTGCGTGTGTGTGTGTGTGTGTGTGTGTGTGTGTGTGTGTGTGTGTGTGTGTGTGTGCGTGCGTCTGTGTGTGCGCGTCTGTGTGTGTGTGTGTGTGTGTGTGTGTGTGTGTGTGTGCGTGTGTGTGCGTGTGTGTGTCTTCTAACATGTGCGCTCTAGAGGGAAAATGATCTACTACACCCCACATGTCCTCAGCTGGTCATGAGAACATAGGTCAGAAGTTGAAACAGGTTCCAGGGGCTTTCAGGGAGAGTAACAGTATGGCGTTCTCATGGTAACAGTATGGCGTTCTCATGGTAACGCAACGAAAAATGTGGGAAGAGACAGGGTGGGGTCCCTGGGAGAGATGAAGGAATAAATAAATAAACACATGGAGAAATAAACAGAGCCCAAGAGAAATCAGAGTGACCCGACATTCATCATCAGAACCTAACAAAGCAGTGGAAAAAGAAACGGAAAAGAGCACAAATGGGGGGGGGGGGTGAACAGAGTGGGGGTAAGTCTTCGAGTGGTCCCGTTACTCAGAGTACAGTGACACATAGAGCTCTTTCATGTGGGGGAAACTCAGGTTCCTAAGAGCTTTGCCTGTCTCCCCATCCTCTCTGGCTTGTTTGTACATTTTCGAAGGCGACACATGTGATTTATCTGTCTGAGTCGGAAGACATCCAAGTTCAGATGGAGCTGCTATGGGGGTCGGAGGTCAAAATCTTAACCAGAGAATGAGGCCAAGGAGGGGTCATGTTCATATACAACCAACCCCGGGGGGCAATATCAGTGTTCTGTCACTCACATCCTCTTTGTCCTTGTGATTTATGGAAATCAAAATAGGTCAATAAGGTGCAAGGTTTAAAACGAGAGAGGGAACGCCGTACTGTAGGGTAAGCCGGACCTAATTGAATCAACGTGTGGTGGCCAACATGTGATTTAAATTCAAACCATACTGCCCATTAGGGTCAATTACAATGTTATTTCACAATGAAGTATGACTCTAATTTAAGAAAAGCTTCATCAATTAATAACAAAGAGGTGTCTCAGCTATGCAACCCCAAAATTAATTGCGGCACTGGTTTTGTTCAGACCGACAACAGTTTGAACGGAGCCTGTGTCGATGGCATTACGCAAAAAAAGGAACGAACTCGCGAAGCACAACCTGTTCTATCCGATTTTATCACCAACAAAACAACAAAACGTCTTTTATTCCAAAGGCGAGAGAGAGTAGGAGAGAAAGAGAGGCGAGAGAGAGGAGGGAAATTAGTTTTATGATCTGCAACATCCTGCCAGAACTTTTATTGGAAGCTTAAGCATGCATGAACTGCACTCTCGCAGCGGGCAGTTAAATGGTAGTGACCTTGGTTTTGACCCCCCCACAGTGCCCCTACCATCCTACCACCCCCCCACAGTCCCCCTACCATCATACCACCCCCCCACAGTCCCCCAACCCAACCCAAGGCCTCATTTAGAAAGCTTGTGTACGCAAAAAAAGTGTGCATACATCATTTTGACGCAAATTTGGGGGATTTCTAACAAAACAACTTGAAGTGAAAATGTGCACTCCACGCACACCGGGACACATAAACTGGAGAAATGAGCAACTGCGACTCCACAGGCAGAGGGATGAAGCTGGAGAAACTACATCTTTTAGTTATCCACCCTGTGCTGTATACTACACAGTACAGTAGGGTGCGACCCATCGAATGGTTGTTTATTGAATGTGGTCATATATTTGTATCTGTCCCTATATACAAACACATACATCAATTAATACACTTTATTCTGAATTAAACAAGAGTGATTTGAAGTTGAGAAGTAACAAGAAATTGCAAGAAATATTCACCCATAATAAACTTTTCTAACACTCTTTTTCATAAAAAGAAAAAAAAGAAGCATTGAGTGTGCGTAAAAAAGAGGCTATTCCACGCATTTTAAATTCCGGAGAATGGAATAAAGTGAATTAGATTTTGCATTGTGTAAAATGAATCTAAATATGACCTCTCACATATTATTTATGGACATATATCCTAACTGTACATTGTATCGATATCCATCACCTTTGTTAACTGTACATATCTTCGCCCTTGTCCTGTACATATCACACTGTACACTGTGTGCACACTTGCACTATTTGCACTATTTGCATCTGGGTTAGATGCTGAACTGCATTTCAATCAAATCTAATCTAATCTAATCTAATCTAATCTAATCTAATCTAATCTAATCTAATGAAGAGTTTCCTGCAGTGCACACATACAAACATGATTTAGGATAATAAATACAAGCGGAGATGTTTTTGCAAAACAACCCCTCAGATATGTTGTACAGTTTAATCAGGAATCATATTTGATTCAATCTGTAATTATTAAACAATACTTGCATGTTATGAAATGTATTTTCATAAAATAATAAGAACAGTAGGACACAATGGGCCCTATTATGCACTTCTTAACTTGCCGTCTTAAGTCTTAATTAAGACGCACCACCAGGTTAAGACCTACCGCCACCCTTATTATGCGCTTCATACGCGCTACTGCTATTATGCAGGTGTCGCTAGGCGCCCACACATAAGACGTAAGACTCCCGTGCATATATTACTCATTGTGGGAGTGTTCATATGTTAATGAAGTGCGCTAGGCGCCCCTGCTATTATGCGATCTGACTTTGCGCCTAGCGCTAAGAAGTGGTTTGAAAAGTTCTTAGGCGCTAGAGTTCATGCACGTTTTGAAACACGAGCGCTTCCACGGTTTGCGCATGCGCGCCGACCGACTTCTTAAGAAGTGGGTCAGCGCGCATGCGCAAACCGCGGAGGCGCGCTCGTGTTTCAAAACGTGCATGAAGTCTAGCGCCTATGAACTGCATAATAGCATAGCGCTTATGACTTAACGCAGCCGGTTCTTAAAGGGAATGGCACCTGGCACGCTGATTGGGTTGATTGAGAAGACGCCCAAAACACACCCATGACTAATTTCTGGGCTTAGCGCCGGGTCTTAGGCGCCCACTACCGCACGCATAATAGCAAAGTGGCCTTGACCACGCCTCCACGTCTTAAGTTTAGATCTACCGCCTCGTCTTATTGCTTAAGACTTATGAAGTGCATAATAGGGCCCAAGACGTTTAAACTGATGCCATTTTGGAGATATGAGTGCAGTTACATATTGTTATGATGTGCTCGTTGCGCAGGACTGTTTCATTGGGTGAAATGTCTTTTCTGTGGGTATTTGCAGTCATTGTCGTCATGCAGTATAGATTAATATTAATTTGGGCCGTTTCACTGACCATTTATAGGCAACTATGGGTGTTAAAAGGGTGGGACAAGACGCTCGTTCACGTGCACAACATTTAGAGTTGATTGTGATTTCTAAAGGGAAAAAGGCGTGGGACTTGTGTGTACACTGTTTTATAAATCCGAATGTTGGTGTGCGTAAACGTTCTTGCTTGTCTACGTACGCAAGCTTTTTACGCCAGTTCTAAGCAAAGCTTTATAAATGAGGCCCCTGGTCTCTAAAGACAAAGCTTTATAAATGAGGCCCCTGGTCTCTAAAGACAAAGCTTTATGAATGAGGCCCCTGGTCTCTAAAGACAAAGCTTTATGAATGAGGCCCCTGGTCTCTAAAGACAAAGCTTTATAAATGAGGCCCCTGGTCTCTAAAGACAAAGCTGTATAAATGAGGCCCCTGGTCTCTAAAGACAGCAGCCCCCTCCACCACAGCCTTCTAACACAATTGACCTCCGACCTCACCAACATGTGACACATAAATTAACCAGCCGGTACGTTGGCCTAATTTCCCCCCATATTAGCCATTTAGGGTTGTTTACAAACTTTACAGTATGTGCTTAAGCATGGTGTGTGCATATGTGTGTGTGTGTGTGTGTGTGTGTGTGTGTGTGTGTGTGTGTGTGTGTGTGTGTGTGTGTGTGTGTCTATGTAAACACATGTGGCTCTGGATAGGTAAAAAAAAATAAAAGAACAGAGTATTGCAGCATTAATGAATAACCCTGATGTTTCGAGGCTGCCCTCGAAAAGGAGGTTCAGGACCCTGGCCGCTAAGACAAACAGACTGAAGAACTGCTTCTACCACAGGGCCGTCAAGGCCCTGAACACAGCAAAGACCTAAGTTCTGGGCCCTGGACAGTCTGGACGGATTGTATGGCAGCTGCTGGACTGAAAAAATCAGGTGTAGTGCTGAGGCACAAACATGTACATTTCAAGCCTGCAAACTGTGACACTTTAAATAACGTGAAAAAATACTATTGTGCAATATGACAACCCTAGTTGACTATCTGTGCAGTATAGTACAGTGGATTGTGTACATAGCCTTTATTTATGTAAACCAGCTCCTTACCTTCTTGTGATTTTTTTTCTTTTTCTAAAAGTGTTTTTTTTCCCTTTCCTAACACCAGGGGAGCCACCCCTCCTAAATTTCGTTGTTTGGTACCTGTACTGTAGCAATGACAATAAAGTCCATTCATTCATTCATTCATTCATATGCTGTGTGCTGATGTTCATATGCTGTGTGCTGATGTTCATATGCTGCTGTGCACTTCCAGGTGAGAGGGGGGAAGAGAGTTAGCTGGAGAAGGTTTGTACCTACCCCTGAGGATATAGTTCTGGTAGTTCTGGTCCGCTTCAGCCCCCACTTTGATGAGACACGTAAGTCCTTCAGCCACCACAAACTCATGCACCAGGTCCTTGTCATCCTGAGGAGGACAGAGGAGAGCAGTTACAAACAAGAGATGAGATGAGGAAGATAGAGACAAGGAAGGAGAAGTGTTTGAATGACATATAGGGACTACCTTGATTGAGGTCATCATTCAATGGAAGCATTTGTGACATGTTCTAATGCTTTGGTCCTCATATCGGGATCCGATGTAATGATCTGACTTTTCTTTCGGAAAAATGTGAAGACATTTCCGCGTTGTTGAAAATCAATGACACGTCACTAGTCAACTAACACAGCTTGTTTTGTGAGCCTGCTAACAATGTAAATTAGAGTTCTAGTGAACTAGACAGCAGTGGGGGATTACTCACCGAGTCAATTGCGTTGCAGTATTTCGGCTCGACTAGCGAGTTTGTGTTCTGATTCTCAACAACGTTTCAAAAGAAAAGTCAGAACATTTTGATTGGTCGCCAATATGAGGACCAAAGCATTAGAACGTGTCACAATTGACAGACTGTCGGCACAATGAAAACCATGTGAACATTGACTTTACAGTATCTAATAATAATAATAATAATAATAATAATAATAATAATAATAATTCATTGTATTTATATAGCACTTTTCCGGGGCTCAAAGACGCTGATCTGTACGGTGCTGTGTTATATGTAAGTAAGTAAGTAAGTAACGTTTATTTATATAGCACAACATTTACAACGACAAGAGCCGCCCAAAGTGCTTAACAGATAAAATATAAAGAGAAAAACAAGAGAAAAGAGAAAAAATACAGATTAAAGAAAACTGAAAAAATAGAAAAATACACTAAAAGCAAGGTGCAGTACAAATAGAAGCGCAAAGAGTGCAGTGTCGGGAAGGCAGGCACACCTCAGGTCAAAGGCCAGGGAGAAAATATGTTTTTACTAGTTTTTTAAAAGCCTCAATTCTCTCGGCGGCTCTGATGTGGAGGGGGAGACTGTTTTAGAGCCTAGGGGCGGCCTTAGAGAAGGCTCTGTCCCCTCTAGTTTTTAATTTAGTCTTAGGGACCTCCAAAAGGAGTTGCTCAGCTGACCTAAGGGCTCTGGATGGAGTGTGGTGGCGCAATAGGTCAGCCAAGTACGGGGGTGCCAGCCCGTTCAGTGCTTTAAAAACAATTAAAAGTAATTTAAAATCAATGCGGGAGCGGACGGGGAGCCAGTGAAGAGAAGCCAGGATTGGTGTAATATGGTCATGCTTCTTTGTACCGGTGAGTAGTCGAGCTGCAGCATTCTGAACTAGCTGCAGCTGACGGAGCAGGGACTGGTCAATGCCAACATACAAAGAGTTGCAGTAATCCAGCCGGGTTGTAATGAAGGCATGGATCACCTTCTCTAGGTCCTTCTGCGGAAGATAGGCCCTTGTTTTAGCGAGGAGTCTGAGGTGAAAAAAGCTATTTTTCACCACAGAGCAGACCTGCTTGGTGAATTTGAAGTCACTGTCAAATATCACTCCAAGATTTCTGACTGATGAGCAGATATTTGAGCCAAGAGGACCTAGAGCATCGACAGAAGGGCCTAGAGAAGTGTTGGCAAAGAGAATTACCTCAGTCTTGCTCTCATTTAGATTGAGGAAGTTAGCATTCAACCATGCTTTGATTTCAGTCAGGCAATTGAGCAATGGCTAAAGTGCAGCCTTTCCTCTAGATTTTAGTGGCAGATAGACCTGGACATCATCAGCATAACAGTGGAAGGACACTCCATGGTTTGCCAGGATAGGGCCTAGGGGCAGCATGTAAAGGAGAAATAGAAGGGGGCCCAGTATCGACCCTTGAGGAACCGCACAGGTGAGAGGGGCCTTAGAGGAGAAAAATTCACCTAGCTGAACGGAGAAACTACGTCCGGACAGGTAGGACTTGAACCAGCTTAAGGCGACACCTGTGATGCCCACATGTTGTTCTAGACGTGACAGTAGGATCGAATGATCCACTGTGTCGAAGGCGGCTGAGAGATCTAGGAGGACCAAAATGGCAGGACTGCCAGAGTCGGCTGCTAGGAGCAGATCATTTTGGACTCGCAGGAAGGCTGTTTCAGTGCTATGGCGTGGTTTAGAGCCAGACTGGAATTTCTGGTGGATGTTATGCACAACTAAAATGCTTGCAACTGAACGTAAACTGCTCGCTCCAGGACTTTGGACAAGAATGATAATATTGGAGATGGGCCTGAAGTTGGTGTGCGTGTTTGAAGGCAGCTGGGACGCGTCCAGAGCTGAGAGAGGTATTGATAAGTAATAGGATAATTGGGCCGACCGACTCAAATACCTCTTTAAGAAGGCGAGAGGGAAGGCTGTCTGAGGGGCAATTTGTGGGCCGTAGGTGCTGGACTAAATTGGAGAGTGAGGAAAGGGATATCAGCTTGAACTGCTTGAAGACAGCAGACTGGGGGCACAGAGAGGGGGGGGGGGGCTGGAGTAGTTAAAAGGTGAGCTGGTCTAAGAGCAGAAATTTTGTCAATGACATTTTTTTTTTAAAGCGTTCACAGAGAGTGGGTGATGGCACAACAGGGGATGTGACAGGGGGGTTGATGAGAGCATTGAGGACGTTAAAAAGAACCTGGGGCTTGTGGCTATTGTTAGAGACCAAGTTAGAGATGTGCAGGCAACCACGTAGAATTTCAAGGGAGACATGGAGCCTGTCCTTTTTCCACTTTCTCTCTGCGCGCCTGCATGCACGTCTGAGAGTGCGTGTGGAATCATTAAGCCATATGTAGTGGTTCTATACAGTATATGGTTTGGCATAACATGGTATGCATTAGGGAGTTATGAGAAACAGTTTGATGCCAGTTACATGCCTGCAATACGCATTACACAAACCTATACAATGCTTTTAAAAGAACTTGGCGGCTGAATTTTCATCCATTTACTAAATGACCTTTAAACTTTGGTAGGTATGGGTGTTTTATAAAACATCGTTCTTGTTTCTAGTAACTATCAATTCAGGTTATACTGCATTGTATTACGACACAGGGATTTGCCTTTCATTAAAGAGATTTATGCTAACCTTACACTACAAATATTTCCATGACAGCAAACTAGACTCAACTATGTTGTGCATTACTTTCATGGGGGGACAAATTACCCAGCATGCTCCAAGTACCTAATTTCCTGTGCTCATGGCAACCCTTTGTTTTGTGCTGCTTTAAATGTTGGTTGCTAAGTGCCTGTTTCTCCCTAACATTAGGAGCTCATTCAATTAGTGGTAGAAAGGTGCTAAGAGCACTGCTGTCCTGCTGTAATGAACGGTTACACACAAAACACTTGGAGCGTGAGCACACTTCACTCTTGTGATCTGTTATTACTGACCCAAACCACACACCCTCCATCACAACACTCTTGACTCGAGTGAAAGGAAAAACAACGTTGGTTCACACCACTTTATTAGCATGTTGAGTCTTAGCTGTCAAATACCTCACCTTGCATCGAAAGGTGTTTTTAAACAGTTATGTAATACACATTTTAAAAGGTGTTCTCGTATAGTACAAAGCTACAGTAAAAAAGGTATAATAACTGCTCACTAGGAGGAATAGGCGTGAGGCCCCATCTAATAATCCTGCATGCCGTGGCTATTCGCCAATGCTAATATACCATACAATAATATCATAATCTATACCATACAATAATATCATAATTTAAGTAGTGGAGTCAGATAACTGTACTTCAGCGTGTGAGTCAGAGTGTGTTCAACGATGGTTAACAAGCTCACAGTATGTTAGCATACGCATCCTCTGGGACACTACTTTATTCTGTACCATAGGCTAGTCTCTCACTGATATTGTGTCTTTGATATCACCACACATTGTTCATTGGCAGCATGTCCGTTTTCTAATATCAAAAGCCTTGTAGTAAAAATACAATGGCACATTCCTCAAATTTAGGACAGGCTATGGTAAGACACAACTAAGTTGATATTGGGACATTAAAGATACAAATAAGGGGACAATAAGATGAAAAACACATGTGAAGAACACTGTTTCTTATCAGAAGCCTGAAATGCAGTGAATGGTGATATTCCATTGTCCGTGTGTTATGCTGAGTCTGTTGCGGTGGTGTTTTGCTTGCAGGGCTCATGTCCGCTTGCCTCTCTCTCGATGACCAAACCACCTGTGCCTCTCACACCTGTCAACGCGACGGTAATTTAAGTGCAGGAGAGATTTTCACCAGGCTTTAGAGCATGCTGCTATGGGTGGAGAGAGAGAGGAGGAGAGAGAGGAGGAGAGGAAGAGAGAGAGGGGGAGACAGAGGAGGAGAGGACGATAGAGAGGAGAGAGAGGAAGAGAGAGAGGGGGAGACAGAGGAGGAGAGGACGATAGAGAGGAGAGAGAGGAAGAGAGGACGAGAGAGAGGAGGAGGGAGAGGAGGAGAGGAAGAGAGAGAGGAGGAGAGAGAGGAGGAGAGAGAGGAGAGGAAGAGAGAGAGAGAGGAGGAGAGGTAGAGAGAGAGGAGGAGAGGAAGAGAGTGAGGAGAGAGAGGAGGAGAGGTAGAGAGAGAGAGGAGAAGAGGAAGAGAGTGAGGAGAGAGAGGAGGAGAGGAAGAGAGAGAGGAGGAGAGGAAGAGAGTGAGGAGAGAGAGGAGGAGAGAGAGGAGGAAAGAGAGGGGAGGAAGAGAGAGAGGAGCAGAGAGAGGAGTAGAGGAAGAGAGAGAGGAAGAGAGAGAGGAAAGGAAGAGAGAGAGGAGGAGAGAGAGGAGAGAGAGGAGAGCACCACTCATGGTAGGGTGGTCAGGGCCCTACTCCCCCCACAGGCCAGCTTTTACATGAATCAATGATAGAGACTCCAGCCGTTTGGCAAACACACCATATTTACAAGTGTGTACTCACACAGAGCGAAACAGACAGACAACACAGCTGGGCTTCGATTGAAATATCATACACTGTGTGACCACAAACTAAGTAAGAGAAACAGGTTCTTCTCATAAGATTATTTTAGGTATGAACTTAGAATTGGAAAGCATTTACAGTCATTCCATGTTCAAATCTTTAGAAAACATGTCTATTACTTGCTGTGGTAAATCAGAAATTAGAAATGTGCCAACTCCCGCCATTATAAGTCATTGAATGTCATTCAGTCATGGTCGGTCAGTCAGTCACCGATTTTTGTCCGAGTCAAAGGGGGCGTGGCTTAGCGATAGGTCAATTGGAGCAAGCGACATCCTCTTCAACTCAGCTCATTCCAAAGTCATTCCAAGTGTACTGTAGTGAGGTGTCCTGGATCTATAATTCGGCCTTTCTGTCAACCTCCACTGCTCTCTTTCCCAACTGTCTCCTGGATGGATGGTTAACACTCCCCCTCCACAGTGTGACTCCCTGCCAGGGCCCAGTGTGTGAAGCTGCGCTCCAGCCAAGACCAGACCTGAGTACAGCCACAGCACAGCTGCCACGGAGGCAGGCTGCTCTCACACAGCTCTGTGCAGCAGAAGCCTAGGGGAAACCTTATTCTGTGTGTGTGTGTGTGTGTGTGTGTGTGTGCGTGTGTGTGTGTGTGTGTGTGTGTGTGTGTGTGTGTGTGCGTGTGTGTGTGCAGACAGCCTAGGGCCAGTCACACAGCTCTGTGCAGCTGAAGCCTAGGGAAAACCTTATTCTGTGTGTGTGTGTGTGTGCGTGTGTGCGTGTGTGTGTGTGTGTGTGTGTGTGTGTGTGTGTGTGTGTGTGTGTGCGTGTGCAGACAGCCTAGGGCCAGGCTGTGGATATGGCCTAGATCTGAGTGTGTGTGTGTGTGTGTGTGTGTGTATGGAAATGTACTGTAAAATGCATGAGTGTGCATGCACGCTAACCCTGTGTGTGTGCATGAGTGCGTGTGTCGTGCATGCGTGTGTGTGTGTGTGTGTGTGTGTCTGTGTCTGTGTCTGTGTGTCATATGGTAGAATGGTAGTTAATAATAGACACGGCTACAGTAGTATATTGCCAAAGCTGCGGTTCTAATCAGACATCATTATGGGGCTGGTAAGAAGCAATAGGGGGGAAAATTACCTGAAAGATCTGCTTGAGGGAAAACAGGGCTCTCCTCAGCTCCCGTCCATTAGAGTTGTAGAGTTTCTCTGTGAGGAAAGAGAAAGAGGAGGAGAAAATATCCGTTTACAGTCACAGCTGTAGTTTCATGTCAACGACTAGAAGGAAAAGCTAACAAACCAAAGCTTAGGGTCCAAAAGACTGGAGAGATAGTCACTCTTCTACGTGTGAGTGAAAGTGTTCCTCTAGTCTACGCCAGAGGACCTGAGAAGAACACTTTGTTATCGTTGAATTTGGTTGGATGAAGTTGTCTGTGAGATTAGCTATCCACTTTACAAAATGACACAATTATATGTCCATGAGCTGTATCCCTTCAGTAGCAGCGTTGGCCTTATTTCTAGCTAATGCTAGATTTTCATGCTAATGCTAGCTAATGCTAGACATTCTAGCTAAGGTCCTCTGCAGTCAGAAATGCACCGTTAGATCTTGGCCAGTGAGGTAGCAATGCTATCTGGAGTAATGAGGGGAACAGTGCTGTAGCAGCTCAGAGCACATCTGTGGAGAGTTAAAGAAAGTCTGAACCTTTCCTGCTGACACAAACGTATCTACCTTCTACCACAACAGTGCAAAGGCAACCCTGACGTCTGCTCCATAGCTCCTACACTAATTGATTTGCCAACATGCGAGACAAAGTCAAGGAGCAAATGCTGCATTGGTCCCAAAAGAACAACATCCTTTGATGCTTCCTAATTCATTTGGTTGTTTCAAGTTTCACGTTTCAAGTTTATTGTTACGTCACATTACACGAGTGTAAGTCCTTAGGCTTCGGTTCCTGACATTGCAGCACAAGACATAAGGCAATAGGCATAATTCAAGATAAAAAAAGTGACAGTAGTACACGACATAAGTTGCAAAAAATAATAAGACAGGATATAGTTACAGGATATAGTTAGCAGTATCCGGACAATTTGCAGTGGCAAATAATCATAGGCATAATACAAGATAAAAGTGACAGTACGGTAGTACAGGTAAGACAGGATACATTAGTGGTGCAACTAGTAATAATAGATAGTTCATTAGTAAAGTGGTTGTGAGCTTAAGATTGACCTAGTCCGTATACATGGGGTGTGCTTGGGGATGATAGTCTACAGTGGGTTGTTCAGGAGCCTGATGGCCTGGGGGAAGTAGCTGTTGGTTAGCCTCTGAGATTTGGCCCTGTGGCTCCAGAAGACGCTTTGTCTTTTGGACGGCATCGGTTCGAACAGACTGTGTTTAGGGTGGCTAGGATCTTTGATGATGCGGTTGAGGGCAGTGCAGTTGCCGTGCCAGGCAGTGATGCACCCAGTCAGGATACTCTCACTTGTGCCTCTGTAGAAGGCCCGCAGGGTCTTGGACCCCATGCCAAACTTCTTCAACCGCCTGAGGTGAGAGAGGCGCTGCTGTGCCTTTTTTCACCACCTGTTTGGTGTGCACGTCCCAGGTGAGGTCGTCGGAGATGTGGACGCAGAGGAACTTACAACTGCTGACTCTCTTTACGGCGGACCCGTTGATGGTGATGGGGTCCTGTTCCAGACCTTTCCTCCTGAAGTCCACCACCAGCTCCTAAGGTCTTGCCAGTGTTGAGAGAGAGGTTGTTCTCCTGCCTAATACTGGGCCAGGCAGTCGACCTCTCTCCTGTAGGCCGTCTTGTCGTTGTCGGTGATCAGGCCGATCGCTGTTGTGCCATCTGCGAATGTATTCACTGAGTTGGACCCGTGTAAGGACCTAACACAGTGGTTAGGCCTCTCAGACCAATGACTTCCTACAACACTTCCTGTATGCTCTTTCTCATCATTAGAAGGCTTTATTAGAATGTTGTCAACAAGGTACTGCACCTCCGTTGTTGTTCTCTCGTTCAGCCAACGAGTGGCAGTGTTGAGCAGCGGAGCATGACTAGATGATGCAGTGCTGCAGTGGAGGTCCACCGCAAAGGCTGTGTCGTCTCTCTGACTCAGCACTACTCTGTTACTGCTGCAGATAGCAGTTCACAGTATTCTCCCTCTCTCTCTCCCTCTCTCTCTCTCCCTCTCTCTCTCTGTCTCTCTCTCTGTCTCTCTCTCTCTTTCTCTCTCTCTTTCTCTCTCTCTGTCTCTCTCTCTCTCTCTCTCTTTCTTTCTCTCTCTCAATTTCAATTACATTTTTCAATTTTAAAGGGCTTTATTGGTATGGGAAACATATATTTACATTGCCAAAGCAAGTGTGAAGATAAAAACAAAAACAAAAATAATGTAATGTAATGTACATACAATTACACTAGAATAAATAAATGCTTAAAATGATTTAAAGTTTTATGGTGGTTTTATCCCATTTGATGCCCTTTTTCTATCACAGCAGCTAACAAATCTTGCTGCTGTGTTTGCACATTGCTGTACCTCACCCAGCATTCGACATTGGTCAAGTCCTCAAAGTCTCCCTGGGTGTTGGTGATCAGTGGGAAGTAGGTGTCCCTGATGTCCTTGTACAACTGGCAGGTAGTTGTCTCTCTCTCTCTCTCTCTCTCTCTCTCTCTCTCTCTCTCTCTCTCTCTCTCTCTCTCTCTCTCTCTCTCTCTCTCTCTCTCTCTCTTTGTCTCTCTCTCTCTCTCTCTCTCTCTGTCTCTCTGTCTGTCTCTCTCTTTCTCTCTCTCTCTTTCTCTCTCTCCCTCTCTCCATCTCTCTCAGCGCTCTCAGACCCACTGTTCTACATCCAAACAAGAGAACTCATTACAATTCCATTACTGCCCTGATGTGTGTGTGTGTGTGTGTGTGTGTATATACACACGCACAAGTGCATGTGTGTATGTGTGAGAGAGATCACGCACGATAATGAGCACATGCCGTCACACTGCCCCCACGCTATCCCTCGCGACCCCTCTTTCCTGTGAGTGAACCGTCTATACAAACAGCTGTCAGCTAGTTCTATTCAGCAAAGTGTGAGAAACACACACACAATCTAGATGGGCGCATAATGCTTGAGATTCAGAGCAACAGGCCTCTATTCATCATTGTTGTCCTCCTCCTCAAGCCTCATAGACCAGATCCTTCCTAGCTGAGCGGAGCTGAGGAAGAGTGTGTGCTCTGCCAGCGTCCGTGAGCCAGCTCATCCAGTCACAGGCCAAGCCGCCCCGTCTCGAGCACACAGACGTGACCCCCAAGCGCCCTTCCTCCCTCCCTCTCACACACATCATCCATACATATGTGGGGCGGCTGTGATCGCAAAGGTTGGCAGATCGGAGGTTCAAGACCCGGCTGGCCACATGTCAAAGTGTCCTTGGGCAAGACACTGAACCCCAAATTGCTCCCAGTGAGCGGGGCCGGCGCCTTGCATGGTAGCTTGCCGCCATTGGTGTGTGAATGTGTGTGTGAATGTGTGTGTGAATGGGTGAATGAGAGGCTGTTGTAGACCGCTTTGGATAAAGGCGCTATATAAGTGCAGTCCATTTATATGTACATACAGTATGTATACCTATGTATCATGTACATACAGCCCCAGCCAGCAGATCACCAAGAATCCATTCTTCAAACTCTGATTTCAAAGGCTGCAGCAGAGAGTCATGAACAAGACATAATATGAGGGATATTGTGTTGGGAGAAAGATGATGGGTATGTCTATGCCAACTGTAGAAGGAAAAACATCTGTATTCAACAGCGATGGGAGATTCCTGCGCTGTGGCCTCTAAGGGGGACACAGTTCAGGTCAAACTCAAGGCGTAACTGGTGTTTAATGGCTCAATGGACTTCTGCACTGTTCCAGCGAGGACACATGTGATGTGTTCTGGACTGAGCTGTGTTCAGAAACGCTATGCACTCCATATGGAGACGTAGCCCCTTCACAGCCAAATACAGAGGTTATGTGTGTGTGTGTGTGTGTGTGTGTGTGTGTGTGTGTGTGTGTGTGTGTGTGTGTGTGTGTGTGTGTGTGTGCGTGTGTGCGTGCGTGTGTGGGCGTGATGTCGCCACTCGGCACATGATGAGCAACACAAAACAATCCACGCTAGATTAGCAGCTTTCCTCCTGCAGAGACCTTGTGGTGGAAACACAGATAGCTGGATCTGATTCCATAATAAGTGGTGTGGAGAATCATATTCAGGCACATTCAATGCCACACGGCACCGGTTGGGACACAGATTACTATTAATTCTATCCTGCCCCAGCAACTCACTGGCAATCACACCCACAGGACATAAATCTGCCTTCTGAGAAGTGAAGAAACATTTACAGTTACAGTTTCAGCATTAACGCTGAAACAGAACATGGATCTATGCATCATGGGAAAGAAATGTGAAATACTGTGTGAACGGCAATAACTATTATGTTATCCTAAAGCGAATGTTCCTATGCTGCATATGAAAAAGGAAAATGTTGATGGTTGATTGTAAGGTTGTTGCTGTGAAAGTACAGTATATAATATTGTCTCTCCTTGGCATAATTGTGACAGGCTCTGGTGAAAAAGTCCTCAAGTAGGGCAAGGTTTTCTACCAGACCATGTCCCATTTGTCTCTCTTCTGAAGTTGGACCTGGGGGATAAGGGACATGAGGCGTAGTGATGGGCACAGTTCCCATGGCAACACATTCCCATCATACTCCTCGTCCAGGGGGATGGCAGGTGGCCCAGATGTTGGCAGGTCGCCCAGGTGTTGCGTGCAGGTTCATGATAAGATATAACCTCACAGCCAGCTGGCATGATGCTCCTATCCCCACCACCACCACCACCACCACCACCATGTCTCTGCCATGGGCAAGGTACTACAGTACAAGGGCAATGCTAACCAGTCTACTACACCACATCAAAATCTAAGTCTCCTGCTGCAGCATGTCAAACCCTGACCTACGCCTCCTCACAAGGATGACTGAAGAGTTTCAGTGTTGATAAGTCTAAACAGCTGAGGGCTCTGGTCAGTCTAAACAGCTGAGGGCTCTGGTCAGTCTAAACAGCTGAGGGCTCTGATCAGTGGAGGGTGAAGGAGGGTGAGAGAGGAAGATCATTCCGGTGAATCGTCCCCACATTCTCCTTGCCGAGCATGGAAGGTGATTAATACTTCCACTTTGATGTTTAAATGTGCCTCATGAAGCTGTCGTGCTCTACCTCGTCTAGTCAGAGGTTTATTGGTGTTTCACTCCAGGATGAAAGATGTTAATCTATTTATTGGGTTTGTTAAAGATCACTTGAGAGTATTGGCCAAAATATAATCGCTTAAAAGCCCTCTCTGATGATTCAGTCCACGATTCCACTTTGTTGTACAAGACAAGAACAGTGATGTAGCTCTATCTTATCAGTCACTCTGTTAGATGTAGGGCTATATATCAAGAGGAGCATGGGAGGGGGGGGGGGGTCCAATCACCAGTGGCATGGTAGTCAAATTCCTCTATAGTGTTTCAGTGCCGTTTCCACAAAGGGCTTGTGCTCCTCAACTCAGGCCTGAAGTCTGGTCTGCAATAAAACTGTCAGGGAGTTATTCCTGCCTGCCACAGAATGAAGCCCATCTGTAGAAACAGACAGCTCTTTCCCCTGTCCCTGTCCGTAGTCCACACACCGGCACACCTCCCAAAGAGGCCCTTCTTTAATGAGAAATAGCTCTGCTCAGATTAGTTCCATACCAGCTGGCACAGATAAGTGCCCACAAAGTATGGGCCGCCTTTTCAGCATCACAGTATTTGGGGAAAGAGGGGGGGGGGGAAACACAGAGAAAGAGGAAACTAGGTATTCTGTTTGAAAGGAAATGGAACTGGACCCCAAAGTCTGCAATCCTGTTCACATCAAAACCCCTTCGTCTCAGAGAGCGGACGTCACACACTTCACAACCGATGGTCTGCTGCATTTATCATTCAACCCAGCGTCGGGCCGGGCCAAATGTGAGGCTGGCAGAATGCAGTGGGGATGGTAGAGAGAACATAGTGGGGTTTTGTAATACATTCTCAAGCATAGGAGAAATACCTATCAACTCCAGAGTTGAAGTGGCATAGATGACATACAAATGGGAGACAAATCACAGGAGCCAAGACATTGGTCCATAGTGAGACATTCATATACAGTACCTCTCTGACAGAATATCATTTTTTTGTTTTACTCAATCTGCACATAGAGAAAAAAGACCCCGAAACTGGGTTCAGTTTAGGTTAATTATTGGAAGTGAGAGAGAGAGGGAGAGGAAAGAGAAAGGAGAGAAAGAGAGAGAGAGAGAGAAAGGAGAGAGAGAGACAGCATAGTTTCAGTTTAGGTTAATTATTGGAATGGAGAGAGAGGAGAGAGAGAGAGGAGAGAGAGAGGGAGAGAGAGAGAGAGAGAGAGAGAGAGAGAGAGAGAGAGAGAGAGAGAGAGAGAGAGAGAGAGAGAGAGAGACAGAGAGAGAGAGAGAGAGCATACCAACCAGGTGGTGAAAAAAGCACAACTCTTTCATCCTCGGTGGCTGAATGTCAGCTTAGAGCCTAAACTCCTAGGGGCCTTCTTCAGAGGCACAACCCAGAGCATCCTGAGTTCCTGACAGGATGTATCACTGCCTGCTATGGGAACTGCACTGACCAAAATCGCAAAATGCTGCAAAGGGTAGTGCGGAGACAGCTGAGAGGATGATGAACTTCCCTCCATCCAGGACACCTACAACGACCAGTGTGTCAGAAAGGCCCTCAGGATTATTAGGGACCCCAGCCACCCCAATCAGAAACTGTTCAAGCTACTGCCGTCGGGGAAACTGTACTGTAGCCTCGAGGCTAAAACCCAGAGGATGTCAAACAGCTATTTCCATCAGGCTCCTGGAGAAATGCACTGGAAGAAAACTAAAGACTGTCCCCCCCAAACCAGCCCCACGCACACTTCAACAATAATATATATTATATGACTACTTGCACACCACTTGATTACTTGTACACTACCTGACTATTGTATTATATTGCATTTCATCTTATTGTCCTTTGCACAGCATTTTGCACTATTGAATCCACTGTAGTACAACTGGTTAATACCATCACTTTATATTACTTTATTATTTTATTATTACTTATTTTACTTATTTGACTTTACTTATTATTGTGATTCTTTATCTTGATGCTGCAATGCCAATGTTGCGGAACCAAAGCCAAATAATTTGACTCTTGTGTACTTGTACATTTTGGGAGGTAATAAAACTGATTCTGATCTGATATAAAACAAGATGGAAAGAAGCTCTGGAACACGTTAAATTACATTATGGGCAGAAAGAGTAACTCATCTGCATCTTTCATTGAAGCGAAAGGGTCTTTTATAACAAAACCTATTGCCAATTATTTGAACAATCCCTTTATAGACAACGTTTGTAAACTCAGGCAGGAAATGCCAACACCACATTGTGAGCCATTGGACACATGTATACAAGACAACATAATGAAAGATAGAAACTACTCTTCTGAATTCTGTGAAGTGACTATAGAATTATAGTCGATAAATAATGAGAAACCACCTGGTATTGACAGCCTGGATGGGAAGCTAATGAGGATGGTAGCAGACCATATGTTACATCTTCAATCTTAGTCTTATGTGTCCCCAAACCTGGAAAGAGGCTAAGGTAATCCCTCCATCTAAAAATGCTTGTGCTGCTTTTACTTCCTTAACAGCAGACCAATCAGCTTGTCACCTGTTATAAGCAAACTGTTGGAAAAGATACAATGCTATTTCTTTATGAACAATTTGACAAGCAACTACCAGCACGCTTATAGGGAAGGGCACTCAACCTGCACAGCGCTCACTCAAATGACAGATGATTGGCTAAACGATATTGATTGAATATTGCCATAGCAGTTCTATTAGACTTAAGTGCTGCCTTTGATGTCATTGATCATAACTTGCAATAAATATCATTAACTTGCACTTAAGTGTCATGGCTTTACTCCATCTGCCTTAGAATGGATAGAAAGCTGCCTGACTAATAGAACACAGAAGGTTCTCTTTAACGGAAGCCTCTCAAATGCAAGACATATACAGTGCAGTGGCGGCTGGTGCCCAAAATTTTGGGTGGGGCACAGCAGTATGGCGGGGGGGTCCTCTTTCGCGCGCGCAGCGCGCGCGAATTTTTTTCGCGTGCACGAATTTTTTTCGCGTGCACGCGCATAAAACACGCACTGGCATTACAACCACTGTATAATTTCAACTTTCACCCTTAAAATTACCGTGTGGGCCATGGAGAAGTTACCCTGTCAACTACAGACACTGAGGTGGAAGAGTGACCGGTCTATGGACGTCGGTACGGTCCAATACCCAGTGTCAGACAAGGAGGAAGTCTAGTCAACAAGGCTAGTACAGGCCTCACAGCTACACTCAGGTTAATAAAGGTAGCAGATGAATATGTGTACTATGTGTCTGTGTGACATGGCTACATCAATGAGCAGAGATGAATGCTGCAGTCAGTAGTACAGTAACTATCTATTTCATAGACACATGATGGATGATGATGGAGAGTGATGGTGGTCAACACATCACAGCAGGTCAACACATTCAATGATGTATCACAACCAGACCATGTCAGAAACACAACCAGACCATGTCAGAAACACAACCAGACCATGTCAGAAACACAACCAGACCATGTCAGAAACACAACAATGCATCAGCTGAGTTAAAGAAAACCAACTCTTACCTTTGATGACAGAACATGAGCCGTGTTTACCCGTACCTCCGCCTTGCCCCGCGCATATTGCTATGAATAATTCGAAGATAGGTGCTTGCACGTTAGGTGCAAGGCTGCTTGGTTAACCCATTAGCGGGAACATTATTAGTTGCACAAAATAGGCTGATTTAATTGACCATGAACATCAGAGACAGACATTACGAATCTTCATTTAAAATACTCCGGAAGCCCGAAGTCCGGAAAACCGGAAGTCGGGAGTCCTCAGCATAATGCATTGTCTGCAATACAACCGGAGATTTCTTGGCCAGGGCGCACATTTGTGCGCCCTGGCCAAGAAATAGAGACAGCCAATTGGAGCGCTGCTACAGCTCACGTGTAAGCCAAAAGTATTCGTCCTGGCATAGACTTGCATTGACACGGCGCCCCGCGTTCTCTCCCTATGTATTTTAACAGTGAGTTTTACACACACACACACACACACACACACACACACACACACAGATAAAAATGTTTATTGTATTGGAGGATTTTTAATGAATGCTGATAGGCGCCGACAGAATATCAGCCGCATTTTGTGAATAAACAATGTTTATTTAAAAAAAAAACTTTTACAAATCGCAACCAGGAAGTGAAGGTGGGGGCGGCGCCCCAGCGCCCTCTATCGGCCAGCCGCCACTGATACAGTGTGGGGTTCCGCAGGGCTCTTCATTTGGACCACTGCACTCGACTTTTACAAATGATCTCCCAGTTGTAAAAAAAACCTTTGTGTCTATATATGCACATGAACACTCTACATATCTGCACCAATAGTTAAGGAAATCACCTCAGCCCTCAACAAAGAGCTTCAGATAGTATTTAACTGGATCACTGATAACAAAGGTGTCCTGAACATATCTAAGACTAAGAGCATTGTATTGGAACAGAAAACTCATTAAGCTATAAACACCAGCTGAATCTGGTAATGAACAATGTTGATTTTAAAAATTATGGTGTAGGCTAATTTATTAGAGAACTGACATAACTACAATGGTGTTTGAAGCCTTTCTGACTAGTAAACAGTGATGCCGGTAACGCGATACTAAGTATCGCGATACTCTAATCTGATTACTTTTCCCAGTAACGAGTATTCTATCGCGATACTATTTCCAAATCAGTAATCTGATTAAAGTTACTTATTCGAGTGACTGTGCGTTACTATTGCGTTACTACCTCATAACTTAGGCTAAATGCAGTATTTCTTTGTAATGTTCGATAGTAAACAAACATTTATTGCTTTTCTCGCGTCTTGGGGAGTGACGTCAGTGATCACGTTTTCAACACGAGGTGCAGCAGAATCGCTCACGTGTATCACCACGCTGATTGCACAGTGTAAACAGAAGCGTATAATGGAGCGAGAACAGAGATATGCGTTAAATAGCTGGAAATATAGGGATTATTTTGAGTTTGTGTCAGCAAAGGATGACAAGAACATAAATGTTCGTTGTACACTCTGTGCTGGAAAGAAAATATTGTCCTGTGGTAAAACCACAACATCAAATTTAAAGAAACATTTGGAATCTCTGCACAGCACAGTCAAGCTCGCGGAGAAAGTCCCAGAGACCGCGGCCTCGACTTCTGCGGGAGGTCCCACACCGCTCAAGCAACAAAAGCTGGACTTCAGTAGGCCTACAAAATCACAACCTGTAAGTGTGGGAGAGTTGAATAAATTGGTCGGGCGGTATGTTGTAGAGGAAATGCTGCCCATAAACACAGTTGACTCGCCCTCTTTCCGTGCCATCATTAACAAGATCCCCACTACTACCAATGCCGAGCTACCTCACAGAACATCTTTTTCTTCGTACTTGGAGAAGGAGTATGCAGAGATGGAAAAACATCTGAAGGCTGCGCTGAACGAGGTCGACTATGTGTCAACTACAGCGGACATTTGGACAGCTAACAATAGGAGCTATATGGGAGTAACGCTCCACTGGATTAGTAGATCCACATTAGACCGCAACAAGGCTGCATTGGCGTGTAGGAGAATCCGCGGTAGACACACGTATGATGTTATTGGTGCAGAAATCGAAAACATTCACTCTTCATATGGACTAATCAACAAAGTAGTAGCAACAGTGACAGATAATGGATCTAACTTTGTCAAGGCATTTCAAGTCTATCAGCCTGCTGTCACAGAGTCCGATGATGAGACGGTGGAGGAGGCCACGGATGATGTCACTTTTTTAGATGTGTCAGAAATCCTATCAGCTGAGGATGATAGTGATGGCCAGCTGATTCTTCCCCCGCACCAAAGGTGTGCTTCACATACCCTCAACCTTATTTCTACAAGTGATGTGGAGAAGTACATCACTTCCAAACCAGAGAGCAAGGCTGTGTATAGGAGCAGCACAGCAAAATGCACAGCTCTCTGGACGAAAGCAAGCCGATCTACCGTTGCGTCAGAAACGGTGGAGGAGGTTAACAAAAGAAAGCTCCTGGTACCGACATCCACAAGGTGGAATTCCTTTTACGAAGCCATAAAGAGAATCGCAGAAATCCCCATGAATGAGCTGACTACTCTGTGCAACAAGCTGGGAGTGAAGTGCTTCAAAGACCAGGAGTACCAGTACCTGCATGAGTACTGTACCGTCATGAAGCCTCTAACTATAGCACTGGATATCCTACAAGGTGACTGTCCGTATGGGACTTTACTGCCCACACTTGAAGTCCTGATGCAGAAGACCCTTGCTGTGAAAGACACCCTATCCAAGATGACTGCAGGCCTTCCAGATGCCATAGTGCAGGTATGCTATGTTGTTCCATCTTAAAGATAAATAAATACATTTTCATTGCACTATTCATGAACATGGAGCAGAGTCACACCATACTGCAGTATGTAGGTTGTCAGTTGCACAAACTAATTGCATACATAATTAGTAAATAAAGGTATAAATAATAGACCTTATAGGCTACAACTAGATAATAATAAACATATCAAATTATATCTTTCAGGCTATCCAGACTCGTTTTGCCAGTGTGCTGGACAACAAAGATGCCCTTCTCGCAGCTGCTAGTTGTCCAAAATTCAAACTCCGATGGCTGAGAGATGAAGGTAGGAGGGAGCAAGTAAAGGAGCTTCTCACAGCAGAATGTCGCAAAACTGCTCCTGCAGCACAGAGCCCTGCCAGTGTACCCACCACGACTGCCAACCAAGGCGAGATGGACTTTTTTGCTTTTGAGGCGGAGCCAGAGGAGACCTACTCGGCAGAAAAGGAAGTCATGGACTACTTGAGGTCAGGGCATGAGCTTCAGATTCTGAATCAGTATCCAAACATTAAGAACATTTTCTTGAAGTATAACACTCCAACCCCATCTAGCGCTCCTGTAGAGCGGCTCTTTAGTCTGGGAGGTTTGGTGCTCACGCCTAGAAGGAACAGACTTTCTGACAAGAGGTTTGAGAAGCTTCTGTTAATGAGATACAACCACTGGTTTACTCGCCCCTTTCCACTGTTTCACTCATAGTGTGTTCATGGCCTCCATAGCGTGTTCATGGCTTCCATAGCGTGTTCATGGCCTCCATAGCGTGTTCATGGCCTCCTTCCAGTCTTGACAGCTGAGTTCACTCTTCATTGATAAACTCAGACTCACCCAGTTTAGGATTAGGATTATATTAGGATCATATCTGAATGGTCAGGGTAGGTTTTAGGTTTTGTGAAACCACTCCTTGCTAGTTACTGTGTTAAATAAAGATTATATTTATTTTATTGTTTAAAAACAAGTATTTATGTTGGGTGAGGCAAAGAAAGACTCTTTATTTTGTTGTTTTAAGTTATTGTTTAAAGTTTAATTATGTAATTTAAGTTACTGTTAAAATAAAGTGAGTTTTGGCAAAACCAGTTTTCATTTTTATGTTGCGGGGGGGGGGGGGGGGGGTCGGGTGCCTAGGCAGCTGCCAATAGTAACTAAAAAAGTAACTAGTAATCTAACTTAGTTACTTTTTAAATCAAGTAATCAGTAAAGTAACTAGATTACTTTTTAAAGGAGTAATCAGTAATCAGTAATCAGAATACTTTTTCAAAGTAACTGTGGCAACACTGCTAGTAAATGATGTTCTTCTAGCATTGTAACTGGACCCTGGATTTGGCATAGATTAGTATTTCTTATGATTACTGATGGATAGATGATTCACTTACTTAGACAGATGTATTTATTGTAAATCGATTTGCATGCAGGCTTTGCATGCATGCAGGCTTTTTGCGGTTAAATGTAAAAAAACAAAAAAACATTAAATTGAATCAAGGATCGAACCAGAAACCTTCGGACAACTAGCTGGCTGCCTTAACCCCTGTGCCAAACACATCAGAAGACACACAGCCAGTTAGAGCCACAGAAGACACACAGCCAGTTAGCTATCTATTCTATCTATCTAGCACACTATCAAACTATCTATCAAAATATCAAATTATCTATCTATCTCGTAAAAGGTGGGAACTAATCTCCAAAAAGACACTTGACGGGAACTGTCATTCGGGATTTAGTTTCCGCCTGTGAGACATTTTTGACACACTTCTTACTTAAACCAGACCGTAAACCTGGTCCCTACCGAATTACTTGAGCCACATTCATGAAACGGAACTGGGAACTACTGAATTATCAAAATGAGTCTAGCTTACCTCTAATCGCGCTTCGAGGAACAGGCCGTAGCTCGGTTTGCCCTTCAGCGCACAATGAGATTATAAACGACATGCATGACCAACTCATCTTTCTATTTTAAAGATGTTATTTTATTTACCTGTATAACATATATATATATATATATGTATGTTACGGTACATGTAGGAAAACGGTTTATGCCGCATTCCCGGGGACATGGCAGCATAAAACGTTGACTTGGTACATGCTGGCATGTCTATGTCTAACCCTAACCCTAACCCTAACCCTACCCCTACCCCTAACCCTACTCCTAACCCTAACCCTAGTTTTCCCACATGTACCGTATTCCCACATGTACTGTAACATATATATATATATATATAAATTGAAAATCGAGAGAGAGACAGAGAGGGCATCAAGCAGAATTTACAGTCACACCTTCATCTCATGCTTTCAGTTGCCAGGATCAGCCACAGTAAAACTCGATGACTCAGTAAGATGAAAGCTTTCTCTCCCATGCATTACCGTATACTGTTGGGCCTACTGAATCCTGCAGCTGCTATGTCGTCCTAAAAACCTCTATGCATGGTCTCATTGTCTCTCCTCGAATAGCCATAGGGATGTGTCTATCCTAAAATTACAACAATTACAGAAGTAGTTAAAAAAAAAAAAACGAATCCCTATAATCACCTGGGATCTGCTCCCTTCGCCAAGGGGAGGGGACGGCAGACTTGTTGTGGCCGTGGACACAGAAAGGCAAAGCCTGGAATCTGGGGTTTGGCCTGTCCCTGTCCTCCACCCCTGGGATAGACACCTCAGAGAAGCTGGTCGCTTCTCTTCTCATCTCCATGTTTAGACCAGCGTTGCCTCGGAAGACGTACGGCTAGAACGCACGGCGAGCGTCAACCTCAGCATCACGTGATTTTCGTTTCCGCGCCCGAGTTAACGGGTTAGAGCAGCCGTACGGCGTGCGTGAGGCGCGCGTCTCGAGCGTGTCTCACGCTGGCCGCTGCGACACGCCATCTAGAGAATTTCCACAGTTAGAGCCACAGAAGATACACAGAAGACACACAGAAGACACGCAGCCAGTTAGAGACATAGAAGACACACAGCCAGTTAGAGGCACAGAAGACACACAGCCAGTTAGAGACACAGAAGACACACAGCCAGTTAGAGACACAGAAGACACACAGCCAGTTAGAGACACAGAAGACACACAGCCAGTTAGAGACATAGAAGACACACAGCCAGTTAGAGACAGAAGACACACAGCCATTTAGACACAGAAGACACACAGCCAGTTAGAGACACAGAAGACACACAGCCAGTTAGAGACACAGAAGACACACAGCCAGTTAGAGACACAGAAGACACACAGCCAGTTAGAGACAGAAGACACACAGCCATTT